>NC_136771.1:20383929-20516429 GCF_947034865.1 Barbatula barbatula
AAAGAGGTTAACATTTTTGTGGAATCTTACACATTTCTTATTATTTTTTGTTTTACATTCTCGTGAAATTTGTTTATCCAGATTATATAGTCAAGATTTTATTATTGTAACGTCAGATTCATACTGTACATGTTTACAATGCCTAAGGTTTGACACTGAGACTTCTTTTTAAATGCTGCCTTCTGTTCTTGTCTTATGAGATTTCCAGAATTGTTCCTCAGGCCTCTTGTTGTTGGATCCTGTTCTCTCCAATAGTCTGAAAGATGGACTCGTTGTCCCTGCAGATGGTACATTTCTATTCTTTCGACTGTCCTGTGAGATCAAGTGTTTATGACTGACAGCCTCGATCAGCCTCTGCTGGCTGATTTGGAAGATCCCCTGACTTTACCCTAGACTACAGTGGATCCCTCAAAGCTGTGAAAGACACACACACACCAAAAAGTGTTTTGAGTAGCAGGTCTAAAGCTCTCTCTAACTCTCTTTTTCTGAGAGGCTTCAATGTCTGTTTGAGACGTGTTTACATGCACAGTTTTTTCTCCATGTTATCCATTCGACCATTTGATGCCATTGAATGCAG
Organism: Barbatula barbatula; assembly: GCF_947034865.1. Lineage (NCBI taxonomy): Eukaryota > Metazoa > Chordata > Actinopteri > Cypriniformes > Nemacheilidae > Barbatula > Barbatula barbatula. Next base: position 20,384,507 of record NC_136771.1, read on the forward strand.
AGACAAGCAGAAAAATGGTCTGTGCCCAGACTTAAATCACTGCTTTTCACGACATGTTGTGTGTGCTTTCCAGCAATTCCCCAGTGGTTTCTGGTCTTTTGAAAGCAACATTGTGGTGTAAGCGAGACCTTGATATTAGTTAATTGAATTACTTACAGTACTGCAGTCTGACTGCAATGGTATAAATAACAGATTTGTACTGATAATATTCACGTCGTCTTCTTACTGTGAACAGATCTTATATTACACGTTAAAGCAGCTCACAAACTGCTATTCAGACATGAATGCGTCCAACAAACGACAAATAAGAAAATACTTTTATAGGAGAAAATAAAAGCCAAAGCATTACATTTGGATGCTCTTTTTTTTCATCAAATGATTGACATACCACACATGCTGTATTTATGCAACATGTTATTTTTTAGAGTGTTATCGGAATCACTTTTGATCCCAAGTACTGTGGGTTTACTTGCACAATGAAGATGTTTCTGTGTACTGGTGTTTAACTGACAGTTAAATATACAGTAGATGGATCATTATAGCAGTCTGAATTGTTTGTACTAATGTAGAGACCATGGTTTGTCCTTAAAGTTGGTGAAGAGACCAGTTGCAGATATAAAGAACTGTTTTGTTCAAGCACGAGTGATCAGTATAAGGTATCAGTTAGGGCTGTCACGATATCCAATTTTCACTTTGCAGTCACCGTGGCCAAAAGTATTTGTGGTATCGATTTAATCACAATATCTATTGACATGTTTTTTAAAGTAACAAATAGTGCTGCAACTCAAATTTATCTCGAATGTTAAAGTTTAATGTTAAATGTTTTCGTACTTTTTGGCAAACAAATGATTCTCAAAATGTCAGTATTTGTATTTATATTAGAACTTTATATGAGTTTGCAACAATTATGGTTTTTAAGGTAATTATATACAATGTGAAGAATTCACACAATATCGATAATCATGGTCTATAATATCTTGGTTAATGTCAATACCAGTTTATTGTGACACCCCTAATATCAATCACATATTAATATATACACTCTAAAAAAATGTTGGGTTGTGTCAACCCATTGTTGGATCACAAATGGACAAACCTAACTGTTGTGTTTAATAACACCAAATAATTTTTATATTTGATCCAACAATGGGCTAAATTAACCGAGCATTTGGGTTGAAACAACCCAGCATTAGTTATTTTATAACCCAATGGTTGGGTTTGTCCATTTTTGATGCAACGATGGGTTGAAAAAACCCAACACATTTTAGAGTCTGTTCAAATGTAATAATACACATGGTCACAATAATCAATTATATTTATGGAGGCATAAAAAATATCAGGTACACTAGCATAAACGTTTCTCAGAGAATCAAGAATCAATGTGTGGTGAGGAAGGCGGGACGAGAGCCGTGACGCGGGGCCGGTGGCGTGAGTGATAAGTGCAATCAGCTGTATGCGCATCGGTCCCGCATCTCTCACGGAGGAGACCGGGAGCTTAAAAGGACGACCGGCAGGACTGTTGACGAGAGAGGACCGGGCCCGGACATTGTGTTAAGTTGTGTTTGTTTTATGGCCGGCAGTCGACCGTGATGTAGCTGCCGGTCTTTCCTTCCGTGTTTGTTTATGTTTAATTAAAGTTGTATTATTTGAATGTCCGCCGGTTCCCACCTTCTAACGAACTTCTACCGAACTTTAGGAAAACAGTTCTGGGAAACCTTTGACCATCATTTTAAAGGTAGTCAATGGTGTCACAGAAATCTCTGTTGCTGAAATTCTTCCAAATATCTTTCAACAAAAACATAAACTTGAGGCTGAGTAATTCTTGACCGAATTTTCATTTTCGGGTGAACTATCCCTTTAACCAGTGTTTAGTCAAACTGTATCATAAAAATCTGAAATCTGTAGATGACCTCTTCAAGTATTTCTCAATAAGCGTGCATTGCAAAGAGACAGCTTGACTTCCCTTTTCATGTCGATGCCGTAGCTTTATTTGAACGTTACATTGAAACAGTTTGGAATGTGAAAATTCTTTTGGTATCTTTTTGGTATCTATCTCTGAACATTATCCGACCCAAATTGAACGATCAGGTGAAAGCACAAAGATCATTTCAAAAACTACATTTTGCAAACTTGTAGCCCATCTTAAAACTATATCTGTTCATATCAGTCAGATGGTATAGAAGTTATACACAGAAACATTAACATTATGATTCAAATTGGTCTTTGATCAGTATTAACAATGTTCTTGCTGTAAAAAGTAATCATTCGATTCTAGCAAAACACCAAATCAAAACTGCAGCACACTCAAAAATAGATGGTGTACCCAAGACGCTCAATGCATTTGCATATTAAGGCTGTGTGATATGAAATGTAAATTTTGATACTACCATTGATACTGCTGCTTTAATAATACCCAATAAAGAAATCTTCACGGTACGGGTAATGCTTTCTCATCACTTTTATGAAATTTCTTTTTCCTGATACCTTCTATATTTGAACTGTAGGAAACGGCACGCTGTGCGCTGTGCCAATGAACCAGAGCATTTGCTAATTAAAGGATTATCGTACCAGCTGTGAATACTTCACATACTTACATATGGCGGATACATAAATTTGCCCTAGAGAGTAATTTTCCAATAAAACAAGAAGGATAAGAATTTTTGCTGTGCTATTATCAGATAGACCTGCACTGGACCCCACGAGTCCGTTTGTTTGTTTTGGTGGATTCTTCAGTCCAGTTCTTGAAGGCGTGAGATGCTGACACGCTTGCAGGGAGGAAGTGACATCTTTGTGGACAAGAAGACGATGAACTAAGGTAAAGTAAAGCAGTGATGTGGGAAGGGACAGCTCTTTAAAAGTCTATTACCCAAGATCCATCACTCACAGAACACTTGAAGGCCACCGTCTTACGAGTAACCTTGGCAAAGTTACCCTGTTATTATGTTTCAGGGATAGATTTCTTCACGAATCCTAACTCATGCAATTTATAACAATGCCGTCTTTACATTAATCCAAACGAAAACCTGCTTCAAGTCAATACTCTGTTACTTAGGGTAATATTGCAGAATTGCTCTAAATTAATTTGAGAAAGAGCATTTCTGCATTAATATTTCATATACATATTTGTATTGATTGCTATGTCTGAATTTATTCGCGCAATTACATGGAGTGCAATTTTCCTCTTTCCACTGAGGTCGAATCACAACATTTAATTAAAAAAGAAGAGCTAGAAAGCATGTCAATACATCATTCTAGCATGAAGGTGCTCCTTCATATATATCATTGTGGATTATCATTAAAAGATGCAGAAAACTAAGACCTCCAGAGTGCAGTTGTCATTTTTTCAGCCGCAATTCGCGGCTTAAATGAATGTCAGAAAGTCTTGCACTTTTATGTACAGTACAGAAATAGTAGGGAAGCCTTGTGATTGAAAAAGTTGTGACTTTTGAACCTGCAAACAGTACTTACATAGTTTTTTTTAGAATTGATTGTGGGTGCACAGTTTCTGTAAAGGCTCAAGGATACAATATAACTTTGCTAAACCGCAGCTGCATTGTTTATGTTTGCTTTGATAATTGCAATGCTCAAGACCCGTAGCCAAAATCAAGTGGAAAATGTACAAAAATCACCATTGTGCACGTGCGCATGATACATAATCTGACTGTTGTAAAACCTCCAGGAGCAAAACCGGAGAGCTCTCAAATGTATCTAATTCAATGTAAAAACATTACACTAACGTTATAAACACATATCATGATTTATTCAATCCCACCACAACTATTCAAGACAAACAGCTGCTGTCAGTCTTGATTCCAGCCTCCGTTCTACCCACAATGCACTTCAAAGTGCATAAGTGCTTATTAGTAATGTTGGTATGGAGTCAGGTCTCCACCCCAGAACATCATTTTATTCTAGCGTCCTTCATAGCATGTACTCTACTGGATATACTCAAGACTCCCCTTAAGACTTGGCAACTGAAGCATTAGCTTGTTTTCAAACACAAGGAAGCTTAAGAAGCAAAACACATGAGGTGTGCAATGTTTTTTTCTTTCCTTTGGCGATATAACCAGCAATGGACGATAACAGTGTATATCCTAACATTTGAATGTGCGAGCCCTTTACATTCAAGTGGATTTTAAGTAGTTCTCATTTCATATCATTTGTATTTCATATAGTCGATGTCCTTCTGAAACCAAAACATTTTTTATATTTTTTTTATTGGTTTGATATTCCTAAATCCCAGTGACAAACAAAGAGTGACTAATAATAGTGATGTATTTAAAAAATAAAAGTCACAAAATTTGGAGATACAAGGTTTCAAAAGGACAGCACCGATATACACGAATTCCATTCTTATACAATTACATAAGACATATTATCTACTGTGTGTTGTCCATGTATCTAAATATTACTTCAAGAATTATTTGATATTTCAAAGAACTATAGTACGATTATATATTTTTACCATTTTTACATAATAATGGAATAGTGCTGTGAAAAAAGAATAGGCTTAGCTGCTTTTGTGCCTACGAGGATGACGGGACATTAACCTAAACGTGATTGCTCTGAACAAGCCATGCTTAGTGAATTGTGCATGAAAAGAATTTATGAAAGAATCACACTTTGCTGTTCCTACAGGAGTGGGATAAGAGATAGACAAACGTGACAAAGAAAAGATGGCTGATTAAACACAGCGTGTTTGATGAAGGAGTTTCGTTCAGGGAAACAGCTGACGATTTTGTGTTTCTGGGATTGTCAATCAAAGCCACAAACCTCCAACGATAGCTAAGAAAAATGAATGATTCACCACCCGCTATGATTTGGCACGCATTGCAAATTCATACATATTTTTATTAAGGCCTGTTTGCTTATGGGGTTAGGCTAAATCATTGCCTATAGAATAATGACGGGGTGATGTTTTGTTGGTTGCAGTAGGTGTTCCTAGTTTTGGTTGCCCGGATGTTCTTAGCAGACTACAAATCTAGTCTGTATGGCTGAATGTGAATCTATTTTTGGCGTGAAATCTGTTTTCTTGTTGCTAACAATGAACGTTCTGGAGAGAAAAGCTTTGTATAAATGCACGGAACTTTCTCAGAATGCCCACAGTTTTCCATCCATGATTCATTTTATTTAATTATGTCTCTGTAAGTGGGCAGACACATTAACAATGCCTTTTGAGTGCTATTCAATTCTTGTGTTTGAATTTCATTTGAAGTGGGGAGGCAGAATTGTAAATTGAATTTGAATGGAAGAAAGTTTAAATACAATGGAAAGAAACTATTTTTGTTTTGTTGCAAAGTGTCACGGTTCCCTTCTTTTTCTCCCCGTGTTTTCTCCAAGGACTTCATTTCCCATGATCCTTCATGCTCCCCCTCATCACCAGTGGACTATATACTCATTCTGCTTGCCCCATCGTTGTCCGGTATTGTTTGACTGTCAGTGTGTTTTTTCTGTGTGCGATCTGTGTTTTGACTCTGTTAATAAATCTCTGTTTTGTGTGACCCTCTGCGATCCTATGTGGACTACGTTCCCTGACACAAAACTTTTTAACTTAATGCTGTAGTTAACTAACTCATTTCTCAGGTATTTCATTGTTAATCCATTAAAGCAGCTAGTGGATGTTGCTGCTTAAAATTCTACTTCATGCAAACGAAGAAGTACTTTCATTCTGAAATTTGCACAGCCCTGTCACGTTCAGTCTGGTTCTCAGACATGAATCCCTTCAAGGACACTCTTCAAGCTGTTTCATTACAAAGAATTATAACTCCAAAGAGTCTTTTATTTATCGGTATTATTTTCAAAAAGGTACACTTTTAAATACATTTCAATATTTCTGGACACAAAAGCCCAGTGCTTATTTGAAGTTAGAGAATAATAAATGCAATTCTGAGAGATTTCTTTTTTGAAAATAACCCCGCTCTGAATAGTGGGGATAAAAACTTTTGAACTAGTTTCTGTCTGCTTTCTACATCAGAGTGTTCAAGAAGTACAAGTATGTGTCCCCTGCCATCCACCTCAGGCACTTCTGGTTCTTTTTGACTTAAAAGCCCATCATAATGTTCTGCTGTAAGTACTGGTTTCTTTTTCAACACAGTCTTTGCATTGCACTCAAATATGCTTGTCTTTCTATATTCAATGACATCACATGGCTTAAATGAATAATTTAGTGAAGAGGAAGAAAAACCAACAGTAGGTGCCGATTCTTATTCTTATATTAAGTAAATGATTAGAGTGAGAGAAACGTTTTTCCTTGAACCTTGTTCTGACATTTATGTATGTGTTTTTGCATTATACAGTCTGTGTTTTGAAATCTAAGCTGAAGTAATAGAAGTAGTTCTAGATACATACTGAGGTCGCTCTCAAGGAGTCCTTAAACACGTTACAATTAAATAGAAATATAATGGAACTTGCTCTAAATGTGAGCAGTGCACACCCATGGAGACATACTAATGTGTTAGCATAGATGTCTGTTATTTCATTAACGCCACTGCAGGCTCCTTGAGAGTGTACATAGAACAAGCCACTATTTGTTAAAGATGCTGTGTGTAATTCTGATGGAAATGCAATGTAATATACATACAGTATCTATGTCTTTAGAGGTGTATAAAGCATTACAGGTTTTTTATTAGCTTAGAATTAGCAAAGATGCCAAAATGTGACAACATCTTAGTGCTGTGTCAGCCACTTCAGTGCCTAAGGTGCTATATGAGGTTGCTAGGGTAATCCACGTGAAAAGAGCCTAAATCTCATATTCTGGTCCCTAGATATGGACTGCATTGTAAATCTATGCAATATTTGTATAATCTGTTAACCTACCAGGCAAAATCTGTAATCACAGAAATGTTATAATAACCAACTATGTGGTCGACAGAAATGAGTTTTTAATGACCAGGATTGGTACAAAAAACGATTGCGTCCGATTGCCTGATATGAGGGAGATAAACAAATGTAATTACAGTAAATGAGAGCCATACAGAAAATGTATTAAACTAAATGAACATTTATGCTTAGTTAGGGACATGTAGCGTAGCATCAAAACAGACTGCAACACATGAAAAAGTACACTCCACACATGACTGTCTGGAGATTTGGAAAACATCTTGGCACACAAACATCTGGGAAACATCTTAACTATTTACATCAGCAAGACGTATTTATTTGATTGTTTACTCATCTGCAATACAGAGACGTCATTTAGACATCTAGAAGATGTTAATGCTTTATAATGTATGTTAAACTGCCCTTTTCAGATCTGCAGATCTTTAGAAGACATCGTACTGACGTACCTGTGCTATTTAGGTACATCTTCCAGATGTCTATATGACATCTGTCAGGATACGTCTCAGAGACGTACTGCAGATGAGCAACAGTAAAAAACCGATGTCGTGCAGATGTAAATGCAGACATCAAATAGTCGTCACCAAGATGTGTGCTATCAGGGTACTATGTTAACCGTGGACAGATAAATACAGTAGAATTCAATCCTGAAAGTAAAGCAATACATACACAATAAGATAAATGTATTAATGTAGGTCTGTGTACTTTTCTATACAGTATAGAAAAGCAACACACAGATTACAACAGATGGATCCGTGTGATATAAAATATACATTTTTATCTTTTGTTTAAACCATTAGTTCCCGACCTGGAATCTGATATTGTACTGTGCTGTATGCTGCTTCTGTATTTTTGTGAGGATACAAACAGAATTTAGAGAGAATTTAAGAACTGAAGAGGCTTGGCAAGCAGATGAGAGTTTTTTGATCTGTGGCTCTCACCCACTCTGACTTCGTCCTCGCTGGCAGAGGTGCTATAGAAAATAGGGCGATACCCAGAGTAAAATTTCCAAAAATGCTGCACTCCGCTCTGCTTGCCCAAGCAGGACACTGCACTTCTATTTTGAAGCTTCTGTTGCTATGGGTAACACTCTCTCTCTCTCCCTCTCTAACTCTAATTTCTATGGCAACCCTGTGTTCCCTTGGCTGGGTGTGCTCATGACTTCTTTCCTACCTGTTTTCTTTCTCTCCGCCGCTCTTAATGTATACATTATGCTGGCCTACAATACAGCGAATCTGACAAATGCAGGGATGGGGGAGAGTGCTCATGAATATTTCCATGCTGTAGGGAATCCTCAGTGATGTCGCTTGAGGCCTGTTGACACGCTTATTGCAGTGAAACAAGCAGTTGTTAAATAGTGTGCTGGTTAAGTCAGATGTCGGGGGAGTGTAAGCATGATGTTCCTGGAGCTCAGTTGGTGGAGCAGTGCATTAGCACTGCAAAGGTCGTGGGTTTGATGCCTGGGGAATAAAGATGCTGAGGAAATGTAATGTTTAGCTGGTGATGCTGTTTGACCACCATGGCTGTGTCTGAAACGTTCGAGACATTTGTGAATGCACACGGGTCTGCTATGGGGACATTGTTATGCCCCTAACTTCACCTGTCAATCATACAGTATGGCCTCTTGGGCGGCCATGGTTTTCAGGCCATCGCTGGGAAGCTATGGCTACATGAGGCTATGTACTATATTACGGTAGTAGAGCGGTGTGAAAGTTTTTAGTTACATCAAATATTTCAATTTTAAAAAAGTAACATTTTAATAAAGACATTATTTTGTCAAATAGAGGAGAACATTTAATAAAAATATGGCGAATCGTCAATAATCTAGATCTCATGTTCTCACAAGGAGACCAAATAATTTTTAAGTTATCAGTATGTTTAATATTGGTAAGCTCAAAGTATTATTTTTTTCACACACACCTATCATTTACCTTTGCATGAAATGTATCAACCCACTGGTGTTTTGGATCGATGTGCTTTTTGGAACTTTAATATTTTCTGCTAAAATGTATTTAAAGCAACAGGTACTATATATACAGACATTTGTGTTCAGCTAAAGAAAGCAAAGAAATATACCGTTGTTATGACATGAGCCGAGTAAACAAAGAGAGCATTTTTAGGTGAACTTTTCATGTGACAATACAGGGGGTGAATATAAAGCTATGAGTGATTCACAGAAGCTCCTTCCACCCACTGATACGCTCAGCTCCACGCTTCATCTCCATGATGTGACAATCCATGAGGTGTGATACAGAATGACCAGACAGGTCCAGGAGCTGAACTCATTAGACGTCTCTAAGCCTCTCTCTAGAGATGCCAGAGAAAGAGAGTGAGCGAGAGAGATGAACTGCAGAACGGGGTTGAAGGAGAGAGGGAAAAAGTAATCCGAAGCATCATAGCGCATCAATTGACACGCACTGTATTGCAAATGAGTGCGCAATAAACAACTGCCTCTTGCCTCGGAATACTGATCACGCCGACTCTGAACAGCCCTTGTGTGCATCTCAAGTGGCCCCCAACTCCATGAAAAGATGCTGTTTTTCCTCTCTTCTTTAGCACTGTTCTTTACTCTTCTGTTTTTCCTCTTTGTTACAGCAGAGAATATTCTTGATTCGAGTTCGAGATAGCAGTACCCTTGAAAACCTTTACAAAGAAAGATAACGTATAATCAAATCCCAGATGTGACTTATGTGATCTTTTGCATCGAGTTGAATTGTAATTTAGAAACATTTCTTCTTCATTTAATATTTTTGTACTTTCCTAGATTCTGATATACACTAAATATGATCGGTCTGTATTTGTTTGGGGTTGCCGACATAAAATTTCAAACCCTATAGGCCTAACGCAAATGGGTTTAAATACACATACTTTTCTTCAGTATATGCCAGTTAAACATATTGCTAAACGTCAGTGTGTGTTCATGGAAAACAGTTGCGCACTCCTTTATTTGACGCTTCGCAAACTCACATTTACAAGCTATCAGAAAAATCCTCATTTAGTTACATTTATTTCATCATTACGCTGCACGCTTGGCACCGGACGCTCTCCGAATACAGTATCTCCCTCTTGCTCTTTTAGAGTTTTACAGCAGTCATTTTCATTTGAAGATAACGTTGCCTACACAGCAAACCTTGCTTTAAGTCTGTATGACTCATGTAGGATTACCATTGACTTAATGTAGATTAATGTTACATCGGGCTGGCAGCGTCGGCAAATACCTCACTATACGTTACGTTGTATAGGATGAGCAGTCATGCAGGCAATCTATATGCTAACCAAGTGGGCTCTGGAGAACTCTTCCGTTTAAGCAGTGTTATCTCAGGTTGTGGCACCAGTGAGCGTGGGCGTTTGGCTAGTTCAAGCTTGAAGTGGTAGTTACGTGGATGTTAAATGGACGTTTACCGACTGACTCGCAAGTAATAAGGTGATGTGTACTGTATGTTAAACTCCAGTTAACAGCAACAAAAAAGTTTTAGTATACTGCAGTACCCTGAATCTATGCATTATATTATAAATATATCTTACAGAGGTTTCTGCAGGATTCTCTAACGGTTCTCATATTAATGCGACTGATAGTTGAGGTAATTATTATTTTTGGTACCTTGATTAGTGACAGAAATGAACTTTTCTATTAAGAGTCAGCATTTGCACCCTGGAATAGATTTTCAACATGGCATTTCTCGTAGGGCATTTCTCTTGCTTCAAACACACAGCACGTGATCTATTTATGCCAGTCAGAAAATGTCAGTCTTGCGGTGCCCAAACGTAACTGGTCCTGGACTAAACTGATGGTCCTAGAGCACAATATTATGAATATTTACAATATGGTTCCAGTTAGCATTAGTTAACTACATTAACTAACAGTGAGCGATAATTGACAATGTTATTGTTAACATTTGCTAAGACATATTTAAAGGGCCCATGTGTCTTTTTTTGGAGGATCTTTTGCAATATAATATACAGTTGTATAAGGACCCTACATAATGACGTGTTATGTTTTTATTGCCTTAGAATGAGCTATTTCTATCTACACACACCGTGGGTCCCCTTCACCAGGAATTCACCATGTTGTTTCTAAAGAAGGCCACGAACAGACAAACTGCTCTACAGAGCTTTTCTTAAATACGTTATCCTCTTTGGCAAAGATATGATAACTTGACAAAACTTTAGTGCTGTGTTAGCCACCATAGTGCTTCGAAATGCGGGGGAGGAGTGAATCATTGGTTGCAATTGGCTAGTTGCACAAAATGGCGCCAGTGAGCTTTTGCAACGACAGAGTCCGCAGACTAATTTCCTTCTCTTGTATAACACTATCGAGTTGTTTTGGCTTAACAAAGTGCTCAAAAATGTAAATAGGATCCGTCATATCGCATATCTACAAAGCACCAATATTTGCCGCCCAAAAATCCTAATTTTCCCATTCAGTGTTATTCACCTTATTTTTGTCGTAAATGTGGCTGCTGCCATCTTTGTACTGTTTGTATTTAGACTTCCGGTGAGCCACTTCTGCTAATGGCAGGTGAATGTGCTGTTTTGACTAGTTCATGTTTATTATGGAACCCAAAGGTTCACGCTTAATGTGTGCAGTTAAAGGTTGCCATAATAGTCGGTAAAAACACAAAAATGTCTACAAAACATTTGTTTTGACCATAATCCTCGCAGCAGAGTGGAATCTGGATGTCGTGCACCTTATGATCTGCATCCATTATTCATTATTTTAGCCTACTGGATGCCCTTTCTCTTGGACAATTCGCCATCTTGACTACAATAGCTAAGAAACATCGTTCAAAGGCAGGCATTTATTGGGAGAGTGACACTAAATGTAGAAAAATATGATTATATCAAAGATTACATATAAACAAAACATATTTAGTACAACTAAATAAACAGTATGCAAATAGCGGTATAACAATATTAGCAGCAGTTAAAACTTAGCTGTTTTTATATTTATTTAGCAATTTAAAACTTAGCAGTCTTAAACAAACCTACCTGACAGAGGATTGCAGCTGCATGACTAACAGTTACAGGACTTGCACTGTCATTACATTACATTTTCAATAATTTAGCAGGCGCTTTTATCTAAAGCACATTTAACATTTTGTGAAAAATATTCAGAACAATTGACCAATTATTTGTATGAACTGACACAGTATATGTGAATGAAATAATCAAAATATTTTGCTCATTAGTTCAGTATTTCGTGTATTACAATGAGTTTTGTATTACAATGTAGTAATTTCATGTCTTAGTCATTTCTTATTAAGTCCATGTTTATGTGCCTTTAAAACTTCGATCACAAGATCAAGACTCTAACTGTATCACCAGATAACGGATTCATTTTTCTCATTCTCACTTCAAATCATCATTTCATAATCATGCCAGTCACATACAGCATGTCTTTCAATATCTGTCCAGGCGTCTTCTATTGCAGGTAGAAGTATTACTTTGTCATCTTCGAGGTTAATGCCAAACATCTCAATCTACAGGAAAACTCCACAACTAAATTCTGAAATATAGAATATGGTGGGAGAATGATTTTTAAACCCTTCACGCTCCGCTGCTTCGTGTTAAAATCGGACCATGTCCCAAACCACCCAAGAATTCCTTTCCCCTCAATTGAGGAAGTTTACCGTCAATAAACAGCAGTCTTATCATACTTTATTTCCCCAGGACAACAACCGTAGAACTCTGACCAATGACATTTCCCACTTTTCTTTTTTGACAATGAAACCACTGTAGAGCTTCTCAAGTTAAACTGAACCCTGTGTTCACCTGCTCTCAGTGCGAGAATGGGATTCATAACATGATCAGTTTGAAAGGATCTCATTTCATTTGAAGCTCTTCTCTTCTGTCCTCTTCCACTCTGCCCACCCCGTCTCACACCGTCTCGTCCTGCCCTTTCCTCACAGATTACTGCTTTTATTCATAGCAAAGGCATGATACTTCTGTGAACAATTTGGGGAATTGCTTTTCTTGCTGTGTGCATTGCCAAAGTCATTTTTATGGCATATGCGGAACGCCTCCGGTCAGCTATTTTTCTGTCATGTAGGTACAGCTGCTTTAAAACTACGAAAAACGGAAAGGAAGCTGAAATGCAACGGCATTGTTTCTGTGTTTTAACAGATCAATTGAGATTAGAACAGCATAGGTTCATTTTATCTGATGGTTAGTTAGTCAGTAGTTTGAATAGTTTAACAGTTGTTTTTTCTGTGGTATCTGAAGGACAGTCATATATTCTGATAAATTTGGTATCGTACAGCTGATCAATTTTCATCATCTTTATCTCCAGTCTCACGCCATAGATTCAACTTTCAACAGGCGCAGCAGGATATGATGCATCTTGACAATCTAACATGACACGTACATAATACGAGAATGACTTTGTGTTGGTTGTCTCTTAATATTTGAAATCCCAAAAGCTTGCAGTCTGTGTTTTGTATTGAATCCAGAAAAATATACAATCCTTTTAAGAAAATTCAGAGGCGTTCAGATGGTTTTTGTTAATTGTTTTAAGGGCATTACCCTTAGCCTCAGGAAAAAAAAATCAATTCAGGAAAACTCTAATCCACATGCTCATCCATCCACCCTCCACATAATTCATTCAGTATTTCATTAATTGGGCCACTCTTTCATTCAGTTAACTCAGCCATCATGAAATCCATTTATCATTTACAATGTTTGCCAACAAGATGGCCACACTATAAGGTATTATACAAATGGTCGCGAGTGGTCATGTGCGTATGTGAGAGAGAGCGAGGGAGCGGCTCTTGGCTTGGCATCAATAACATTACTTCTATTGTTTTCTATGCGAGTAGGATTACTGTTATGATATACAGCCTTGTCACCTCATTTCTTTTGAGCTATTAATAAACCACTCTCTCGTTGACTAATACACATACACGCACACACAGAACCTCCATTCACAAATATCCAAGAGCAGCATCTGTTGTAAAGGCCACACATACAGTATTTTGATGGCTGTACACGAGGAAGTGGTACAAAATTACAGGTATCGCAGTATTTGGCGAACACAATTTCTTTTTCAAATGTTCAGTATAGGAATTATTTATGAAGGGGACATTTACCTCATAACATGAATGACCCATAAAATAGCATACATAATTGTTGCTGTCTCTAAATCTTTTCAATTCGGAGGCACTCGCTGGTAAATGTAAATTCCAAATGCAAGCTCCTTAAAAGGCGACCCACAATTATGTCCTCTTGGCGTAGCTACTGGTTATTCATTTATTTGTTTATTTGCTTTACTTATTTATTTACTTCTTAACACTCTATATTTCTGAACTCTTTGATCATGAGAAGAGGGACAGAAAGTGAGCAGGGTAGAGTAAGAGCTAGAGAGAGAGAGGGTGTAAGAGCCGACGGAGTTGCTTCGTCTTTTCCTGATTCATTTTTCATAGGCTATTGATCATTATTTCTACACTTTTCTGGATAGAAATTTGCATAATTATTCAAATGTTTTCCCTGTTTGCTGGCGCTGTAGGTTAGAAGGAAAAATAAGGATGGGCTTTGAGGGGAGGGGCTGTTTTGCAGAGTAGACCGGCAAGTGTGTGAAGGTAGAGAGCGCTTATTCATGTGCCAGCGTGCAAACGTTTGAATTGATTTATGTATTTGTGTATTTTTTCTCAGAAGGAGCTGGGCATGATGGGATTGGACTGCTGTAGCTAATTCATTTAAACTGCAACAAACTGCTGGGGAGAGAGAATGTGAGAAAGGGCTTTATCACTTAGTTTAAGTTTTGTGTGTGCGGGAATATGGTACGAGGTGGCTCCGAGAAATACTTTTCTACAATTACTTTAAGTCACGACTTATGAAATTCAATGGATTTAAACCATGTGGTATCTGCAAGCAAATAGTGCTACACTTCATCTCTGAGAAATTTCTCTTATCAACCGATTCCAAGGTGATTTTTATGATGCATGTTCTACTTTCCAAAAGTGTCCAAATACTTGTCTTAATTTTAAACATTTAGATTTCTTGTAATGCATAATCATTTATTTTGTTGAATAAATTCTCGGTCTAATATTTTGTTGTATGCTAAATATTTATAAGTTTGGTCATTATTCCAAATACTTTTTGGGGCCATATGTATTATGAATGTGAGATAGAGACCTCGCTGAGAAAACCTGCTCGCTTGGCTGATTCCTGACTGGTTTAGTTAGCATATTTAAAACCTAGCTTACTACCGCAGTTTTCTCATAATCATCATTAAAGGATAGGTTATTTAAAAATAAATATTCTGTCAACATTTACTCACTGCTATGCCATTCAAAACCTTTATACGACTCTTTCTTCTTTGGAACACAAAAGATGCTGTATTTAAAGAAATGGCTCGGTGGTTTGGGTCCGTACAAAATGTTTAGTTGCACATCTTTGAAAGGTCTTTTGTGTTCTGAAAAAGAAAGAAAGTCAATCAGATTTGGAGTGATTTTTCATTTCCCCTTTAACTTGGATAGCCTGCTCTCTCTCCCAGGTTTCCATTATGCATTGACTAGTAAATACCCTGCATAAACCAGTCTGTCAGTGAACGCTGGTTTACCTGAATTTTATGGCACAGTTCTAAAACCTGATAAAAGGACAGGACTATAGGAGACATAGTAGAAAACGACATGCTATTACCACACTGATACTAGTAATCCTCACGTCATTCTCCTTGAAGTAAAATCACTGAAGCTGAAAAATGCAACACATAAAATGCTGCATTTTAGGATAAATGTGATGTACTACAGTAGTTCAAAGTGGTTTCGCCAAATAAATGAAATGTCAGGTTTTTTCAGCGATAATGTCAGCTTCAAGGTAACATTGAGGCAAAGTTATGTGCGATTCATTTCAATAAGACATCGCCCGTAGCCCATACAATACTGTGGATTTATTTTGCCAATTCCCAAATTAGCCTCGAAATTCTGCTGTTGCATTCAAGATCTGAACACACTGAAGAGTAAATCGTTGAATAAAGACTGAATTCCTTTATTATTGTGTTTCTATGGGTTTTCAACACAGTGCTGTGCTGTTGTGTGAGCAGATTTTTAAAAAGAAGCCAGTAGATCTCTGGCAGAATGTGAGATTACAGCAAAACTGTACAGTCGGATTGGGGAGGTTCTGGTCGCACTTGGAGCGGGTGTTTATCTCTTACTTTTGAAGGAGGAAGATGAGATGTCTCTTTCTCTCTCTTTGATTAGATGAACCCGCCATGAGCTCTGCCATGTTCTGCACTCCCAGACACTGCATATTCTACAAAGGCGTTTTACATTTTTAATGAAATAAAAAACACGTAAGAGAGCACAGTTTCTTTCACTCTCCGCCGCTCACAACTACTTTGCTCGCTAATCCACCGTTGGCTTTTGAATCCTCCCGGCGTCTTTCCTCGTTCGTGCTTTCTTGCTTTCTCATGCGGAAAATCTTTATCAGTTGCAGCCCATGTTCCCCACAGCAAAAAGAAAGATGTTTTTGGTAATGTTTGTTGAAAATAACGATGATACACATTTTAGATATACAGAAATCTAACAGAAGTTGGTTGTTTTTTACAAAAACTTTTGGAGAGAAAATGGAGAAGCATTACTGTCCAAAACAAAAACATGATGATGATTTGAATCTCTATCAAGTCCTGTAACCTGCTGACTCCATTGGTGAGGAACAGTGATGACTAGACTATTTGTAGGTGTGCAAAGTGTCACCAGTGAGACAGAGTTTTCAATTTAAAGTATAATGCTGTAGTTTGAATTGAAATTATATGTTTTAAGGGAAATGATTGAATATAAAAGAAAGATACGATTATTTACCTGTGTTTATGGGTCGCAATGTGGCGGGTATGAGTTTCCACAATTTAGTTGTAATCGGTCTTTGTTCTCTGAAGCAATAGCACATACAATTGAGGTTAGCACAGAAATGTAACTGCTGTTGTTCGCTTGTTTTCCCGCTTTACATAAATATAGTTATTTCTAATTGTAAAATATTTGAATATACTGATATACTGATGAATATACTATTGCTCACCATAAAGCCACACTTTTGAACGGCTACGTATTGTTTTGCCTGATTGGGTGTAGCATGAATGCAATCGGCCGTCGTATGCCATATTGTCGTGATCATGTGACGTAATTCTTCTTCTGTTCCTTTTCAATGGAGGGTGGCTGACAACTTAGGTTTGAGGTGCATATCCCCCACCTACTGTACTGGAGTGTGGGCCAGAGACGAGCCATGTGACAACCACAACAATTTATGTTATGAGAGACAGGTTGCATCAACACCGCAACATGGGTTTTGTACAAGTAAACGACACATAAAACAAGGCTTCAAGAACAGCACATTCAGAGCTTTTTGTTTTCATGTATTTTCATTTTTATCTTGTAGGGCTATATGCTTTTGATAAAAGTAAACAATTAAAAGGAATACACCAGCTTTGTGATTTTGCGATGCATTTTCTCAGTTTAATTTCGGTAATAACTGGCCCATCCACACTTCCCGTTATGAATACTGCCGATTCGGACGTACTACTCTGCTCAAGTACTGATTTCTTCTACTACATAGTAGGTAAGTAGGCGTTCGCCTACTGCTTTTTGCCTACTATATAGTAAAGAAGTATGCCATTTTGGATTCAGCCACAGAGTAGAATTCGTCCAGTTAAGAGTTGTTCTCCCACTGAAATAATTTTAGACACATTATTTCAATCGCTCAAAAACTACAAAGTGTTGCTTTAAAGGGATAGTTCACCCAAATATTTTAATTGACATAATTTCCTCGCCCTCTTGTCTTTTCAAACCTGCATGAATTTGTTTCTTCTACAGAACACAAAATAAGATATTCAGGAGTGTTCAAAGCACCCATTCACTTTTCTTGGACACAAAGCCAAAGCAAGTCAATGGGTACTGCCATTGTTCGGTTACCAACATTCTTTAAAATATCTTCTTTTTTGTTCTGCAAAAGAAGGAAAGCCATACAGGTTTGAAATGACGAGAGATGATCATTTTTGGCTGAACTATCCCTTCAACCACTGAGAGTCAGAGAGTGAGTTTACCTGTGGTACATTTTTTTAAGCAGCATATAAAAGTAGTTTACTGTATGCTGATCGCTACTCTGCTATCCACTTATAGAGGCACTTATTGCATGTTTTTATTTCCTGCATTAAGCCAGTAGGAGGAATCTCTCTTTCTGTGGTCATCGTGTAAAAAACACATTTTTTGCATCCCGTGGGAATCATTCGGAAGGATGTGTGGAGTGCCTGTCATTGAGAAAACCATTGTGTATGTGAGTATGTGTGCGAGAGAAAGAGAGAAAAGGTGAGAGATCGGGCTCAACCCCCCGCCGTGAGTGCATAGAGTCAGCTAGTTACTGTATTCTACTGTGCCGCAGGGCTTTTGAAGAGGCAGTTAGCAGCCGGGCCTAGCTTGTGCTTTCCCTGCCCCTCGGCACAGGCAGTCATGATATGGGCGAGCAACGATGCCGGTGTGTGCGTAGGTGTGCTTCCATTTCCATTCCTAACGCTGGGTGATTCTGGGCGAGTGTGATGCTGTGTCCTGATTTTTCTCAGGCAGTGTCGAAACATTGGACTGACTCCGGACCAATTGGACAACCATCAGCTTTATCCCGAATCCATCACACATGCACGTTCACCTCCCCACAATTTCAGTATAGATATCATCATGCTGGCTGGTAAAAACGGCCGCCTTTCTGCCTGAAAAATTGTCTCCGTTATTCTTCATGCGGGCACTAAATAAGCACGTTCACACTAATCATAGAGCACAGCCGTGTCATTTCACACACCACCATGCTGTCCAATCACACAAAGGAGGGGAAGACAGCTTTTCTCATTTCCATGCTCCTTGATGAGCGTGCTTGCGCAAGCGCTCAATTCAAGAGACAAATACAGGGTGCAATGCTGAGCATGGTCACGTATATATTTCACGACAAAAATAGTTGTATCGTCAGTGAGTCGGTGCCTATTTTTATATGTTACATACTAAAAATAGGTTACCATAGCAACAGTATGGCGTATGCAGCTTTCTGATATGATACGGAAAATCTAAACTGTAAACAGAATATGCTTTATTAATATGTTACAAATTTTATATTAATAATACAATAAAAGAACGAAAAACGTAAATAAAAAATACAATTTAATTAATTTATAAATGCTTTCAAATTCCAGTCTTCTGAAATGCATTAAATGATTCCCACACATTGCTGCACACATGCCTGTTCTCTTTAAGAGGCATGATGCCGTTCCTTTGTATTTATGACCCAGGTGTACAGAAAGCGTGTGGATTTTTCTGCTCCATGACAGTATATATAACTAACGCAATTAAACAGGAACGATTCAGGTTTAACAGAATGAATATTTGATGTTTCATCTATACAAGTTCCTGTTGCTCAATTGGAAAAGCATTGCTGGCTGCTAGGCAATATCGGCCAGTCAAAGAGTTAACAATTTGCCATTTGTCTCGAAAGAGATTTGCGAGGATCGTGAGATGGTCCAAACCATGTTTTTCATATGTGACATGTTTATACTTCTCTCTCCTGGGAGAAACGTAACTATTGCTTCAACATCGCTATCTCTGTTTAAAACATACAATTACAGGATACTTTGTCTTCAGTTAAAGTTATGTCAAATTGATAGCTTATTCAAAAACCTACATAACTAAAAATCATTATGTTTACCATTTTGTTAATGTTTAATCCAATAATGCTTTTAGATTCCAATTTTAGCTACATAAAATGTTTCAGCTTTGATTCGGTTTGTTGGAGCAACGTAAACCAGCCTTTACAAGATTCATTAATAATGAATAAATACAAAGGTAAAGCAAACTGTTTGCATGTATTAGTTCTGTTGGGTTGAGCTGATGCTGCGTGTGCTCTGTGTATGGATACGAAGGTAATGTGCACGCACACACACACACACACACACACACACACACACACTTGTGTGTGTTCGTAACAGTGGGGTGCTGCACTCTGGCTGTCTCTATGATGCAGAGGGTTATCAGAATCGTTAATGGAGTTCTTTGGGATGTTAATGACTCCCAGAGAGAGAGAGAGAGAGAGAGAGAGAGGGAGAGAGAGAGAGTAAAATTTTTTGGGTGAACAATCACTTTAAAGGTGCAGTAGGCCATTTTTTATACAATGGCTGAACACTTCCTGATATGTATTAATAAATGTACAGTCGTGGCCAAACTTAACGTTACGTCTTGACATTTTATTCAAATATATTATTAAAGATCATTTGAATTTATGTTGCATAGTTGTACTTGGAGTGTAAACTTAAGCTTAGCTTTGAAAAGTGTGATTTGAAGCCTAGGAGAATATAAAATATTCCTTCAATATATACTGCATAGTTATATATATATATATATATATATATATATATATATATATATATATATATATAATTTATTATAACTTTAAATATATAACTTATATATATAATATGTAATAGAAATAATATTTATATTTGTTCGTATGCTGCCGTTTGCCTTTTGGTCAAATCATTTTGTTTAATAAGTACCTTAAAAGTGTAGCGTTTTGTCGATTTTGCACCATTTTGTACTTTTGTGACATCAAAGTATGTGGCACGTGGTCAGATTGTCTAATGCTGTATCATGCATTAAGTTTGTAAATCATTTTCTGTGTTCACAGAAATGCCCATATATGAGAATATGTGGAAGTTTATTTTCGGCAGTTATCTGTTGAGGGGCGGGGTTTACAATAGGGGATGTGTCTAATTGAGCACATTCAATAACATCCAACGTCGCTTACAGCCCATTTAATAAAAATGCATTTTATTTACCGCCAGTGCAGGACACACACACTCATATAGACGCTAAAGAAAAGTGCTCAACGTGGACATCACCACTCAATGACAATGAATCGATGCTGCGATATGATGGGAAGAAATGTTGGAAAATATTAGCCGGTTTCCTCCAGGACTAAACCGCTCATATTTCCAACTCTCTGTCTATCTCCTCTATTCATTCTCATTGATTTGCTGTATTTCTATAATTGGTCTCTCGACAAGTAGACAATTTGATGAGTGTATTTTCGATGTTTGCTCGATGCGCATTAAAGCATTACGATCGCATTTGCTCAGTTTTGTATCTGACTCCATCCGATCGTTACGTGCCGCTGTCGGTTTCATTAGGCAAAACTCCTTGAGCAGGTGTATGTAGGGCAATGAACGCTGGATGTGACGGAGATCTATAGCTCATCATACTATTCGGTTCTTTCAGAGTTTGAATCGTTGATAAGGAATAATGTGATTGTCATGGCCTGTGCTATCTTTAATGAGGTAGATTTATTGTGCTGGGAGGGAGAGGTGGATTGTGGGTAGTTCCTTTAAGAGCTGAAGTCAATAATGTGGATGAGACGAATGAGAAGGAAAATAGAGTGACTCCAAATTTATCTACGGCTTGTTTAGGCATCGGCATCTCAATTGGATCTCATCGCTGTGTTTTGTAAACATTCTTGAACTCTTCAAGATGTAGAATTGACCCGAAGACGCGACAGGCAGGTGTTACACTATTAATTAGAAAATGTAAAGAGTGTTAGTCTAACGGCAGCTATATGTGTCGCTAGGTAGACTGGATTTAATTTAGAAGATGTATAGGAGGTTAATACTCAATCGGATGGGATCGAGAAGAGAATATAACTTTATAACGTTGCTTTTGTTAGTGAAACAACATGTGATTAGTAACTTTGTCGCCAATGACATCATGTCATCGTTTTGGTGTTTTAGTGTTGATCTGCCGTATTTGGGTTTCTGTGCAATTGGAGGCACGCTTCACGATATTTCTGTTGAACAACCCCTAACCCTTAGTTATAAACTATGAAGTAGAAAACTGAATCATGAGCCTGAAGAATGAAGAATGAACCACATCCGAGTTCGCAAGAACTTCATTGATCCATGCGGGCCCGTGTCATTAGTTAACATGAACAGCCATGTGTAAATTCCCTGACAGTTTGACTATTGTATCATTAGAGTGCTGTTTGAATGGAAAGTCGTCTCTTCCACACAACTCTAATGACTCTTTACACTATATAGAGGGGATTATATGAGCCCTAGACAAAGGAGAACAGTCTGGATAAGGTTCATTTACTCCAGTAGGGTCAGCTTTACGGTTGAGTTTAATTGTAAGCCTCACACTGTCTGTGATGCACATGACTTGTCCAAACCAGATCGCACCCATTAGATTCAATAAAATCCAACCACCTTCATTTTTCGTCCATCAGAACGAAAGTGGTTATGTGTAGGAATATAATGCGCATGTAGGGCTGTCACAATATCGTTTTTTTAATAGAATACAAATATGGCTAAAATAATTCACAATAATGATATCGCAATGTCTGTAGCAAATATAATGATTATTTCTGATAAAGTCATCTTTTTTAATATTTATGTGGATTCTCTTCTCAGAATTCAAGTGTAGGGAGGGAGGCAAATTGTTACTCCGTTACCTTTGTTCGGTTCATTCTTGTCGCTTAAAAAAATTCAATCGAGCCATTTTGAGCGGATTGACCAATTTAACTATGACTTTAGTACTTTTCTGGACCCTGATAAAAAAATATAACCGTTATGTCTATGAGGAGTCCTTTAAATCTCTCTGATGTCCCTAAATACCTTTATTTCTGCTCCGAACACGCTGCAAGGTCTTTTAGATTAGATTTTTTTGGATGAATTTACCCTTTAATACAAAATTTCAATTGATCACAGTATGTGGTCTTCTGGGTTTCTGTTACTGTCTGTGTATTCATATGTTGTTCTGTAAAATATGGTTGCATCAAACAATAGTCCTTTTCCACCGAAATTATCAAAGCCATAATTTGAGCGAGGCTCAAAACTAAGAAAAAAGAAAGTATCGACACTGTGAAGATGCTTCAGAAGAAAAACGTATTCCATTTTGTTGGACTATTACGAAAACAAGTTATTTTTTACTTTAAATAATGTGCGCTGATAAGTTGAGCACAATGAGATCAGGAATGTGCATTAAAAATAAATAGGTCATTCTTGATTTCGTCTTGACTTCAAAGCTTGTCTACATTGTGAGGACGCCATTTTCCCCCAGTGTGATATGTCAATATCAAATCTCTTTGAAGAAGAAATGATGAGCTTTAATGAACTCTGGCAGTTGAAATTAGGATGATTTTACCTGTTTTTCACATCTAGTGCTTGTGCCTCGGTGATCCGAACACGTGACCCGCGAAGCAATACAGATGTGCTTCCCTGCTACCACTAGACGTGCTACACCAGACATTGTGTTTGCTAAATTGCATAATGGCTATTAAGCTGGATCAAAGGGCTTGTTTTGCACTGTGTAAACTGAATGCTAATTATGAATATGCTCATTAATAACCGTAGTACAAAGCCAAATGAACAATTTGCATGACATTTTCATTAGAGACCAACCTATTGATCAGGTGTCAGACACGACCACAAATAAACAATTTATCCTTCACGTGTGGAATGTACCCTTATTAAAGGCAATCGGCTCCTGTTGTCGAACCCTAGCTACACTTAAATAAGTACTTAAAAGTAGAAAACTGAATCGTGAGCCTGAAGAATGAAGAATTAACCACATCCGAGTTCGCAAGAACTTCATTGATCCATGCGGCCCCGTGTCATTAGTTAACATGAACAGCCATGTGTAAATTCCCTGACAGTTTGACTATTGTATCATTAGAGTGCTGTTTGAATGGAAAATCGTCTCTTCCACACAACTCTAATGACTCTTTACACTATATAGAGGGAATTATATGAGTCCTAGACAAAGGAGAACAGTCTGGATAAGGTTCATTTACTCCAGTAGGGTCAGCTTTACGGTTGAGTTTAATTGTAAGCCTCACACTGTGTCTGTGCTGTACACGACTTGTCCAAACCAGATAGCACCCATTAGATTCAATAAAATCCAACCACCTTCATTTTTCGTCCATCAGAACGAAAGTGGTTATGTGTAGGAATATAATGCGCATGTAGGGCTGTCACAATATCGTTATTTTAATATAATACAAATATGGCTAAAATAATTCACAATAATGATATAGCAATGTCTGTGTCAAATATAAAGATTATTTCTGTTAAAGTTATCTATTTTAATATTGTGGATTCTCTTCTCAGAATTCAAGTGTAGGGTAACGGAGTGACTTTGTTACTAATACGATTGTGGCTTAAATGAAATTATTTATCTTATATTGTATTTTTATTTTAATGAATTGAAATGTAAAATTGTAAACGTTTATTTTATTTTATCTTATTTTTGATTTAATTTTATTGTAATATGCAATTATAATATAGTCAAATAAATGTCTTAAATAAAGTACAAATAAATAAAGTAGGGTGCAAAGTCTATTATCAAGCTTTTATATCGTGTCTGTTGATGTGTGAAAGCCTCAAGGTGTTTCGGTTGTGGATACACTGACTTTCAAGTCAAGTAGGTTAAAATCCATTCTTAGATACAAAATACTCCATATAAGGCATTGCCGACGGCGCAAGGTGATCCGATTTGTTTTTGTAGTTATTTGTTTGACACTGTAACATACACTATAAACATATTGGCGGCTTATATATTGTAAACCCTTTTATAAATCTATGACTTGTAAACATGTTTGAACCTCTTCGAGATATGAATTAACCCCTGGAAGCCGCAATTGGCGAGTGTTTTGCAACAGATGTAACTAACATTGCTTGAAGGCAAAATGGATTTGATTCAGAAGGTAGTGTGTAGGAGGTTACTGCACTGCTAGATTGGATGGATGAGAGAATATTGCTACTGTATGTGATGTTATGTGGTTAGTAAATAGATGTGGTGGGTAATGCATTTTAAGGTTTTATAATGCATATCGTTTTTGTGCTATAATGCATTTTTTTGTTGAAAGATAGTTTCATTTATGTATTCTTTTATGTTAAAGGCTTTGCACTGTTAATACAAATACAATTCTGTATTAATACGTGTCTATCCAAATGTTGGAAAAGGTGCATGTGTCAGGATTGTGTTACGGAAATTGTAATGGGTGTCCCCCCAACGCATGCCCTACAAAAACCTACGAATACTAATGAGACAGCAACGGCTGTAATTCACAAACCGAGGCTAGATACTTCAATCACGAGTGAACTTCAATAACTAGAGCTGTCTCAATCCTGTCCCTTCTCTTTTTCCTATTTTCCCTATTATTGAAAGTGCCCGTCTGGCTCTCTTTTTATGATCACTCGTCCTCAGATCCTGACAGGCACTTCTGTTGAGAAGTTGAATATCCAGTCGGTGATGACTCAGGTCCATTAGACAGGCACACGGCAAACAGGCAGATCAGACTTCCTCGGGATGCCTAAAACCCCAGGCCTTATTTTAAGATCTTAGGTTGCAAAATGCCTTCACGCATGTGTCAACTGGTGTATGGGAAAGATCAATGTACTTTATTGAAAGATATAGTGTGGATGATGTGTAAAATCCTGCAAAATAATTCTGCTACCATAGTGATAAAAGCCTTTCAACCAATGGTCAAACAGTATTTTCATTTAGGCATTTGGCTTTTATCCAAAGCGACTTACATTGCATTATCCTATACATTTTTATTGTATAGGATAATGTACAGTATAGTGGTGAATCTCTATAACAGTTTTTTTAGATACAAACTCTTCTGTGTCCTTTGGAGTGTGGTACTTATTTTCTCTGTGTCAGCAGGTACAGTTCAAAGAAATGAACGAAATCACTAAATCACGTTTATAAGCTAGAATACAATAAAAGTGTTGTAAAAATGAGAATTAAATAAATATTAGAATTAAATAAAAGTTAGAATTAAATCAGAATAAAATACAATTAGTGTAAACATGAGAATAAAATAAAAATTTTATAAAAATAAGAATAAAATAAATATTAGAAAAATATATAAATTAGAAATAAAATCAATACAATTAGAATAAAATCAATAAAATACCTCCATTCACTGACATTACAAATACAACCGCTTTGTAAAAATCCCTCAAAAATGATCACATTGTGTCCCACTAAACAGTATGGTTGAATAAACAATGACATCATTTTTGTTTTAGTGTGAATTACTGATTTAAAGTGCCAGAACCGTGTGAAGCTAAAACATCCGTGTTGCTGATGAGGTAAGGTTGGGATATCAATAGATTTAGTGCAGGGCTGAGACCAGGAGGAAGTTTAAACGGTGCACGGTGTAATTCATTATCTTTAAAGGGCTCTGATGTGTACTAAGCATTTGTAGGTGATTCTCAAAGAATGTTTATCTTGTTTGAGGGAGAATTCATTAGATTCATACTGTGATTACAGCACCATCGCGGTCCTCCAGGATTTGGTTGTGCTCTTCGGCACCACCGCTGTCTTAAAACCGTTGATGTATATCTCTTAAAAAGCGGCCTTATCATTTATTCATGGGCTGGGAAAAACACGAGGTACAAAATGTTCAGCAAGACATCATCAAAACGGTAACGGTAAAGCATTCGGACCAGTGTGAGAGCACTCCTTTTTGCTTCATTTGCAAACTCTTGTGTTCTTTCGTTCTTTCGCATTTCGTTCTTTCCTGTATTTCATTGCGCTCCCGTCCAATACGTTCCCGGCTTCCCAAACCTGCTATTTGTGGAATGTGTGTATGTGATGAACTCCATTGCTATGGCGTCTCAATGGGTCTGCTGTGGTTTATGGTTGCATACGAGTAAAAAAGGTGCTTTGGTGGGCCTGTAAATCTCTTCCTTAATCAATCCCTGTGCAATAATACTAAGCGAGAGCTCTGCTTCTAAAGAAGACCACTCCTCTTTCACACCTCGTGATTATGGGTCGGCTTGATTAGAATTCACTCAGCAGGGCTACGGCTTTCTCTCTCTCTCTCTCTCTCTCTCTCTCTCTCTCAGATTCTCTAAGGATGGACCCATAATCACTGAGAAATGGCTCTCGCATGTATGTGGAGATTTGCTATCCCAATCTGAATCTCCTCAACTCTCATCATTTCTAAAATCACTACAGATGAGTGGGTTCATGCGCAGTGCCACAACTGGTTCCCATTCATCTTGGTTTGTGGTTAAGTCCAGCTCGGGTCAACCTCATTTTGGAGGAATCTCCCAAACCAGATGTTATCATGTAAATTTGTTAGATGTATGACAGTATGAATTAGATTTGAGTAGATTAGATCGATGAGATTACATTTTATTGTCATTGTGCAGAATGCAAGTGTTTGACAGAGCCAACGAAATGCAGTTTAGATTTCACTAAATTTGACATCATTGGAAAATGCTAATGTTTACAAAATATAAAAAACAGTTAAGTGTACATTTTTGTCTGTTTACTAAATTCTTCAAAATGTATTTTGTGTTCAGCAGTTTTTCCTACTATGGTATTCAATGATGGCAATGAACTGTATGTTTACAAGCATTCTTCCAAATGTCTTTCTCTGTGTTCATCAGAAAAAAGACACTTATACAGTTTTGGAACAAATAAACAAATGAGTAAATAAAGATGGAATTTCCATTTTTGGGTGAACTGTCCCTTTCCAGTCCCTTTAAGAAACTGCTCTCTACAACTCTTTTAGTGTCTGCAGGTTCCTCCACTACACTTCATTCTTTCTCTTTTTCTGCTTCATTCTCCCATTCCCTCTGTTGGTCTGCCTGCCAGTGCAAAGGTTTCTTGTGGGGATCTGTTATTTTAAGGATGAGTATGTAATATGGGTCTATTCTAGTGCTCGACCCAGAGCAGGAAAATAATGTGAATCTATCACTCATCAGCGGCTGTATTCTCTCAGATGTACCTTCCAGAAAGTCTTGCTCTGCCCGTGCGACACTGCTGTTCAGTCACGTGTGCCGATTTAAAAGACGTAAGCGCTGTAAGCCTACTCGTGCATGGAGGAGAAAGTGGAGAGGCGACCTGCCCGGACAGCAAAATAGCTCTGTCACAACGGCCAAAAACAAATTGGGATTTCGAGTGGGGTTGACTTACACCACATCCTCAAGCTTTAGAGGAAATGACACAACAAAAGCGAAACCAACCTTCTTTTTATGAGGGCACAGAAATGGCCTTTCGGCTTAGCAGTGTCATGGAGCAAACACCAGTGAAGTAAACCATGACCAAAACCATCCACTATTTTGTTTTTGTAAGGAATTACTATTTTTGTAATTCCTTCGTTTATTGATAACAAACCCTTATCAACCATTTAAAAGAATACGAACATTGCATTCACTCACCACTGTAAACTTTTGTATATAATTTACTTAAAATTTTAAGTTTTCATATAACATGAATTATACAAATAGCAGTACATTAAAAAGGTCTTCATGGGCTCTAGATTGTGGTGAACGACTTTTTGTGCAACTAAAGTCACAAAAAAATAATATCTTTAATCAAAATATTAAAATGTACCTCAGCTCTGAAATGGTCATCCTCCTCTGGTGATGTCAGTTAACTCCTCCCCACAGCTGTCAGTCTGCTTTCAGTAACATTTCTGAATAAAACATCTACTTTTTAGTCCAGTCAATTTACAGTGGAAAACACAAGCCACGACCTTAAATAAACATCACAATATTACGGAGGACGTCTGGTCACCTGTCAAGGGAAAAAAAAAGACCCGCAAATCCCATGAATTATGAATTAGTGGGTACAGATTTAAAAACTGAAGGGAGGGTTTACAAAACAGAGAGCACGGATTGGAAACTCATGGGTACAGTTCATCTATCCGAGAGCGCGGTTGATACCCTTTTTTTTAAACTGAGGGAACGAATTACAAAACTGTGGCCACGGATTTGCGGGTCTTTTTCTCCGACGGGTGACCAGACGGGCTCTGTAATACGGTACGATATTGACATTCCACAAAGGAAAACATCACAATACTGGACACGATTGTGACTTCCGGTTAACCGGGACTTTAACAGCTAAGTGCCTTCCTGAAAGGGCGGGGCCAACTCTCTGAATAGAGGGGGAGGTCCAATAAGAATTTACTGAACTCAATATATTTTAATATTTAGCTGAACTTTTATATTTTAACCAGTTCTGTTATTGATATCTGCCAGTTTACATATAATTTGTTGGCTTTATTTAAAAGTACTAGAATCACCAATTCAGATGGCATATATTATGAAAAGTATGTGATCAGATCACTCGAAACATCGGACCATGTGTACCTGTATATCGTGTTAATACAAAGGTGTAAACACGGCCATTACAACCCAGTTAGAAAGCGAGCCAATGTGGATTAAGCACATCTAAGAAATAGAGAAGGCTTCACCTGCCATTTTTACCTCTTGAAAGCCTTGTTTTCTGTTGAAAGGAGGGATGACTAGCTCGCCGCTGGGATTCTCACAGCTGATTCGATGCTAATGCGGCTTGTTAGAAATGATTGCTTTGTTATCACTGGCAACGCTTTGTGCAAAAGCCTCGTGCGCAACATACTATTATAGCACATTAGTTCTAATGAACTGGTCCATATGCTCTCAAACTCCTCTGTGGGAAGGAAACAACCGATCACACCGAAGCAAACAGAAAGAAGTGGGGTTTAACTGCGGGGGGTTTCCGTCCCAGATGCCCCAGAGCTCGCGCACACAAACGCTCTACCAGACTCCCACTGGTTGTTCAAAGAGACTTACAAAGGCCACAAAACAAACACATCTGCTTGGAATCTAAAAGACGCGTCACACTGGATAGTTTCCATTCAGATCTTGCCTAATACATTTTGTTTTGTGCCAAGTCATTTTTTATTCAAACTTAATTTTTTTCTCATAATGGTTCTGTCAGATGCTTTCCATGACAAGCTATAAAGTCATGCCCCTTGCCATGCTATAAACCATGCTTTAGGTGTGTTTCTGAGCTACCCTTTCCGAATTCAGCTAGCTTTAGTGCCCACTGTGTAATGTCTTTGGGCGCTGAGAGCGTTGAATACACACATGTCTCCAGCGCTCATAATTAGTTCCATTAATGAGGAGCTGCTTCATTCCTGTGGGGCCTTTGACTTTTGAGAACTGAAAGCGAGTTTTGTGTTAACTTTTGAGTTAAGTGCATGCACGTGCCCATGCAATACGGCCGGACTCTCGGTTCAGTCATTTCCATGGAAACACCAGCTTCCTCTCTGCCCCGGCTGACCTATAGCTGTATTGTTATTTACGTAGCATTAGTGCCTTGCGATTCGTCCTCGTAGCGCTTCTTGTTCTGGGGTTTATATCTGAAATGAGTGGTGCTGGATAAGCTCATGTAAATACCACCTTGAGCAGCATTTGCGGATGTCGTCGTAGCATCAGATAGGCTTTAAACTGCGACTCTCTGTATTTAATCAATCTTTCACTTTAATACCAATATTGCAAAACTATTTTGAAATAATTTTAGTCATTTTATGTATTTTTGGCCATATACTGTATATATGTGCCTGGATTTATATAAAATAAAAGCTTTTTACTATTACGATTTTTGTTGCTGCCAGGAATGTGTCCATTTTCTTGTTATTGTGTTGTTATATTAAGATTAACAATAATAACAAAAATAATAAAAAGGATCATAATAATATATTGCTACTAATAATTGTTATTAATAATGTATGCTAGTCATTATTATTATTATTATTATGAATTCTGCTACTACTACTACTACTACTAATAATAATAATAATAATAATAAATATTATTAATAGCAATAACTGTTTCAATAACAATATCACATTAATAACGATGATAATGATAGTGACTGTGATAATTATACTAAACAACAATAACAAACTAATATTTCATATGTTCCAATATGACTTACAAATTATTTGTATGTCTGTCTATCAACCTTCTCATTACCACAAAAAAAATTAATGTCAGAATCTTAAATGTGATGCTATTACTATTATTTCTCTCTCCCTCTTTTTTTTTCCTCTGTGAATTTTTTACTCTCTCTCCCATCTCATCTCATTTCATCTCAGGACATCGGGTTTTGCCATTTTCCTCCCCATGTCCTAATCCTTTGCCATTGTCGTGCAGGTGCCGCGGAAGCCTCCTTCCATCACTCATCAGTTATTGGACTGTTACAGACAGCATTTGGTGATAAATGCCTCGCACCGGCACTCCGAGCCAAAGCCTTTACATGCATTGTTCGTTAGTGTTTACAGCTCTCTGGTACGATCCAATCCCATTACTAAACCGGGTGGATCATTTTACAATCAGACGTAAAACAAATGGATGTAAATCTTTACCGTGCCGCTCACAAAATGTCTCATTTTTAGCTGATTTGTGGAATCTGTTCAAAAAAGATAGATAGAGTTCGATAAAACCAACAGCTTTTTTGCCGTTTTCACACTTGGCCCCGATTGCTCGACTCTGAATCCAAATTTGATTGTCCCCATTACGTAGCTGTTGTCCACCAGTAGTTTTTGTTAGTTCCAAACTACAAGAATTTGTATGCATTTGGTAGACGCTTGTAGTGGACTCAAGCTATACATTTTTTATCTGTGCGAGTGTTCTCTGGAAATCAAACCCATGACCGCGCTGCTAACGCAATGCTAACTAAGCTACATAAACTACTTGTGAATGCAAAATATACATAATTGATGGCATCATGTGTTCAAAAAGCATTCACGTTGACCACTAACCCCGCTGTGATTGTCATATTTAGTCATCCCAGTTTTCAAAGTGTGCACACTTCAACTGACCTTAACACTAAATGAAACCCAGGACCCCTCCTCAACCAAGTGTGAATGCGTCATTAGTCAAATGATGTCACATCAGCGTGACGTCTAATAGAAGTCGGGATTAATGCATAAACACTGTTCTGTTTTCATTTGATGTTTTTTTATCCAAATTGAGTTGAACATACGGGGGGATTAAAACACACAAACAGCTGCTCTGTATTTCTTCACTGATGGAAAGTCTTGTAAAAGCCAGCATGGTCCTGGGGGTTGTTCATCTCGGGTGCTCATGGTTAATTAGCGTAAGTACACAGAGTCTTGTCTCTCCCGGTGGAGTCGTGCGGATCATATTTAAGAAGATCTGAAGCTTAAAACTATATTTTCAGACGCACGCACACTTTAATAGACACAGACAAAGCTGCACGTTTGGAACTGCAGACCTGCTGCTGGCCAGATGTCACACGCCTTTATCTGTGGACGCCATCCAACTTTGAGAGTTGCGTCTGTGTGTGTACTGTATTTACCTGAAACTTTTTTTTTAGGGGTGAATGCCTCTGAGTAAAGCTGTTCAATGTAGAATTGGAAGTTACAACATAAAAAATCTTGTATATCCTCTAATACCTTTGTTCCCGAATATAATGCTCATCTGCAATGGTTTGGACGGAAAATTCCATCTTAAACTCATGCCATTGGTCGCGCTTATGTTGCTGTATTGAGCGGGTTGGGACAAGCAAAGCAAAGGAATGTTTTGATGTTTATTTTCAGGCTGTGATGTTTATAGTTTTGGAAAACAACCCAACAAATACCTTAGCTTATTAGCAACGCGTCGATCTTTATTAACACAGCTGATTCCAACTTACGATTTCTTGTGATTGGCCGATCCTGATCCTTTAGGCTTTATGTAAC
The DNA here is from genome assembly GCF_947034865.1 of Barbatula barbatula. Lineage (NCBI taxonomy): Eukaryota > Metazoa > Chordata > Actinopteri > Cypriniformes > Nemacheilidae > Barbatula > Barbatula barbatula. The sequence goes on from NC_136771.1 coordinate 20,416,850, forward strand.
TGATACAGTAATGAATATACAGTGTGTCTGGTTTCCGTCATCTGTTTTTTTTTCAGATAACATGACGACATATGTTGCCTTGACATAATTTAGAGTCATTTTGTATATTATATATTTTTATTATTATAACAATGTATGTATATTGTTTTTTTGGGATCAGAATCATATAAATAAGCAGGACACGTACAACAAGCAACATTTAAAACTTAAAAAAATAGAGCTTATGCAAAACACTGTACACTTTTAGGATGCTGAATAAACGGAACACACTGCAACACGTAAGGTGTAATGAGGACAAAAAAAACCATATCGAAATAAGACACATTTAGTGATCAAAAAGTGATTATCGGCCAATACTAATCTGTAGCCCATCAGAGCATCCTTTTTACTTATAACTGACTTTGCTTGGTGTTGCCTTAAGTGTTGAGATACCAAAATCTAGACAGTATCATGAACAATGTTTATATTTAAGATTTAAGCCGCCTTACAAAAGTGAAGAAAACAAAGCAGTTCATCCTGTGAAGTATGTGCTGACTGGCAGTGATTTTGCTTGTCACAATTCAAATCGATTCAATTATATTTATATAGCCCTTTTCACAATATGCATTGTTCAAAAGCGGCTTTACAGGAGAAAATATGAAAAACTGAAAAACACAAAAAAAGGTAAAATACAGCACGTGGTGTTTATAGAACAAGCTAAATTATTCTAGTAAATAATATCTAATGTCAGCAGTCTCCCGGTGGTTTATTTAGCACATTTAGCATTAAGTGAATGCTTGGCTGAAAAGATGTGTCTTTAGTCTAGATTTAAAATTGAAATTAATAATATTAAAAAAGTTATTCCAGAGTTTAGGTGCTACGTATGAGAAAGCTCGACCCCCTTTGGTGGATTTAGTTATTCTAGGTCCTGCGTTTAGTTTTAAACAAAAGTCTTGAGTTTTGAGATCTTAGAGAGCGTGATGGGTTGTAGTGTGATAGAAGCTCTGTTAGGTAGGTAGGGGCTAAACCCTTTAAGGCTTTATAAGTGATTAAAAGAACTTTAAAGTCATTATGATTCTTGATGGGAACTCTGGCAGCTGCATTCCGAACCAACTGTAGTTTGTTTATTGATGATGCTATCACTGACACAGTTATCACTTTGGTGTAAACAGATAAATAGATTGTTGTTGTATCAAATTATATAATCATTTATGTTTTGTTTATGAAGATCGAATAGAGAAGTTTGGCGCTTGAAACGGCATGGTCAAGGTTTTGAGTCCCAGGGCACACATTGGGCTTGTAAAAATGTATATCTTTATTTTAAAACGTATACCTTGGTTGCTTCGTATAAAAGCGTTTTGCACATATGTAGATGTCGAATTTTAGCATGAACACATTATTACTTCAGTAAAATTGTGCTGAGAAATCTTCCTCAGCCATAAAAGAGCAACCTCTTAATTCATCCGATGTATTGGATGGCTGCTCTACATTCCATAGTTTTATTGTCCTGAGGGAAACACAAATCCCTGATCAGACGCTCGTCCCTCCACTTGGATGTTTATTGGCTGTGAATTGAATTTGATATAAAGCTGTTTGTGATCCCTGCGTGCGACACGTACTGATGTCCGGCTTTGCATCCGAGTGTGATCAGTATTCCTTCCACGTCTTTCCCCTCGGGCGTCCCAGCCCACCTGTAGACACACAAGCGCATGTTTTTCGCTCTCCCTTTTCATGGCTCCTAGCGGCCATGCAGGTCGCCAGGGTAACAGCTGGCTCCACGACGCCTGTCTGTGTGTGTGTTTGTTTGCCCTGCGCCAGGTGAGCTATTAACACAAGTCTCACACACCCGGCACCTTCACGCTGGCCGTTTGACCACATTCTAGCGTGTACGTGCAACCGTTTGTCCGCATGTGCTACATTTGCTGGGTCACGATCGGGTTCGGAAGTGTAGGCATCTTTGCTGAGCGTGTGTGGGTAGGAGTTATGCTACATCAGTGTAAGCGGGTAAAATAAGATATGTCTGGTTTACTTCAGATATTAAGAGAGTCTGATTGATGCCCTCATCAATGATGATGAAGGTTTAAGCCATTACGATCTGAGAGTCTAAACCATATGCTGTACATCTGTAAAGCTAAAATTCGACTCGGCACTCGGTGCACTTCACTTCAAATCTAATGAGGACTGAAGCTAGTTATTTGGGCTTTAATCTAGATTTTTTGCAAGACGGATGGACCAGTCCACACACACAAATACCGGGATTGATGCCTGCCACAATCGCTTTTCTCGTGTTTGTGGCACTAATATTGTGTGATCAAAGGAAGAATGAAAGAATTTGATAACTTTGTGTTGTTTACAAACTGTATGCTTCATGTTATATTTTCATTCATATAGACCACTTCGCAAGATGTAAACACTGTTGCAGGAGCACTTCTCTTAAATCATATGTTTTATGTCAAATCTTAAAGAAGAATGTTTAACATTTTGATTTGGTTACAAATGCTCTGTTGCTTTTATTTTGTTCAGACATATGTGTTGTGTTATAAAACTGAAACGGGAAGTTCTTCTGGACCAGCATTGTTTACATCTTCGGAAGTGGTCTATATACTTCCCTATACTATAGTATTCTAATTATTCAAACAAATCCTGGAATAGGATTTCTGATTATTGCTTTAATTTTCATATTGTGCTAGTAAATGTAAAGTGTGTTGTTTTTTGTTCCACTGGTGGCACTTAACAATATTGCAAAAACCTTAGGGGCGTAGTGTAAACACTAAGCTCACAATTCACTACTTAACATGATACTTGGTTCACAAAATTATAGTATTACAATATTTCGAACAATATAACAGCATTAAACTGGAATTCATGTAATAGATAGGTGTTTATATTTCATCAACTGGACTTTATAAATTAAAAGGCGAAACCCCAAAAGACAGTTTCCAATATAAAATAGCATCCTTTATGGACCTTAACTCTTAATTGCTTAATTGCTAAATAGATTGCTGTGGACTGTAGGCCAGAGTCATTCATTAATAGGCACATCGTGTAATTCATCTGATTAAAATGTTTAATGAATTAAAAATTACACACTTGGCCTTTAAATGGAGGAGATACCTTTCTTCCCCAACCTGTTGTATTCTTGTTTAGCATGCGGTCCCCATTGTGCATGTTTCAGTAGAAAACTGTTAAGAACAAAATCACCAACGCATGAACATTCTCTCATAATATACTCATCAATTTACCCTCATGCCATCCCAGATGTATATGACTTCCTTTAGTTCAGTTGAACGCAAATAATTTTATATTTAAATGCTCCAAAGAAAACACACACATACATCATAAAAAGTAATACAACTAAACTCAACTACTATTTAAACTGATTTATGAGATTTTCTTTTCAAAGAAGCGAAAACGCAACATCTTGTTTCAGCCAGTAACGCTTTGAAAGGGAAGGGTTGGAGTGAACCGTTGGTTGCAATTGACAATCTCACCACTAGTTGCCGCTTGATTTCATACACATTGACCCACTGGAGTCATTTGATCAGATTTAACCAACTTTCTTCATCTTTCCATCTTTCTCCTCACCCACATCTTCCCCATTCCTGAGAATTAAACAGCTCATTATCCAATAGAAAGATTCTGTAAAATTCTGCGGCTTTTTCCGATTAGACACCCCTCGTTCCACTGACCCATCAAGGTCATCACACAAATGCTGAGGGGAGCCAGAATCCTCTTAATGTCCATTCCAGCTCTGCTGCACACTAACAGGGCACTGAATATATGCCAAAGCTGCCATTTTAAACTGATCTGAGACCTGTACCCAGCCTCTCACGGGACACTACAGGCATTCATTTGAATGTGGGAAACCTCCTGTTGGACAGGACGCTCTCATGTACGAGAGTAATTGTGAGTCTGTGCTGCTTCTGTAGGCGAAAAATGGCAGCAAATGACTGCGGTGGGACTGGCTGATACGCAGATAGACACACGGTTATTAACAGAGTAATATAGCGCTCTGTTCATTAGAGATTTCCTACACATGCGGCGTGGGGCTCTAATGGTCTTCAAATTCACGGGAATTGTCCAAACAGGATCTAGTGCTCCGTTGTTAACAGGCTACATTATTTAATGAAGATCACCTACAGTGAACGCGTGCCTTCTCCTGTTTCGCGCACGCATGCAGAGACCTGGATGAAAATAACACATGCCATAAAGTACGTCGATGACAAAGCGAGAAAATTATGTATTTTAAAGCTTATTCAATTTAAAGTAAGATTAAATAAAATGTAATCCCTTCCTTCCTTGTGGAAATAATATTGTTTGTGAACAGAGATTAAGATGCAGATGAACATACAAAGATGTGGAAACGGAACACAATGAACAATAGTTGTTTTAGTAGTGGTCTTACTTTATAAGTAATGGTATAACCATTAAGGTGAATAACCTTTGGATGAGATAAATACATTTTGTCAGTTTATAATTTTTTTATTACGTAGTGAAAGATTATTCAGAATGTAAATGTGAGCGCGACTGTGGGTGTGTATAAGCAGATTTAGGGGGAGAGAGAGGATGTCTGATCACTAGCTACAGTATACTGTACAGTCAGTGACGCACATCGAACTCGAGCCTCAAATATATCAACACATCTGGTGCCCTTGTAGACCACATACACACACAAGGTCCCAGTGACCTGCATGACAAGACACATGAACACTGTAATTTACACGAGAACATATGACGCATACACGTACTGCATATTCGCATATAGGCTGAATGACTAGTGTTTTAGAGTAAGTTGTTTTGCTTAAAAGCGTCTGGCAAATGCAAAAATGTTAAAGTACGATATGAGTCAATTTATATCAAAGTGACTATCCTTTAGTTAGTTCTGTAATTAACTGTTTTCCACATTAAATCGTACTCGTAATGTAAAGAACATTCTGTGAAAGTATAAACTTTTTATTATATTATTAACTAAGGGTATGTCAAAAGATGTTTAAATCAATGTTTAGGGAGCAAACTTCAGTTTTTTTGGCATGTTCAACCATGAAATAAAATCATTTCAGTATTAAAAATAAATAATATGGTTTCTGTTTACCAAAATCGCATATAATTGAATGCGATAAATACACATTACATATATTTGGCTGTGATTATTTGATGCTCTTAATATAAGATTATATCATAAGATTATGATACTTTAGACAGGATTCACTTTTTTATATTTTTTTTAATCAACTTTGTTTTTATATGATTTATTTGTTAAGTTGAACTCCTAAAATAAAGGATTTCATTACATTTCATGATTTTCTCTTGATGCCCCAGAAATAAATAATAAAATGAATCATAAGTTTGGGATCAGTAAACACCCAACGTTAAAAAAGTGAAACTAATATTCTTAGAGGTATATTTCTGACTAAATCCTTACTGGATGAGCCACACTCACAGCTGTTTTATGACAGTCGACATATGTGACCTTGCCGATGAAAACCCAGCTTAAGTTTTTTTTTTGCATTTACGGTACGTACAATCATTCTATAAAATGCAAAGAACATTATGTGAAAACGTAACCTTGTTATCTTTAATACTGACAATGTCAAAGATTGAAATCACGGCTGAAAACTTTGATGCTCAATACCCCAAAATTAGATTTTAGCCTTTCACATTTCACAACGTAAGTTAACATTGCTTGTTAAATGTAAACACTTAAACTCTGATTCAAGTCCATAAACAGCATAATATAATCTTATCATGTAAGATTTCTACCATTTCACATTTTATACCATCATACCACCCGGCCATTCTTTCTCTTTTCTCGTTTTTGCTCCGCCTACAAGTTTATCATTTTCACATTCCACATCTCTTCCTGGCAATATGACCGTTCCAGCTGTGGCTCCACCTATTTATGTGTCCCTTGGCCCTCACTAATCCGTCACTGTCCTCTATCCATCTCTCTTTATCGCTGTCTTTCTTCGTCCCGGACGCCTGGTCGTGTTTACTCCCACTGGGAAGTGTTTTAATTAAGAACCATGACCGCCTTGCTGGACGCTATTAGTGCAGTTCCCAACAATTCACAAAGAATTGATAACTGTGTGTAAGGAGGGATGGCAGTTTGATACAATTACAGAAAAAGTCGAAATATAGAAATAATACCCGGATGTGAACTCAATAGTTCTTAAATTCGGTCATGTTTGACACCCTGCATATTTTCTGGCCTTTGTGTTTCACAAATAAATAAATATAATTTATAAAGTGTATATGGGTGGAAGGAAACAGAGAAAGAAGTCTTATGTTTTTGTCAGCTCAGTCTGCAACAACCCTGTAACAGAGATTTGCATCAGGCACAAGAAATTACATAATTGTCCTATCCTCACCATATCCTCCAAAATCCCATTAGCGTATTTGATTGTGTCATGTTTTATGTAATTTTGCAGCGTTTAATAGGAGGTGCATGCAGAGGATTTGACCTGTTTCCTCTGAAGGGCATGGATATTGCATTATCATAAATAAGCAGCAGTCATTCCCTTCCGGATCGGAGAAATCACGTACACACGCTCGTATGCTCGAGGCAAGGTCTTTAAACACACATCAGGCGATGATTTATACTGGACTCATGCACACATTCATATTCAGATCACTTTTATACACTGATGGTGTACATGATGACGTGTACGTGGAATGTAACATTTAATGCAGGGAAATGCTTTCGAATATACAGATACTGCCTCTTCTGTATTGCTTAAGAGTCTCTATTTTAAAACCTGTACATGACTCTTTCTTCTGTGGAACTCAAAAGAAGATATTTGGAGAAATGGTTCTGTGTCCATACAAGTCAACGGCGGCCGTTGTTTGGTTACCAACATTCTTTTAAATATATTTTGTGTTCTGCAGAAGAAAGAAAGTCACCGAGGTTTGAAATGACATGAGGGTGAATGAATGATGAAGAATTTTAATTTTAGGGTGAACTATCACTTTAATTGGAGGTACTAATCGATATTTAGGTTGAACATTAGGAAAAACTAGTTTTCTAATTATGGAAAGAAGTTCTTGCTTTCACTTGATGAAACAGCAGTATATACGATACAGCCTATGCTTCTGCAAATGAAGATGTACTGCAAGATTTATGCACAAAATAAGGTGAAGAATTATGCTTTCTCTGTCAGTCCTTGCGACATAATCTGCATCATCGCATTCTACACACACACACACACACACACACCCGCATCATATATGAAAGCCTGTGTAACACACTTGAAATGGTGAGGAGATAAATTATGCAAATGCTGTAATGAATGGTTTGCATGCTTAAACTCTCTCACTCGCTCACACACGCACGCACACAAAGTCTTTGAGTAATGAGGTTCAGGTTACCTTGATGGGGGATTTGCACATAAAGACAGAGAGAGGGTCATTACAGTTTTACTCATATAAACAAATCTTTCTGTTTATGTGTTTTCTGTGCGTCTGACAGGCTCTGCTCTAATGCACTCTTGAGCACATTTTAAGGGCCACGCTCAGAAAATCAGAACAGTTACTGACACGATCAAATGTATACAAAGGTCTGTTCCAATACAGTAGGTATCTGCCAAAATAGCAACTTTGTATGTCCCACAAATAGCAGTCCTCACTTGAAATTCACCAGACACACTTAATACTAGTTTGGCCAAGTTTGGAGACAATCTAAAACAAGCTAAGATTTTATTTAAGGGCGCTCTAAGAATTCTCGCATAAGGTAGAGTGTACAATAAGATGTAACATCTTTTTTCTGTTCCATGAAAATGATCCATCCCTCATACATTTGTTGGATATTCTGAGAGATATAAATAAGGCAGCATGTATTTTGAAACAGCCTTCACATCTAGAACAAGCCCACTGTTTCGGGACATGCTTTTTTGTTGAATAGTTCGTCTTGAAATTGTAAGGTTCTATCTGCGGTCTGAGTAGTTTTTAGATATTGAGCCTTAAAGTTTTGCATTTCATAAAGCAAAAATGATACGAGGACCAAAGCTCATTTGCACAGGAGCACACGGAGACAATAAATGTACACTTTTCTGAAATTTGCAAATGGGTTTTTGGAACAGGTCAAACGCAGATAGAACCTGCCAAATGAATAAATGTAAATTTACTTGTACCTTTTTTACACATTATTATACAGTAATTTCATGTTTTAACAAAAGTTATATTAAAATAGTATCAATAAAACAGTCAACCTTGAGGTTTCTTTTAAACATTTGTTTCCTAAGATATTTTCAACTGTCACTAGGGAGTCCAGTCACATGACTAAGAAAGCTCCTCTTGTGTGCATTCAAAGTGTGGATTGGCTCTTGCAGATAGAACCTTATAGCACCAAATTATAGTTCGGTTGTTTAGATAGAACCTTTTTGTTTTCTTATAAAAAGTCCCCAAAATGCACACATTTGAATAAAAACATGGCATAATATAAAGAAATGTCACAGAATAAGAATATGTGAATAACTCGATTTTGACCAAAATGTCAGATTTATCATTCTAAGGCGACAAGTTGTGTAATAATGCTTCTCATTACCTCATTTAGTTTGGAGTGAGCGTCGTTGTCACAAGCGGTTTTATCCTTTTGACCCATCAAGAGGACGAGACATAAACTCTCCAGTTCACTGTAATGGACACCAGCTCGATTGGGAAAGCTGTTCGTAAACCTCACTACATTACTTCAAGAGGTGGCATTGAACTGCCTTTTTAGAGCACCAGACCGGACTGATCACCAGTAAGTCCCGTTCGGTTAGGACCGGAAACATCAGCAAATATCTGGTTTTCACACAGTATGAGCATCTTGTATCCAATCTTTACAATTAACATTTCACATTTAGGTCACGTCGCTCCTGCACAGGAGATGCTGGTTGCAGCTGCCTTATTTATCTAATCAAGAGGTATGACAATTATTCAGAGCTGCTGCTCTCGTGTAAAAACAGAACCATTTACTACATAGTAGTATATGATACCCTTCAAAAATGATATATGACTTGTGTGTGTGTGTGTGCAGAAGCGAGTATACTGTACTTTGAGTAGGGTGAAGAGAGAAGTTTTTCTAAAATATAATGATCTATACATCTCTCTGTCACATTTTAAGTTGACGGTGTTATAGACCACTTCGCAAAAAAGTAAACACTGATCCCAAAGCACTTCCTCCTTAAACTAACATATATAATTTAATCTTAAAGATATGCATTTTACACTACAATTCAATTATAAATGTTATTTTTGTTGTATTTTATTCAAATGTCTGTGTAGTGCAAATAACTAAAAGAGGAAGTTCTTCTGGACCAGTGTTTGATCAACGTTGTTTGTTTCTGAAGTGGTCTATACCTGCAAAGAATATCTCACCCTCCTCTGTTGTAGGGCTGTTAATGAAAGCAAATGGGGTGGACCAATTTTGTGCCTGTCTTTATATCATACAAAAATTTGACTTCATTAGCATGCGATTCATGGAGGAATATAGGTATTATATTTTTCATTTTGTATTTCTCCCGTAAGAGTTGCTTTAGAAAGTATGTCCCCCAGGGGCTAGTTTTCATATTGTTAGACGTGGTCAGAGAGGTGTCAGGCTGTAGAATCGATAGGAAGTTGAGACGAAGTTGTTAAAATTCATGAGAAACTTGGCGTGCATGTCCCGATTTCCTCTCGTTCTGTAAACGAAGCTCAAAAAAATCGGTTGGCCATATGTGAAAAATGCTTAACCGACTTGGCAAAAGCAAACATCAAAACACGATCGATGTAGGAATAAAATGCACATCCAGAATTGAATCTGTACAAAAGTTAGATAAAACAGAGTCTCTATTTCCAGTAACATTTCACAGAACTGTTCAAATTACTCTACTGTACTCTGCATTCACTATAGTATGTGTGTTGGGAGAGAGTGGGATGAGCTATGTTTGGCCTCTACGTATAGAAACTGAATAAAAAAAGGTAAGAAATGATTTATGGAAGGCAGAAGCCAACAGCTATATCTTGTGTTCTCCTGAGATTACACGGGTGCATCAAAGAAAGATGTATTTAAGGATGGGTTTTTGTATTCGGGTATCGCACACAATTGGCCTTCATTGCTTCAATTCCAACATTATTTGGAACAGAAAAAGGAAATTGAAGGAATAATACAGAGAACCGATGAGTGAACAAAACAACGTTGTTCAACATTGAATTTGATGACCCTCCCTTGACACATTACAAATAATCTCATTAATCTCCTACTTACTCTTGAAGGTCACAGAGCACCAACAAGATTCGATAGTGTACTGGAAAGCATGCAAATTCAGTTTGGGACGAATAAGACTTTATTAAGTCCCTAAAACCGAAAATTGGTTGGCCTTTACCTGTCAATGGGTTTTAAAGGGGTGGTGCAATGGTGTGTCATGCATTCTGACTTCTTTAGTGTAAAACGTGCTGTCTTCTCATGCTTAACATGGTCAACTTGACAAGAAACGAGTTGGATGTATTACGTAGTATTTCTGTGCTCAATACACTCTCTCAGTGTTCGTAGATGTTTCAGTTTCTTTCGAACATGAAAAATCATTACAAAACTTTTTTTAGTCTCTTATTGGACTATTCTCCATGAAAAGCACGCGGCAACTAAAGCTTGTGCGCACATATTGCCAACAAAATACAGACAGTTTCACTTACCAAATGCGGTTCATGTCCGGCATCGTTTAGCGCCAGGAAAGCAATTCCATCTATCAGTTTCAAACGATCTCCAAATCCAGCGTTATATCCACCGTTTATATAACATTCATCAAATGCAGTGAACAAACAAACACACCTGAACTTTGCGAACTTAGATCTCTCTCTCCTGCACACAAGTGAAAATGACTTGTGCGCATGCTCCTTTTCCTGCTCTCCACGATTGATGCATGGGTCAACTTGAGTCCCTAAATAGAAAATATAAGTAATTCACACCGTCCCTAGTTTGTCACATAACCTGTTAGTTTGGAAACAGTGGTACCCATCTTGATTCAGACATACGTCATAAATAATTTCCTGCTAAAATGCCATGCTTCTCCGCTATTGTTTGAGGCGTCAGCTGTGTTTGTTTGTAGCCATTATACCATGTGAAGGTCACCGGTGCTCGTCTCAATGGGAAGTTTGTACGGTTACTTCATCTACCTGTGGGGTTCTGCGATAAATGCCTGTGGAATGACGTACAGTATGTCTTCGCGGTCTGGTCTAGTCAACAGCTTCTGTGCCAGGTGGACAGACATGACGCTAAGCGTAGCTGCCAAGTTCTCCGTAGACATCCACCTCACGGTGGTGAACAGGTGGCAAATTTGAGTTATTCCTGTAGTCACTGGGATCTTCTGAAGAGAGGGAGACTGAAAAATATTTTTGGAAGAATGCTTGCCACTATTGACTACCATAGTAGGACAATTTCAATGGTAGTCAAAAGTGCCCCAAAACTGGTGGCTTTCCTATTTTCTTCAAAATATCTTCTTTTCTGTTCAACAGAACAACGTAATGTATGAAGCAATTTTCCTACTTCTGGTATTCAATAGTGGCCAAGAACAGTTTGGTTACAAGCGTTCTTCCAAATATATTTTACTGTGTTCATCAGAACAAAGAAATGTATACAGATTGGAACAACTTGAGGGCGAGTAAAAGATTACATTTTTAGTTTGAACTGTCCCTTTAAGTTCCACTTAGATGGGTTTTCTCAGGCTTTACTCTCAACTACACATTGCACAGTGGTTTATAAACAGAAGTGCTGTGAGAAAGGCTCAAGTCATCAGCATGTTTAGCATTGATAAAACTGTTCTTTTTAACCACTACTCCATGGACAGAAAACAGCTAAAATCAGCTTGTGGGGCTTTGTTGGTTTCCCAGCCAATGTTTTGAGGTTTTATGACGTTTTTTATGGTCTAACTATTCATATCAGGCTCAAAGATGATCTGATCAACCAGCTTCACATTAGCTTAGAGACCGGTTAGATAAGCTTTGCTCCAACTTGGCCAGTCTAGCAGACCAGTTTCAACCAGTAAACCAACTTAGGCAGAATTGTTTAGCATTTGTACTATATGGTAAGTAACAGTGCATCCTGTCAGTAACCGGGCCTCAACCTCCCTACCTCACCACATCGAAAATGCCCTTCCTCCAGAGGCAGCAATGCCGTCCCATTGATTTCATGTCTTTCAGTAAAGCTTAGAGCAGCACGCCTTCATGGTCACCTGATTTCATCTAAACCCAACCCGGCATTGCACATTTGCTAGATTTGTGACATGCCGAAGGTCACATTGGGTTTGTTTGCACAGGCCGCTATGTTCCTTTCTGAGGCTCAGTCACAAAGCTCAGTGAGGGAACGAACAAACAAGATGGAGTATCGAACAACAGTACATGCTATTAGATTGTCTCTCTGTGTTTGTAAATGTTTGTATCCATCTGGCTTCACTGAATGAACAAAGATTGGAATCCCATAAAACATTTAAAAGCTTTGAGCGTGCGTTTTACGTGCATGCTAGATGCACACGATGAGACCGATCGAACAACCACATGTCTTTAACTAATAAAAACAATCCAGTCATGCCCTGATGGAAGTACTGATGCAAGTACAGTACATTACTGATAGCTAATATACATTTCAAAGAGTCCTATTTGATGTCTGCATTTACATCTGGAAAACGTGTCTTCAATACATCTCTAAAACGTTTCCTGTCAGATGTCATACAGACATTAAGAACATGTCAGTAAGATGATTTTCCTTTTTTACCTCTGCGCAATAAACTTCCATTTCTAATTCCTTTGAATTGAATGTCGAATTCTGGAAATCAACCTGTTCTCATAAATACTGCATGAAGGTCTTTTCTATTTCTGGCCCTCGAGGTTCCTTGTTCTTGACAGTAGGTTCCTGCACTACACTGATACCCATACGGTCCCCTGATATGAATACGGTCAAACTGCAGCATACCTGAATTTTATAAGACCTTATATAAGTAAAATATATCCTTATTTGCTATAAGCAATTCACTGCAAAAAACGATTCTTACTAAGAATATTTGTCTTGTTTTGTAGTACAAATATCTATACATTCTTAAATAAAGATACACTTTCTTGACAAAAAAAAGTGACATATATATAGTCTCTTTTTAATGAGAAAAATATAATAACGAAGTTCATGGCAAAAACAAGCAAACAAATCTGCCAATGGGGTAAGAGAAATAAGAAAAAGGTCAAACTAAATTCAAGTTTATTTTTCTCACCCCATTGGCAGATTTTTTTGCTTGCTTTTTCCATAAACTAACTTAATTCATATATTATTTTCCATAAAACAAGACTAGCCTAATTGTGTATCGATTTCAGAAGTTTTAGATATTTTTACTAAAACAAGACAAAAATACGTAGAACTTTACATAAAGGTGTGCTGTGTTCTCATGGGCTTTAGTTCAAAAGAACAATGCCGGGGGCTGTTTTTGTTGTGTAGCACAGATGCACGCGCAACCGGTGTGTGTTTTGTTCGCAAAGTGTGTGAACCTGAAACAATTCACAGCTGTGGCAGGTGGCCTCTGCTGGAGCATGTAATGTTTACTTCTCTTATGGGGGTTTGTATTGAAGCGAAGGCCACCAACCTTCTCCCTTAGCTTAGAGTGGAGATCTATCAGGTGTCAGGTTTGATTGGCAAGTCGGCAAGAGGGTCAGCATTGTCAGAACAAGACATTTGAGGCAGGTACTAAGACTTTAGGTGTCAATGATAACGTCGCAATCAGGCCTATGGCAAGAGCCGGCTGACCCGGGTGATCGAACAAACTTTCTGCCAATGAGGATGCTCCGAAAATGTTTGTAGTTCAATCTGGTCCCACAAATAGCCTTTTTTGTTACGCATCTACACGGTTGTCGCATTTGCATTTTTTCCCACTTGTGGTTCCTGTCCCTTAGCAGGCTCTGAAATAGAACCCTAATTAGCTTCCCCAGGTAGTGAAGGGAGAACAGAAGACAATATCTGGCTCCTTGTCAACACACATGGCGCAGAGTGCACAAATAAAGCTGCGTGTGAGGGTGGGTGGCTACAGGAAGGAGAAAACCTGCTGTTTAAACGTCACGGCGCTTCTGCCAGAAAACTCAAATTTTGGCTTGTCATACTGGTTCACACGGGGAAAGCTCGGGCACTGCTCCTTCCAGGCTGTCTTGTTCTACAGCTGCAGGTAGCAACACTTGTGAATTTTTACCTAGTTATGTTGGACTCTGTTGTTGCGCTTTGGCAGGGAGGCCCAAAACAAGCTGGACGGTCCGGGGGAATATTGCATACTCTCTTGAGTGGCAGATTGTTCAGGTATTTGTGGAAGATACTCTGGGCTTGATGGGAAATCGTCAAATATTTTCACCGAAAACGTGTTCACAGCTATTAAATATATTTGCACAAATTATCCCCCAACGTTGTTTATATATTCACTGATTCACTTCATTATGAGCCAAATCCAGGATTTCAACACAAAAAATGACATTGCATTCACGGTATGAATTTTATTTTTTCTGAAAGGGACACTGTTAATCCTTACAAATGTGTGGAATCAAGTTTAAACAGAAGTAAGGGAATATACCCGCAAATATATAGGAAAATATACATTTATTTGTGTAATGGTTCGCTTGATGTTATTTGGAACAAACGTCGAAAATAATAGTTGAAAAAAAGAGCAGTTATCCAAAACAAATAAGAATAATGTACAAAACAATCATTAACACAAAACCCATCTGAACTGAAACGTCGCTACTGGTGGGCGAAACTCATTCTTAGTAACCCCCCCTCGCATTTTGTATGCTGTATGTAGAATTTCAGCAAATGTAATGCTCATTGTTTTCCCAGATGCTGCCTAAAATATTGTGTTGAAACAAAAATGAAGAGAAAATCACACCATCCGTCTTGCTAATGTGTGTTTTCCCAGTCGATGATTTAGTGTTTTCCTTGCTGTGATTTCATGTGTGAAGCGTGCCAAAAACACGCGCAGCTGCGAGATCCGTCCTTATCTTCCCACTCGGGTGACGATGAATTGTGGGAAAGCTTTGGGCGTTCAGGCGGGTAATGTTTTAACTGCGTGCCTCTCGCTCGTGAAACGCGTGCCGCTGAAGATGTAATAATTGTGCCTTTATTGTGCGAGACACCTGCTTCGTTTTGTGCGTTCCGGTGTCGGCCTTGGCTTTCCGGACTATATGCTCAAAACTTCTGACGTCTTTGAGGGTTGACAAACTACGTTGGACGCCCAACCTAATTAAAAGTGTTAGATGCTGATTAAGATTGAGCATTACTATGCGAAACCCTTGAGAGAACCTCGAACTGGAAGCAAGGGCCGGGCTTTGTTGCAGAGAGAATGGCGCCCCTGCTTATGCGGCGCTAGAAGTGTCGATACCTCTGCCTCGATTCACATTTGAGAAGCCAGAGAGCTTGTACAGAGATGGCAACATTTAATTAGCTGCAAATCTGCGCTGTCTGCTGCATGGCATTAAATTACATCCCTGACTGATATGACCTTTTTTAAATGGTGTATCGATTTGTTAATACTGCTTAGCGTTCGCGCCTGGGTGCCACGATGTCGTTGTGTGAAATTGAAGTAATATTTGTGCTGGTATTGATTCAGTGAAAGGCGGAAGACGATGTGATATTTTCGTGTCTGTTTGCTTAGTGGATTCTTCTTTCCTGCTGGGTTGACATAACACGCTCTCTTTCTCTCTCTCTTCCTTGCTCGCTCACACGCACACACACACATATCTTGGGAATAATGACCGTGGCTCCTTAAAGTGTCTGTTTTCCAGTATTTTCAGGATACAAAAATAAACCGCACATAACAGGACACAGGAACATTCTTTAGAATATGTCACGAAATATGACATCATCATTGCAACTGTCACCCAAAAATCAACTTTGTGTGATTTTTTACTCACCTACCTTCCGGCGTCTTGGTACCACAAATGAATATATTTAGGTGACGCGCGTTTACGAGAGCACTTCTGCTTGGACGAGGGAACTTTGACGCATCCGTATTAGGTTTGTGCGCCGAACGAAGAAGTGCTCTCGTGAACGCGTGCCATACACTGACAGAGGAGAATATATCGATTGAAGACGGTATTTTGGGGGGGGTTTCGCACATAAAGCATTCTCGTCGCTTCAAAAAAATTCAACTTAGAGACTATGCACGGTAGGGCCAATTTATGTCTTTAATATTTTTCTGGACGTTGGCAAAAACTGACACCATGATGTCTATGAGGAGGCCTGGAAATCTCTCGGATTTCACCTAAATATCTTCATTTGTGCGCCGAAGATGCCGGAAGTTCTCTTAACATGTTTAATGTCATGTGGAGTAAAAAATCACACAAAGTAGATTTTTTTGTTGAACTTCCCCTTTAACCTCCTTTAACAGGGGATAATTGTATTTCTCTTAGGTTGGTCTTTGTAGCTTACAAGAAATATATATACAGTAAAATGTATAATTTGATGAAATATGTTAGAGTGCATATTGAAATCATCAATAGCATTGACTTTTTGATCGCACATTTAGAAAATGTTAAGTCATTTTGTGATGTTTGAGATTTCTCTAATGGAGACATTTGTAAAATGTCTTGGTCGTTTCTCAGGAGAATGCAATTTTCCATCTGCTTTTCATATAATCTCATTGATGTTTATGATAATCAAGATTTTAAAGAGATTTGTCATTTTTCTGGGCTAGGCTTCAGACTCTCTGCTCCCTCAAAACTTATTTGGAATCACACAAGCCTCTTGTTTGTTTTGTGTGTCTGTTTGTAATTCTCTGTTTGTCCGCTATGTAATGTACAGCCCTATCTTTGATTACCAACCGTGTCCCTGCTGCTAAAATGTCATTGTTGTTTTTGATTATTTATGAATCAAAAAGAGCCACCCCTCTTTAGAACAAACACTTTGTTTGCCCCAACAATACGAGGGCCCTGTTCTTCAGTGCTGGGGCTTGTTAACAACCATTCTCAGTTAGCAGGGCCACTTCATTTCACAAATGTTTGTAGTTTGTAACGGATTTAAAACTACTCTGCCTTTTGCGCCTGTTTTACTATTGGAAAGATCTCAAAGATCATAGTTGAATTCTTTTGTATTACCTTTGATGACCTATTTTTTAGTTATGCTAAAAGCTGCTGCTTGCATGGCTGTCTGTAAAAAGACCAATCACAATTCAGTATAAAGACATTAACCGATTCAGTTTATCACTGTCAGCTTGATCAGATTTACACGATGTTATGTGGAAAATGTACAATACTTGTCATCTAAAGCAGCTTTTCGGGGTTATGCAATTTTGTTTTCAGTTTTATTTTGTATTAGCTTTTAGTTTTATATTCTTAGCGAATTTTTCTTAGCTTTAGTCATTTTGTTATTCGATCATTTTTATTGCTTTATATCTACATTTTATAGCATCATTTATTTTAAATTCATTTTTTGTTTAGTTCTGATATATATTCAGTTTATAATTTTGGTGTCTTACCTTGAACTAAACAAAAATGAGAAATGTTGCCTTTCAGAAACTGGAGTACGTATACAGTTTTCAAATAATATATAGGTTGATGTTTTATTAGGGCTGTCAAATGATTTATAGCAGTTAATCGCATAAAAAATAAAGGTTGTGTTTACATAATATATTTCTGTTTACTGTGCATGTTAATTTTGTATTTATAAACATGCACATTTTTATTTAGAAAAGATTTACATTGTTTTTATTTATATTTACCAATAATTTTAACTATATTTAAATGTTAATTTTTTTTTCTTAAACAGACATATATTATGTAAACACAAACTTTTATTCTGGATGCGATTGATCACGATTAATTGACAGCCCTATATTTAATTTGGTTTTAATGGACAGCAACGCTGTGATAGTTTTAGTTTTAGTAAACTGTAGACAGAGGTGATTGTCAAAGAAATGTTCATATTAAATGTTCATACAGAAATATACAGTTTGTAACGGTCGTATATCTAAGACAACACGAATCATGCAGTTTGCTAACATTTATGTAAGCAGAAACAATGAGCACTTTAAAGCAATAATCATAGGTTGAGTCAAGATCATAGCTGTACAATGTATGCAGGTTGGCAGTTCATAAGTTGATTCAGAATGGCTTCATCAAAAATATCGTGTTGTATTCCATCTTCCCCTAAACTAGGAGAGTCTTGAGTTTGAAGTCTCTGCAGATGGTTCTCAGCAAACAGTCCAGTCCAGCATAGTATCAATAACAGGGCCTGTTAGCACAATCTACTGGTGTGTTGCTGGGATAGCAAGGAGAATTTCTAAAAATATAACACTACAATAGACATCTCTGTACGTGGTTTATTTTAGTACGAACCTGTGCAAACAGCATATTATACATAATTTACAAATACTCTTATTAAGCAAACCAATGGGCGATCCATCGTTTGCACAATATTTGCTTCATACGTGCTTTCTGACTTTCTTTGTTTGTGTTCCCTGTTCCTTATTTCAAGCCCCTCCCTTTGTTATTCACCTGTCCTGCCTTAAATCTCAGTACAGCTGTGTTTGTCCGACTCTCTCTCTCTTTCTTTCTCTCTTTCTGCTGGAACAAGCAGATGTAATCTGAGTGAGTGAGTGAGCGAGTAGTTGGCGAGCGTGTTAATAGTGTTAGGCTGTAGGCAGGGTGCCGTTCTCGACCGGCTCGGCTGAACATGCGTTTGATGGATCACTCTGCTGTCAGATCAATTTCAGAAATGCATTGGAACCGGGGAGACCAAGAGAGAACGAGAGAGATGGAGGGAAGGATAAAGAGGGTTGGTCCGGCCGGAGTAAAGAGGGTATGGACCCACACAGGGCGAAATAAAAAGCAGGACGAATAAAGACACGGGGAGTGAGAGATATGAAGACAATACCGCCATGGGAATGTAGCAGGAAACAAGGATGAGCTTAAACTGATAGCGAATGTGTGGGAGACTGAAAGGTACAAAAAAGGAGATATTTCTCTTTCCGTGGGCCTCTGTATTTTTAGCCGGTGAGGACTTGAGGCTGATCTTTTTCACCCATGTGTGGAAACTGACAATTAACTACACTCCTCCACACCGACTTAAACCCACATTCATTGATCCGCGTGGCACAAATATGTAGAAAATTTTAGGGCTGCTTGACAGTGACAAAAATCATAATTCCGATTATTTTGCCCAATATTGAGATCCCGATTATTTAAGACGATTACTGGTTAACTTTAAAACAATAGAAAAATGTTAAAACGTTGAATACAACTGAAAAATACATGTTCAGAAATAGCACACAGCTGAATCACTGTGAAGGAAAGTGGTGTGCTGTGTACACACAAGAGAAGAGAGGATCCATGCAATGAATGTGGCACAATAATTGTTTTACCTCGATTCTTTTTTCATTATAATTTTTTGTAATTGTCGAAGGCCAAAATTGGCTATAACTAGAAAATTTGCACATACACACTCTCCAACTTTAACAGGAGCAGCAGTGGTTTAGAATTCTGGCGTGTGTGAGAGAGGCTATTGCTCAAAAAGGTCTAGATCAGGGGTCTCCAACCTTTTTGTAAGCGAGGGCTACCAAAATATCTTATTTTTACACTCACAGAACCAAATTCAGTTTTCTTTCAGATATTTTTGCACTTGAGTATATTAAAGCTTATAACACTTGCTAATAATAAACTTAAATGACGATGTAGCACTTAGCTGATCGATATAGTCACAGATTTATCAACTGTATTGAGCATTATTGGTGAGCCCTGTGTTTAGCGGGCACCTTACAGAGTTAATGCGGGCTACCAGGTGCCCACGGGCACCGCGTTGGAGACCCCTGGTCTAGATGGTAAAATGGTGTAGGGTGTTGTGAACTGTGAGTTTGAGAAGAACTCGCTTGAATGTTTTAGGTTCAGCAAAGAACTTGAACGGATCATTCACCCCAAAATAAAACTTCTGTCATCATTTACTCCCCCTCTTGTGATTTCAAACCTTTCTTTTTCGTGCAGAACACAAAAGAAGATATTTTGAAGAACGTTGATAACCGAACAGCACTGGACCCCATTCACTACTATTGAAAGGACACAAAACCAAGTGAATGGGGTCCAGTTAACAACATTTTTCAAAATAATGAATTCTTCTGCGGAAGAAGGAAAGTTATGCAGGTTTGAAATGACAAAAGTGTGAGCAAATGATGACAGAGTCTTTTTGGGGGGTGAACTACTGTATCACTTCAAGTTATTCACTCTCTAAGTTATCAGATGCATTGATACAGATTTAACAACCAAAGAATCGCTTATGCAGATTCCACAGTGGACAGTTTCCTTTCAGATTAGATTCTCCATTTGATTTGGTAAACAGGTAATCCAACCCCAAATTAGGTTTCTTGAGTCAGAACATGGCATGTCAGACCACTCAAACAACAAAACCAGATATTGAAACGACCACAAATTCAAAGTGTTTACACTCGAGTAGGTCAGTCTTCAAATAGCTTACTTGTGTCTGCATGACTGAAATAGCAGTTAGTATATTTCAACTTTCAAAAAAAGAACACTTTATCTTTAAAGCACAGGTTTTCTCAGAAACCGTCCACATCTATTTTTATTTGTGGTGTTTCAAATGGCATGTTGAGCCATCAAGCTCTAAAACCTTTTCACTTCTATAATTTGAACCTTTTTTCGAGTGTGAACGGCCCACAGGAGATTCAAGAGTTGTTAAGTGGTTTGTGGGAGCTAGAGAAGACCTTTGTGAGTTGCGAAAGAGGGATGGTAAGCCAGCTAAAGGAAGTTTGGAGACAGGTTATGGAGGGGTTGCGGAGGTTCAAAGAGGATCTGTTCTTAGGACTTCAGCGTCGATAAATGCTGAGAGATTTCAAATTAAGAAGCAGAAAGAAAATACTGACAGATGGGGCTAGTGAAAAAGTGACAGTTGTCTGTTCTCTTCTTTTCATTTTTCGCAGCTCAGAGTTACTTACTCTTCACTGTTCATCTCTTCATCTGATGCTTTTCTTTACTTGGTTTGGTTTCATTCCATTATTTACTGCTGTTTTCTAGTAAATGCAGTGATTTTCCAACACAAGAAGATGAATTTCACACAAACATTAGGCAATCGAAGTAAAGGAAAGGTCAATGAAACAATGTATTTGTTCAAGTTCCAAGTTTATTTCTCATTAAACTCTCATGTTTTTATTTCCCTGCAAGCGGCCACGCCTGTGAACAAACTGAATGTAAGACTTGAAATTTGTAACACATTGCTCTACATCTGTTCTTTGTCGATAGATGACCCAGGAGCAGTACATCCTGGCATCCCAGCCGAACCCCCTCCAGAGGCCGGGCTGTGCTACGGTGTACCCGGTGGGGATTTACGGTTGGCGGAAGCGCTGTCTATATTTCTTCATCCTCCTTCTCCTCGTCACCATGATTGTCAACCTAGCCTTGACCATCTGGATACTAAAGGTCATGAACTTCACGGTGGTGAGCACGTCTTTACATTCTCCTTTCTGTTTGAGTCTTCCTTTTATTAGCATAAGTAGCTCTTGCGTTTCATACTTTGGTTTAGAGTTTTTAAGTTGCTGTAGGTGATCAAAGCTGTTGTAGAATTTCTGCCAGATTTAGAGACAGACTGTTATAAGAGAAAACAGCTGCTCAATGCCACACGAGTGAAATCAAATCAACCCGAACGGTGAGCTCAGCTTTACGTCAACCTTGTTATAAGAACTGTGACGCAAAAGAGCATCATCTCACGACAAACTGCAACTCTGACCTTCCTGCTTCTGCATGGTTTACAGGCAGACAGCAACTCGAAACGCTCTGATTGGTTAAAAAAACACGCACACACTTTTTTTTACATTTCATTTTACGCCTTTATTTTACGTGTTTATTAAAAGTTGTCAGGCAATGTGTCGTTTTTGTGTTCCGTTCCCTATAAGCCCATTAAAACCCTACACCTTCGGTTTCAACTTTCGTTTTGAAAATATAAGCTTGAAAAGATTCCACAAAAATGACATTAAAGAAGAGAAAGGTTTCAGAAAATGATACAATAAAAAAAAACAGCAAAGTTAAGGTTGAGAATATGTTTTGCTGTTAGTTTTTTAAGCAATTGGAATGGTTTCCCCCCCTGGGATACTGTGATGTGCGGATCTGCTCTAACGTCACCCGAATCCACTTTTAAAAATACATTTTCCACATGCCACCTACCTGAATGATTTTTTTTCCAATTTCGATATACGCACCTGACCCCCACCTGAGTCATATTACATTTAATCTAAATAGCTGATGATATGGTCAAATATTACATGTAGGCTGTCTTTACATGGACATTTATTTCTAGTATAAATATTGTGCCTGTCATATGCTACAGTGCTTCACAGCTGTTAAATATCACAAGCCTACCCCATTTTACAGAATGTAGTTGATATTTCCATTAATGATTTATCCCATCCACCTGCAACCTGCCCACAATTGTCTAGGATTCAGGTCACATTACGTTACAAAGAGTTGGGTGGTGGTAGACTTTTGACCAAGATAATAGATATTAACATGATGTGCCACTGTCATTACTTTGAATGGGGAGAGAATACAACACTCAGTACGGTGGCTCTAGCACAGGAAGTCCCACCTTCTAATATAAAGAGCCAATCATCAGTTGCTAAATAATTATTTGGGGCGGGGCTTTACACAGAGACAACCTGGGTGTGGGTTAGTAAGTAATCACCCTGAACACCCAAGAAAACACCTGGCAACCACTTCCATCACTCAAAGCAACATGGTAAAAAAAAAAAACGTTGTATTTACTCATTTGATGTGAGCTTGTTTAAAAGCATCCTCCACACATGCTGGCTATACAGCAAAGCTGAGCCTCCCAGACCACTCAGAAATGAATGCAAAGAGAGCAAGAATGAAAAGATTTTGTGGTTTTGTTCAAGTATGTGGCTGTGTAAAGAGAGAGTGGTGGTGCCATGTAAGAACTGCTATCTGCAATACCTCCTTGTCCAGCTTATGTGGAGTTTGTGTTATAAATCCCTTTTGTATTTGTGTTGTGTACTTGTGTGGTGATGGACCATTTTCTAGAAATTTGTTAAATATTTTCGATGTGACTGCCGAAGGGAAACCATAACTGTTTATCTTGAAGGCCAAACAAAACCTGGAATTGTTTGACTTCTGTTCTGCCTCTCAGTTGGTTCTTTCCCCTCAGAATTCACTAGTAGATATTACCAAACCCATCGGTGTAACGCTACAATGCCCGCCAAGCTCTCCTCACTCACCCAGTTGACCAGATACCGCCTAGTTCTCCAATTATGTCAACAAGGCTACAAATGATGCTGGAGGCAAAATTCCGCTCTAACACCATAAAACACTCAAATATGCTATACGTTGGGCAACCAACACAGCATCATCATTCCTGCTCATTACAAGATGCATCCCCATACATCACAGTGCAGCGGGTATAAAAATAGCTCTTGTTAACCATAAAAATGTATTTGACTCCTCTGAATGGATGTGAAGCTCTGGGCTGGATACCAAAAGGTTATATGATCAAACCCCACAAGGGATGATCTGTGATCCGTCAACATTTTGCCTTTGAGCGAGCCGGCGGAATGTCCTTTAATACGCATGTCATTTTGTTTTCTCACAGGTTTATATATCTAGGTGAGTCCTTCCATACAGATATGAGCCACACCATTGGACACTAACTGATATCACACATTATCAACATTAAATCCAGTTACATCTTTTCTCAAATTTTTTCTTAACAAGTAGCAGAATCCACCCAAAAACAATAATTTCCATCAACCCACATTATTATAGTGCGGCGGATACATTTTCTCACACTATAACTGTCAGCATTATAGTGTCAATACCGTTATGCTGTCATTATAGAGAGTACTTTTATAATGTAAGTATATAGAGTTGTCGAGAGACAAGAGACTTATATAGCTGTAGTGAATAATACGTTCCCTTCTGTTATTACTGACTCAGCACAGGGAAATCTCCAGCTATCTCTGTGCCAAAAAAGGAACTGACCACATACAAGGGGCCGCCATTTCAGCCTGACACCCCATAATAGTTTCCATCTGTTGCCAAGGCTACCCGCACTCGATAAACCTGTCAGAAGTTGCATATCTATCCATTTTCGGGGAAATATGAATTTTTCCAACTCAATTTACCTGCCTGGTCACCAGTTTTTCCAGCTGTAATATCCCATGATCCCCTCAGGGGCCAACGCTTGAACTGGATATATATGTATGCAAATCAGCTTGGTCAAGTCAAGTCAATCCTCCCCTACTGTTTTCATAAATGGCCCCCAACAATCAAATCTCCACTAATCTAGCTCAAAACAACCGAGGGGGTGGGCGGCGAGAAATGGAGGCGGAGATCGAGACGGAACCAAAGCGAGAGTGAGCGAATGAGAGCGAGCATAAGGCTCGGAGAACGGGAAGGCAGATGGGTAATTTCACAGGAACCATTAGCATGTCTCTGGGGTTGGCGGATTCCGCTGTTACTAAATCCAATTGTGCAGATGAATTTCCTTCCCGTTAACCCATAAAGCAGAATATTCCGCTGATATTAGTCAAATCTCTCAAAGTGACAATTGTCGCACAAGTCTGAGGTTGTGAGAATGGACCTAATTTTTTTTAGGGGGCACCAATGGCAGTTTTGGGTCGCGTTGTGGCGAGAATAGACACTTGGCCCTAGGCAAGAGTTGAAGATGGAATGTATTAACAACTTTCTACAATCGTGGCCAAAAGTGATGTCTAGCCTAAGTCTTTATAGACGATCCTCTTTGCTCTTTTTTCAAATATTTTATTAAAGATGAATTAAAAGTTTTGTATGCTTGTTGCATTGGTGTGTTTTGAGTATAAACTGAAGCTCAGCTTTGAGTAGAATGGAAGGAGGCCTGCAAAAAGCCATAACCCATTAGAATTATTATAAATGATCAACAAATATAAATAACTGATACAATTGTAGTCAAAGTGTTCTTTGTTCCTTTGAGCTTTTTGATTTTCTATTCTTTATTCTATTCCTTGACATGCAGTGGTTTGCCTTTTTGCCAAATATTTTATCCGATAAATACATTGATGTCTGTGTAATGTCTCGTCTATTTTGTATCATACATCTCATATTTTGATAGTTTAATCGAACATTAGTGGGATTTAAAGCAAATATTGTACTAATAAGGCATCTTTTTTCTCCACAACAGTAGTTTACAAAATCTGTTAGAAAATTTGCTATAGTGTTTAGTTAGAGAGCAATTTGCATCCCAAGCAAAATTGAAACAAAAAGTCGGCATATGTGACTTTTTTGTTAAAAATAAACAAACAACTAGTTGTTGAGCAAGTACACAAAAACATCTAACTCTGCAAATCTGTGTCCTAACCTTACTCTGATTTGCAACGCTACAATTTCAGTAAGTTAGAAACCATTTGGTTTCACTCAACGTTGAAGCCGAGGTAACATGCTATTTCATTCGTTCTGACTTCTTTACACTGTTAAACGTGCTGTCTTCTCATGCTTGACATGCTCAACATGTCAAAAAACGAGTCCAACATATGACGTAGTATTTCTGTGCTCAATTCACTCCACCACTTCGAACATTGATTCCCGTTTTGTAACAAGGGTTCTTAGTCTCTTATCGGACAATTCTCCAGGAAAATCACACCCACGCATCATCCAGCGAGCGAAAGAGCAGGACCCACGCTGGATCTACAGCTCTATCTGTCTTTTATAAATTTGATCAAACTAAATACTCTTCGTAGATATGAAGAATGCAATAGTACTGGTACTCAAGATAAATATGAGATTGGCAGAAACTGCGTGCGTTACCTCATCTTTAAAATAAGTGCCTGTATGTAAAGTAACCTGCCATTTAATGTTTCAAATAGAGATGGGGATATCGAGCCAAATAAATCTGGATTGCAGCTATAACTTGGCACCCAGTGCATTTTTGTTGTCTAAAAATGATTCTGGTTGTGAACAGGAAATGGCCTAGCTGGGTAAAGTGTACGTGTACTGTACAGTAAGTGAAACTTTTTAGAGTTTGGCCTTTGGTGTTGGTGACAACAAAAGATTTAGACTGTGCATGTGTCAGAAAGAGAGAAAGTGGGCCAAAGAACTTCTGATCTTTTTGAAGTTGATTGAAGCCAAGTAATGCATTTGCCCTTTTTCATAGGCGGTGCTGCAGAGGTTGTCACAAGGCGTCTCTCTTTGTTCCTCTGCATCAGTCCTTTCTTTCGTCTCTCGCTGTTTCTCTCACTTGCTTTTTATGATCTGATCTCTCTCTCTCTTAGATTATGTGGTTGAAAGACGCTTGTGAAAGTTCCATCCAAAAGCATATAGAAGGAATTTTATTGATTTCCTTTGATGAAGTGAGTGTGTTTGAGCATGACAGCTATTGGGTTAGATTGTGTGATGGCTTTTTTGAATCAGTGTGTGCAAATGCAGCATGTTGGTACCACTTGCTTGGTTTTGTGGTTTGAGAGTGCTTTTAGACAGTGTGTGTGCGTGACCTTGCAAGTTGGTTTGAATTCTAACACCAAGGTTTTCAGAGCACGTTGGTTCCGACAAGACCCAAATCATTGTTGAAATTTTGAATAGAATTTACTCAAACTGGCCTAAAATGCGTTTGCATCAGTAACAGAGGACATCCACCCAATTGTGTATTCCATTCAGTTCAGTTTTTCTGCATTATTTTTAAACAGAATATTACGGAACGAGTTGAATTTGATATAAAGGGCAAGGCAATCATTTATGCATGCTTCCTGTTTGGTCTGCTTATTAGAGATTTGATGAATAAGCTTCCGCATTTGAATGATTGCCTCCAGATTGTTTATTAAGTTTCAATGTCATGGGTCACAGGAGTAAAAGGACAGAGTTAGCTGTGTGCCTGCGCACTCACGCACTCATTTTTCATTTTCGTTTAAATGACGTAAAAGACACGGCTGTGAAAGTAATTATCATCTCAAGTGTTTTGTTTGTTGCAAACAAACTGTTCGGCGGAATAAAGGTATAATAGGTTTCGATTCGAAAAACTACAAAGCCACGGGCAGAAAAAAGAAAGCGAAAATGACACTAAATGAAAGGATGAGATGATGTAGAATGAAAGAGAAGCAGTGGGCACATAAATGTTTCCGAGTTCAAATAAATAAAGGCTGCTTTATTTATGCATTCATCAGTCTTGATTTGAAAGGTTTTGTCAAGGGAATAGTTCACGGAGAAATAAAAATTCAGTCGCTGCTTATCTAACCTTAACAATGTTGCTGTTAACCTGTATGACTTTCTTTCGTCTATACGTGGAATACAAAATGAGACTTTAAGAGAAAATGTTATTGCCTCTGTTTTCATGTAGTACAATGAAACAGAACGATGACGGATGGTTGGACTACAGAAATGACAAAAACGTGCTGTATATTAAAATCTCTAAAAATAGCACACATATTCCAAGTCTACTGAGGGACGCACGTAAGTTAGAAATGGAGTTATTCGCTGATCTCTCCTAATTATGTTTGTGCACATTTTATTATGACGGATCACGATGCACTGCGTCTGTTTTAACGTCGGTGATGGAGGCGCTGTTTATGTCAAAATTGTATGTCATTGCTAGTTGGAATCGTGCGTCGCGGTCGGTTCAAACCCGCCAAGTCCTCCAGCAGGACTTATAATAGCCTGATCTACTGTATAACAAGTACTAAGAAACAAACAAAGCCAGTTTTTAACGCCACACAACCGCAATTACATTTACATTTAAATGAATGAATGTAAATGTCGCAACAAGCACCCTGAGCACCCTGGTGTGAGGATTGGTTATACAATCCTGTTATGAAAAAAACGTCTGTAATTATGTACATTTCAATTTCCATATATTAAAACTGATTGCGATAATGAACTTGGACACAAGCTTTTTAGAGTTCATTCAGCGTGAACTACTACAGTTTGTGTGTGTGTGCCGCTTACTGTTTGATTACATTTCAATATATTTCTTTACGTGCCTGTTTGCTGGTTAGCGGTGATGCCATTATGTATAAATAACTGCAAGTGTGTGCTTTGCGTGTTTGATGTTGTTTTTAGGTTTGGCTTTGTATTTCTGACAAATGTGGCCCACAACGGTGTACCTGTGAGATAGTGAGAAAGTGCTGACTGCACTGATCTGTATCTTTACTGAGAAGGGGTCTGGAGAAAAAGAGATATTCAGAGCAGGAAGTTGTTTGCTTCCTGTTTTGACATCTAATCCACTGAAAAGTGAATAATGGCCAGATGAGCCGTTTCAGTATTGTTTTAAGAAACACCAATCAGCACTTTTAGCAAAGGCTCACCTGAATGGTACACCTCACGGCTGCTGTATATCACTGATCCATCAGGCTTAGTGCTCCCGAAAGAATTCAGATGGTGAGCAGAACGCAAACTATATGTGTGTGAGTGCTGTTTTAGCAAGAGTAAATTATACAGGGCTGTGGATTCAATATGTCCGCTGCCTTTTCAAACTTTTGGGTACTTTTTTCTATGTTTCAACATTACAAGTGGACCACAGGGAAACATTTTAAAGGAATAGTTCACCAGAAAATTAAATGTTGGCGAGTAAATGATGACTTTACATTTTTTGGGTGAACTATCACTTTAAAGTAATATGGCTCATTTAAATGAGAATTTTAAAACACAATGATCGCTGAGTGATTTAATCATTTTAAAGCACATGTTGTTAATGTTAAGAGAGGTTCATAAATAACCTTCAGCAAGGTTTTTCCCCCTCTTTTTTCTGTTTCCGTGCGGGGAAACTATTCAGATGTAAGTACACAATGAGCAGCCCGACATACAAACAAGCTCTTGCCGTTCTCTACACTTGGTTCTCACCTCATGGCGACCCTCTTTAAAATCACAGAGACCTTCACAATAGCATCAAACGGCTTAAACTCATATCAGATCCATTTAGTTCCTATTCACATTCTCTGTGACCAGTCGAACCCAGCATGAATCCAGCACACGTAGCTTGCTTTTGCATTGTGTCTTAATGTCAAGAGCACCTTTGAATGCTCTGTGTTTGCACGGACCTGAAATGGTCTGGTGTCGGGAAAGTTTGCCGTTCGGTTTAGGGAGGCAAGAAAGTGAAGCAGTAATGCTTTGACCCTAACACTTTTTCAGCAGTGTTACAGTAGCAACAACTAGGTATATCTTTTTACAAGAGCAGTGTAGTGTGACCCAAAACATTGTTTTGGCAGGCACTACACACACAGTTTGAGAAAGCTGTATTTTGTCATTTTAGAGTTAACACTCAAAAGCATCTCTTGTTGGATGTCATGGACACTGTGATTCCCCCTTAAACAAAGTCTGCACAGTTGTGGATTTAACAGCGACATACCCAAGAGTCTTTTCAGGATTACATCACGTACAAGAGTGTGGCATCGCAAGAGCATCACTCGGGACGTGACCATTAACAGAGAAACCTATTCACAGTCCCATCACTTCTGTTTGTGGCAAAAAAAATTTTGCTTTAAAAAAGTACCCTAAAACCCTATTTCGTAATTTACTTGTGTGAAAAAATCTATTAGTATTTAAAGCTTATTAAGCAAGATAAAATCCAAAACAATTCCACAATCTCAAAATTCTATTGTGACTACACATTGATAACTCATTTTGTGACATGAAGCAATGGGATTAGAAGTTCACAATGTATCACCAAATGTGAATTTAGTGTTTTTAAGGGCTTCAAATTGCTTAATAAACTCAGAACAAATATTAGTTGTTTTCTCTCACGCATCTGGATTTATTAACCCACTCGAGTAATTTGGGTAACTTCAATGATCGCTTTATGATGGATAGATGCACTTTTTATGGCTTCAACTTAATAAACTAAAGGCATAGGCCATACATATGTGATGGCATTCAATTATTTAAGTATATTCATATTTGTTTTTGAGTGAATTGTTGTTTTTATTTTTTATTGTGTATGATCTTGTTTAATGCTATCACTTAAAGAGAAACCCTTTTCAAAATATATTTGTCACACTCTTAAACAGCATGAGGTAAATAATAACACTTTTAAACGTCATGTGTGTTTTCACATTTACATTTATTCATTTGGCAGACGCTTTTATCCAAAGCGACTTCAAGTAGTTATTATTATTGTTTTTTTTTACAGTGGCACATTACTGCAGAGCAATCAGGGGTAAGGTGCCTTGCTCAAGGGCACTTCAGTCATGACCTGTTGGTACTGAGATTCGAACTGGCAACCTTCTGATCACAAGCCAAAGTTAAATCAAAGTTAAATAATTAAAAGTAACACAAAATGTTTTGTCCAGTGTATGAAATTTAGCGACATCTACCGGTGAGGTTACAAATTGCAACCAACGGCTCACATTGAACTGAGAAAACATAACATTTCATTATGTAAGATCTTTATACACCTCTGAAGACATAGTTATGTATATTATATTGCATTTCTGTCAATAGATCCTTCAAAAAATTACACATTGGATCTTTAACCAAATCGTGTTGTTTTAACTCACCCGTTTTTAGAATACAGATGACAAATTCAGGTTTTAAACGATATGAGGGTGAATCACTGATGATTGCATTTTTATTTTTGGACCCTTTAGAACTGATATTTAATAAAATACTGCTCTCATTTTTTATATTTTTCAAATGATGCCTTCAAACAATATTTGCTTATTCAACAGGGTAGCTTGATCTTGAAGGTGTCAAAAGATGACGGACTTGCATCATCCCTGTTGGCTTTGTGGAGTGTCTCATATCACAGACTTCTCAATCCAACTGCAGTTAAAGTCCTTATCGCCTAGTTTAGAACACCGATTCCTCCCACACTCTGTGTTTGCTTGTCTCTGAGTTTGTCTGCACATGTCCACACAAACACGATCACACGCACACACAGTTGGAGCTGGTATGATAGGTTTGTCCAATTAGCCCAGCAACAAAGGATCATTACCTTGACACAGCAGTGTATTAGAAGCTGATTAAAAGAAGATGTCAGGTTCTCTGCTGAGCATAATGCGTGGGACAGATTCATATTCTCCTCCCTCAGCAGGCTTGCCCCCTCTTACCCACGATGCCCAGCACTTTCACCCTTTCATGTTTCTGTTTTGCTCTTTTTCCGTTGTCGTTATTTGCAGCAGGAGATGTATTTATAATACTAGCCTACAGAATGTCTTTGTGGTGAAACTTTCTCTCTCCTTCAGCATGTCTCTCTCTTTCTTTTGAGTATTGTTATGATTTATAGTGATTTGGCCTTGCATGGCCTTGTCTGTGCTGTCACTGTCAAAGGACAGTCACAATTCTTACATTATTTCACAGTCTGGTGGTTACGGTGTAGTTCACCCTAAAGTGAAAATGCAGTCGTCATTCTCATGTTTTTCCAAACTCGACTACATTGGAAATCTGCTCATTCATTTCTCGCTATTAAATGAAAATCTTTCACCTCGCAAACTCTATTGCAATTTTGCACTCCTTCAAACTTAACTGTTTCAACGCTTTGATTCCAATATCGCTTTTTGGTAAAAATGATTCATTTTTGCAGAATCTGATTTACTAATATTATCTATATTATTTAACAGAGGTAAATGACTAATATATCTATATACTTCCTATGGTGCTTTTAACTGCTGATAAAATGAATATCTATGACATTTCATATCCACTAGACACACAATATTTGCTGAGTACCTTTTTTGCTATATATTGCTACGTAGTTTAGAGTCTTGAGGACATTATATCATTTTAAAACTTTGTATGGCCGTAGGTCTTTTGAATATTCAGGTGCTCATGAATGGAATAAGTTATATTTGCATCTAATGTATTTTAGACATATTGCCCCCTATATTTTAAAGTAAAAACGTAATTGTAATTTATTTTTTATTTTATCATTTAGTGTTTTTTGTGTTATCCTTGACGAATGAGTGTATTCACTACTTTTGTTAAAAAATCAAATCAGTTAACACAAACATCATACAAAGATGGAGCTTTTGTGTCACTTCAGGACGGAATACAGCACACCAGTACAGACTTGTGTGGGACTTCTTAGGCTGTGGGATTAAAATGACACCTGACTAGGGCGCTAACACAAAGCCTACATTCTTGATCCCTAGTTCAAAAGTCTGAGAGTTAATTTTTGATAAAGCTCCTTATTCTGAAACATCTTGTGAACTTGCAAGAAAAGTTCTCTCCTCTGTTCCAAAGCTCTTGACCACCAGGGTGCTTAACTAATCATAGCCCAATCAGTGTTATTATTCGGTCATTTGTGCAAAGCCACCGCATCGATCTCCTCACAACAAGGACTTACATTATAGCACATCCCGGGTGGGTGATCGGTACGTGACTGTGTATGTGTGTGTGAATGCGGCTGCTGGTTTGCATTATTTTCCACCGTTCTGCAACATTAATTTTTAAAAGCAGCGTCCAGCTAAGGTTGCTTAAATCCAATAAGATATTGATCCAGAGCACATTGGTGCCTAGCAAAGCATAGTTAAATGTACAGAGTGAAATATAATAGCGTTGACCTTGTAATAGGTTATTGTTATTTAAACTCCAAAGTCAACCCTGTGCTGAATGAAATTCAATAAAGACCTTTATAATTATCTTAAGGCAGGGTTGTAACCTTCAGACTTTGTTTATAGTTTTTATGGTGTATTCTTATTATAGTAGCAATGTAGAGCACCGGCTTTTTGACACAGGACTAAAGTTTTCATGTGTAGGATTTCCTAGTCAGCCATGGTCTGGCTCCGCCCACCAATGGCATCAGTCTTTAAATATAATCATAATGAAGTCTGAGTCATGAACAAGCACCTGTGAAAGGAGAGATGCAACTGTAGCTTCTCGCAGCGGTTTTCCTTGGGTGCTTTCAACGGTTTGACTTGTGTGCTTTTGTCCTGCCCTGCCCCACTGAGACGTTCAGTTTTAACAAGATCAGTCCAGCGTGATCAGCAGAAGCCCTTCAGTTGATCATGACAGCGAGAAGCGCTGAGATTGAAGATGTTAGCGGAGACAAGAACAGCTCAAATGGGTTCTGCCAGTAAAGAAGTTGATGGGAACAAACCGCGGAAGCTGTAATGGTACTTAAAGATGAGCAAGTAACAGCTTTTCCAGCGTTGCTGACACTGTCGTCACCTACAAAGTGGCCATTGATTGACAGATGGAGTATTTATTGTGCCTGTCAGGACTGACATTGAAGATACTTGTTTTACCACTGAAACGGTGCCGAACAGACCACAGACATTGCCTTACACATAGTTTTGAAAACATATTTAGGGGACAGTGTACCTCAAAATTTAAATTCTCACATCTTTTCCTACGTGAAACTGCTTTTAATTTTTTTGCGCTTTTGGTTTATTTAAGGTAACTCTACTTTTCCTCTAAGTTACAAGCTGGCTTTGCTGTAATGAAGTGATCGTAAATTGCTTAAGCTTGTGAGGGGAATTCATAGCATATCAAATATTTGTTAATAGCATCATTTTACAGTCATGCGGAAAATATGGTGGCTAAATGCGGTGTGTCACATATAGTGGTGTGTCTGAAGGCTTATCG
The DNA here is from genome assembly GCF_947034865.1 of Barbatula barbatula. Classification (NCBI taxonomy): domain Eukaryota; kingdom Metazoa; phylum Chordata; class Actinopteri; order Cypriniformes; family Nemacheilidae; genus Barbatula; species Barbatula barbatula. The sequence continues at coordinate 20,450,288 of NC_136771.1, forward strand.
TTGCGCATTGTGTACTTTGCAAGTTCGCTATTTGCTTTTGTTTCGTCAGTTGTTTTTTGAGAACTCTACACTTTGAGGACGTTGTTCCATGCTCTGAACATTGATGCAAGTGGTTCCTGTCTCAAGGACAGCAGTTTTTTTTCTGGTTGAAAAGCACTTCTTTATATTTTCTGTATTGTTTATTTGTACTTGATTGTAACTGGACAAATTGATGGCAATTTTTCAGGTAGCAAAGGTTATTAGTCAAAAGAAGTATCTGCTTTAGAAAACGAGACCTTTATGCCATTTATGCCAAAGTCTTTCCTTTTAAATTCAATATGCTGGGAGTTGCATAAGATTCGACATGGTGCGGCTCCGCCCACTTATGAGATAAGCAATTATAATTGCCACTAATATTTAAGGACACTGTGTACAATAGATGTTACTCTGAGAAGACATTTAATTTATACACTGTCTCATACACATTGTCGTAAATGTTTTCGCTGTAGTTATGCGGCTAGTTGCCAGTATCTTACTGTAAAATTTTGTTCAAAGATAAATTAATATTAAACATTAACAAATCTTTATCTTTACAGAATTTTTTTTGTAAAATAACAGTCTCATGCAAAGCATTCTGGGAACCAGAAATCCACATAAACCTTTTTCTTTTTTTAAATTAAATAAAAAAATGTTAAGACTGGGCCACATAACGTTTGTTTATGTTGTTGCCACTGAAACCGTCTAAATGAATTATGAGATTCTGAGGAAGTAAAGTTACTTCTCCTCCAACTTTGAAAATGGAAAAGTTCCAAAAAACACCTACCGCTATGCCGCAGGTGTTTGTTGTTCTTTTAGAAACTCTTGGTTTGCCAGCCATGCACGGTCCAGTTTCCCAAAGAATAACAGAAGGTTAACAGGTTGAAGTCCACCTTTCTCAGCCACCAGAATACCTCACGTTGAAGCAGAACTTGAAGTTCCCACTCATCTGGCAGAGCTTTCAAATCTCAGTAATTATAATTCTCCATGTACTAAAACTATGCTTTTAGAGGCCGCCAGCAAATAAACTGTGCAAGTAATTGACTCACTAGAGAACGCAATGTACTGTTGAGAGATAAAAACAACAGACGAAGAAGAGAAAGGTCAAATGAAACGAAGGTAGAATGATTTGAAAATGTGTCCTTTCTTGAAAACGTTTTGCTTGGAAAGTCTAAAATGCTTACCCACTCATCTTCTTGTCTCCCAACTTTCAGAACATGGTTGGTATGTTTTGATGGTTGAAATGGAGTTTTGAGCTGAATACCCAGTTTGCCCAGGCTTGGAGACCATTGAACCAGCTGATTTGTTTCAACAAAGATGGCTATATATTTACCATGGTCTCTCTTTTCCTCAAATGATCGGAAGGGAATCCAGGAAAGGACACAAAAAAGGAAGGCATATGCCAGTAGGGAGGGATAAAGGTACATACGGAGAGAGCTGTTGGGCTTTTTTGCGTAACCCAAATTGAATAGAAATTGCTGCCCGCGAGAGATGCTTAAATTCACAAGCTGCCACATCCAATTGTATGCTTACATTTAGGCGAATACAAAGAGAGAGACGGCGGGATGTGAGGCGGGGGTGTGCAAACCAGTTTAGTTATCTCTTAAACTAAATTAAACAATTTTTCCACATTCAGACACGCATAAAAGGATTGCATTCCCTGCAAGACAGAAATACGTTCATTCAATAATACAAGCTCCATTACCTCTTCTAAATATCAATTCCTGATTCAAAATGTAAAACAAAACTGTCTTAAATGTAATGAGAAACCCTAAGTTCCTTTGATATTAATGCTGTGTGCACCCATCACAACAAAATAGCGGTTCCATATTTTTGCATTTACATCACATACTCTCTCTCTTATTTTTTTCCTCAGGACGGCATGGGAAATCTTCGTGTAACCAAAGAAGGCGTCAGATTAGAGGGTGTGTCGGAGTTCCTTCTGCCACTTTATGTAAAAGAGATTAAATCCAGAAGGGTAAGAAGTTTTTGTTTTCTATTTTAACCTGTTTGAAGAGCAGGCATCATTTGAAGTCTCGCCAATCGCGAGATAGTGTTTATATAGTATTATCAACTTTAGTAAGAAGTTTCACTGCATTGGCAAGAGTGTTATTATAGTTTAGCTTTCGGTTTTATTCATATTTCAAAACGAAAATGTATTTGTATATTTTTCATTTTAATTGTTTATTTTTTAGCAGATTATTTTATTTAAAAAAAATTATTTAGCCATATTAGTCGAATTTATTTTTATTTTAGTTTCAGTTCATATACAGCATGTATAGTACATTTTCTTAAGTGATGGGGCAACATTAATAATTGTCATTTATTGTCAGGTTTTTCAAATATTTATGCACATATTTTATTTGATTTCAATTAGATTTAAGTTTTAGTTAAATAAACAATAATAATCTTCCTGAGAACCTATGGAAGCATATTGGTAGCAATATTCTATTTTAAATGCAATATGCATTACCCGGATTGATTGCAGCAGTTCATACAGGCTCAATGCTGGATCTGCTCACACAATCTGCTTAACATTTCCCTGCTACTGTAGATCCCTCAAAGAGGTTTTTTTTTCTATGTGGCACCATTTAGCTATTAAATCTTGTAACTGATGTCTTTGCTGCCTTGGGCACAGGTTCGGTTCATTCATTAAACTTTGTTTGCCAAATGTTGATGCAACCCAGAGGCGTTACCACTTTGCAAGCTGCATATCTAGCTGCACACTTGAAGATTGAACATTAACATCTAGATTTAGGTGTAGATTTATGATGTCTACATAACAACATTTAGCCAGTTCTGCTTTTTTATGTAGCATGTTTGCGGCGTGTGTCAAATAAAATAGAGAGTAAGAGACATTCGTGCGGTATCCCCACACTCTCCAATCAAATGCCGGCACGCAGACAGGAAGTAAAGTCGCCACAGTCATCCATCAGCACCAGAGCCAGCTGGGATTCTGGAGTGAGTGTGGTGAAGATTTTAGCTTGAGCTCTTGATATATGTGGCACGTGTAGTATAGATCACTTAGATGAATAGGGTGAGCACGCAGGCACAAGTTCTTTGTCAAGCCCGCATGCAGAGATGTGAACGGGGTCGGGCGTTTCCAAGTGCTCCCGCTGTACGAGCTGTGTGTGCATCATGTTCTGTATTTGGCCTCTGTTGACCTTTAACAGCCAATTACAAACACAACATTTTTGATTGATTTTCTTTCCATTCAGCTTTGTGTCTTTTTCTCCTTAACACACTGAAGCTGTGTGTCACTGCATTTATAATTCACCCCTAACATAAACAGGTTGGTTTAGGCCAGTGTTGCCAACTTAGTGACTTTGTAGCCATCCACACTGCAAAAAATGACTTTCATTTTTTCTTCTTGTTTTCCAGTAAAAATGTCTAAATATTCTTGAATCAAGAAATGTTTTCATGAGAAATTTAAGAGAATTTGTGCTTAAAACAAGCAAATAAATCTGCCAATGGGGTAAGAAAAATTATCTTGAATTAAGGTTTACCTTTTTCTTAGTCGCTCAATTCAAGATTCTTTTTCTTTCCCCATTGGCAGATTTATTTGCTTGTTTTAAGCACAAATTCACTAAAAAGAAGACTTATTTTCTTAAGTCAGTTTGCTCATCAAGAAAATCCTTCTTGATTCAAGAACTTCTAGACTTTTTTACTGGGAAACTAGAAAAAAGGTTCTGCTTCATATCTCTACTCTCTGAGCTGTCATATATAGTATTATATTATAACAATAAATAGGTTCTAAAGTTCTAAAAAAATTTTATACAAAATAATTTTTGTGTTTCTGTTGGAAGACAACAAGAACTGTGTAATAGTCTGTGAACTCGACCCCTTAAAACTACACACCAGCAGTAATTTTCATTGAATAGCTAAAATCTGTCTGTGTTTATGTTAACACGTCCATAGGCATGGTGTTTTTATCGCGTTTCGGAATCATAAAAGCTCAAACAAATTCAAGTGATTAGTTCTTGGAAACACTGTTTGTAATGCAAACTGTGAATCTCGTTCACGCGTCATTGCGGTCTTCAGCTGCTTCTCTCTGGTGGGCGCTCATTAGTTACAAAGTTAGCTTGAAAGCTTTTAAACGGACGTTATGATACTTTTTTGTCATTCAAAACAACATAATGTCAAAGAGCAATGTCTAAATTATTTCACAGGGGCTGCATGGGCATGAGTTTATAACCTAGACCGTAAAAAACAACTTTGTTTCTCACCATAAGAAGTTGGACAGCGACATCTACTGGGATGATGACATTAAACTCCAGCCAGCAGGCACATTTGATATATCGTTCTATAGCCCTGGATGTATGTTTCAATAGTGATGTACTATGCAATAACAATGAAGTAAAAAATGAAGTAAACAATATTTTGTGGTGTTTTTGAGTATTGAAATGTTATTTACTTTACGCTCTTGTTATGTCACGTTGTAACACTCGTTTATAAGGTTTTCTGAGCTTTCTGTGGCTGTGGTGGCAGCCTTTTACAGGATTTTTTTTTCAAGAAACTTGATTTTTGACTATTAACAGAAATGTACTCTCACATAGAAACAAATACAAAACGGAAGTGCGGAGCATTAAACAGGAAGTCATTGCAAAAAATGACTTTCTTACTTAGTCCTTCTTTCTTGTTTTCCAGTAAAAATTTCTAAACATTCTTGAATCAAGATGCATTTTCTTGATGAGCAAAATGACCTAAGAAAAGAAGTCTTGTTTTTAGTCAAAAATAAATTTCTGTAAATTTGTGCTTAAAACAAGCAAAATAATCTGCCAATCGGGTAAAAAAAATTCTTGAATTGAGTGACTAATAAAAAGGTAAACCTTAATTCAAGAATTTTTCCAACTCCATTGGCAGATTTTTCTTACCCCATTGAAAGAGCTACTTTCCATTGAAAGAGTTGGCAACACTGGTTCAGGCTGTTAAGTATTGCGTGAACTTTTTGGTGAAGCTTGTAGACTGCTAAAGAAGTTGAACTAGTTTGGTTTAAGTATGTGTATAGTCTTCACCAAGACCAAAAAGCTAGATACTAGCTTTGCCAGGTTGAGATATTACTAAAACATTGTAGGATGATTTAAAGAGAAAGAGTCATCATTTATTCAGCATCTTGTAATTTAGACCTGACGTTTCTTTAGTGGAACTAAACTGTGTTCTGCATCAGAAAGAAAGTCATACAGATGTTGAAAGAAATGAGAATGAATAAATGAATTTATAAATGAATGTTAACCTAGTTAGTCAGCACTATTTGCTTGTGATGAGCTACAGCAGGGTTGATAACCGGTGGACGTATCTTAATTCAGCTAGCATTAAGGTTGGGCCCAAAACCTGGTCTACAGGTATGGGATTTTCCATGTCTTGAAGTTGTTTTGTTTGCGGCTCTGTTAGAATCACCAACACTGTGGCACTGACAGTGAGTGTCAACGAGAGCCAAATAAACACAGACATGTAGCCTATAAAGGAAAAAGTGCAGATAAACCAAGTTCAGCGGAAAAGTGACAATATTGCTGCCTCTAAAGTTAAAAAACAAAACAAGAGCACAAACATTGAATTACTTTTTGTGTAATAGAATTTTACTGAAAAAGCTGTTGGGGCTGTTTTCCTCTTATCAACCAAGCAAACATTCAAACAGTCTTACGAAGTTGTTGGGTGGCCAGATCAGCACATTAGTTTTTGAATCAGACTTCAAATAGCTTCTTAAAGACTTTTCAAACACCACTCAGAATTGTCATTTTCTTGACCCTGGTCAAGACGCCGCTGCCGCTAGGTTTTAACAATGCTACAGTAGCACTAGCACAAACGTGGGGGTGTATTTTAATATGAATAATAATAATAATAATCAATAGATAAGGATGACTATCGTTGTTGTTGTTTTGTTGCACAGATGAGTGCAATTACCGATAATTTTGCATTATGTCTCCTACAAATGCACGTTTGAAAGCAGATATGAATAGACTGATAATAAGTACAGTACACCTCATTTATGTTGGGCTTGATTAAAATAAATTGTGGGATTGAGTTTGAACTGTATTACACAGTTTTTCTTCGATGGTGGCTCTTAATAATTAATGTCACATCTTCAGCTATCGTAAAACAAATAAGGCCGGTGACGACTTCTTTAAATCAAAGATTATACGAACCGAACATATTTACAGAGGAGTGATACTTTGATGCAAAATTGATGGATGTCTAGAGTTTTGAACCCTTGGCTCCAATTTGTACTTGAGAAGTGCCTTTTTGTCCTCCTTTGAAGTCTCTTTGTTTGTCTTTTGCTATAGTTTAGACTGAACTATGATGTTTGATGCAATTTAAACTTGTGTGAAGCTTGGTTAGTGGGTCATCTTTCAGTTTTACTGGTTAAAACCTATTATCATTGCCACTATTCATTCACCCTCATGTCATTTCAAATCTTTATAGGACTATAAAATTGCTAATATTGTTGCAAACATGTTTGAAACAACCTGAGGGTGGGTAAATAATGACAGAATTTATTTGTGGGTGAACTATCCCTTTAAAACTAGTTAAGAAGCCGGAAAATGAGCATGCCCAAGGCTGGGGCCCACAGGGATGCGCGATGATGTCATCAGATCCCTCCTCTATCAAAACTAAAGGTCTACAACACGACTTGAGTTTTAATGCTTTGCTGATCCATATGCGAGATTTTTTCCTTGTTTCCTCCGAGATTCAGGACATGCAGTATTTGTCATGATATCTATTGCGCAGTCCACAAGTCATGTGGACTGTGCAGAGCTAATTTAGGGATGTCTTTTCAGCACATATCTCTCCAAAAAACGCTGAGTTAGTCAGGTTCCAGTGCCTACATCAAAATCAAAATCATAGAACAAGATCATTTATTAAATGACGTACAGTGTTGGGGTTCGTATGTTTATATGGATCTTTCACGCTGAGCCACACCTTGTGAATAATGGCCAAGGTCTCACACAAGTTTTAAAGAGTACATCACTACAGAAGACAAAAAGTTTATTTTTACTTCGCTATATAGTCTAATGTATGTTGCACAACCATTCTTGCTACAGTATCTCTTTCATACTCACTATCTATCTATCATTCTTTCTCTCTCTCTCTCTCTCTCTCTCTCTCTCTCTCTCTCTCTCTCTCTCTCTCTCTCTCTCTCTCTCTCTCTCTCTCTCTCTCTCTCTCTCTCTCTCTCTCTCTCTCTCTCTCTCTCTCTCTCTCTCTCGCTCTCTCTCTATTGTATTCCCTTGTGGCCTTGTTGCTAGAATGCCTGTGTTGGGAGTTGCTAAAATGAGACAAACGTTTCCTATTGTAGGCATTATTTCCTCAATGTGTGTGATGTAGGAAGAATATAATGTTTTCGTTTGTTCTCCTCCCCTCAGCAATATCACCTTTTCTACACTTAACAAATGTTTCCAGGGAGGAAAAAAACTAGTCCACATACAGTGCTTTGCTTGTCTTTGTTTGTTGACCATTCGTTGACACTTATGAGAGCAGATTTGGCTCAGGGTTGTTTAGCGTTTTCCTGGTTGTCCTAACTGATGTCTATTCTTATTTACTGGTTATCCTAACTGATGTCTAATCTTAAAGGGATAGTTCACCAAAAAAAAAAATTGGCTTTTCTGTTTTACACGAAATAATGTATTTTAAAGAATGGGAGAAGCCAAACAGTTATGGGGTACTGTTGACAACCATAGTAGTTTTTCTTCCCACTATGGTAGTCAATAGTATTCCCCAAAATCATTTGGTTACCAATATTATTCAAAATATTCCAAATTTATGCAGGTTTGGTACAACTTGAGAGAGAGAGTAAATGATCGTTTTCATTTGTGGTTGAACTATCGCTTTAAATGTCCAGTCAGTAATATCTAGCGGCAAGGTTGAGAATTACAACCAACCGCTCATTCCATCCCTCCCTTTCGAAACACCGCGACAGCTGACAGAACAGGCGAATTACATGCAATTGGACCCGCGTCGTATGTAGATAGAAATAGCTCATTCTAAGGTAATAAAAACATAACGCTTCATTGTGTAAGCTCTTTATACACCTCCGAAGGCAAAGCGATGGATATTACATTGCATGTCTATCAATAGATCATCTCACACCGGACCTTTAAGTAGTCTACCTGTCATTTTATATAGGAGGTTTTTACCAGAATATGATTTTGTTGTTTAAATTGCTTTTAAAATTGTGAAACCTTTTTTCCCAATCGGCTTGCTTTTGTGTCACAGCTTGGGATTGAGAGTTCTTTGTACAGCCTTGTTAAAGAAAGAACTATGTCAATCGATATGCATGTATCAAAATATAAGTAAAAAACGGTTTTCTTGAGATTCTCTCTGCTGCCTCTATGCAGTTTGCATAACCTAGCGTTTGCTCTTTCTGCTGGTAATATTCCTAGCAGTGAGATGTATATCTTTCAAACAAGATTTGTAAGTGTTAAAATGTTTTACCGTGTTAGTTGAGTTACAGTATCAAATGTATGCACTCAATTGATGTTGTGAGAATAAAATCAAATGGGCGTTTGAATCGAGATCGCAATCACAATGAGTAATTGTCCGGCTGGACTCAAGTACACGCTTCTTTGAATGTCATAACACAGGCCATGAGCTCTCGGGAAGACAGAAGCGAGTCCAAGGGCTTCAGATGCATTCAAAAGCATATTGGTATTAATGTTTTATTCAGAACAGGACAAGGAGGGGTTTAGAGTGTGTTGGAATGGCCTGTGTAAAAATAGGTTCCCATTAACATTTAACAACATTTCAGGATGATAAAATGTGGAGACTGTTCAGGCCTTCAGGAACTGAGAATGACGGAGAACATACATTTTTCTCTCTCTGTGTCTCTCACACACAAACACAAAAATTTGGACGCCTTGCAAGCTTGTCCATCTCCATCTCTCTCGTCACGTTTACGCCACGACTGAGCAGCGATTGGCTAGATCAAACCCAACCCAACATCTAAGCGCAAGACAGATGTGTCATCAGGGAGCTGCAAGTGTAACGAAGAGTGATAGTCTCTTTATTTATATTAGTGTTGCGCAATCTGTCCTGTCAAAACACATTATTATTGTTTGTCTCCATGGGGCTGTGTGTTTACGAGGTCGAATGATAGCGACGTGATGCAATTCGACAGATGCAGAGATTGCATCAACCGCTAGTGACATGTAATATAATTCACAGTGGGAGCGCTGAGTTTCCTCTGCATTACTTTTTTATGACTTCAAATGTTTCGTTTAGACTTGATGCGTTAAAAGCCCTTGGTGACGGGGGCTCTTGTTAAGGCAGCGAATTAGAGTTTGATGGAACAACTATTATAGGATGTAACTAAGTGGGGTCACTATGACAACTAGCCTCAGTTAATTAAGCAAATAAACATTGTTAGTGCCAGTTAAATCTTAAAAAAATCTGACGTCAAATTCGTAAAATGAACCACTGATACGGACGTAAATGCCGACCTGGACGCAGGATGAACTCTACCCTTTCGATTAATGAAATTAATTAAAAACGGACACGGATCTAAAGAATGCTACACGTTGACATTACGTGCGCCTGTGGTCCATTTTAGCTTTGATCCTCATGGCTGACTAATGACATTTAGCCAAAGGCTATGTAGCATGTGTAAAAGGTCAGGCTAGCCGCTGGGTGTTTAGCTAGCAGGGCCCAGGGTAGAACCTGGACTTGGAAGGTAAATGTTAAAGGTAATAAGAGTGTGTCGGCAGGACAGAAGAAAATTATAGCTTGGGCGGAAAATCTTAAATAATACTTAAAAACGATAAATCCAAATATTCTGTGAATTTGAATGATTTTGAAAGTGATGTGCAAGCTTGACAAATATGGCCTTTAAAGATTCAATTTCTCCCCATTGGAGATCTACACCTTCATTGTTCATAATTCTGCTTTATTAAGATAAAACAGTCGTGAAAACTCCTAGAATAAGACAAAACTCGAATGTGGGCATAAGACATAGTAGAAATCTTGCTGCTTCACATTTGTTATTTGTTTAAAGATAAAGTCTTATAAATTAAATAAGTAATAAAATATGAATGCGCATTTATTGAAAATGTTCTTTTGGGAGCCTTTTTTGAAAATGAATGCAAGATTTATATTAAATAACTAAAGTTCCTTTTGAGCCTGCACTACATTATGCTCAGGTTGGAAGTATCTGCAAACCGCAAGGTATACAGTGCATACTGCACACTACTTTTTTTAGTATGTATATGAAATAGTATGCAATGTGCTGCGGTTAATATCTTAGAAAGTAGTGTTCATAATTATCATGATCTTGGTTTGTGTGCGTAATGGCTACAATACACTACAAGGCTTTTAAAATCTGAACAGATTTTAGACATCATAATCTTGCAGATTTTTTTCAAATCTGAGCAAAAGTCTTGTAGCGTATTTTAGCCTTAATTCAGCAAGTGGAATTTATATTGAACATCAAAAAGTATTTTAAGTCTTTAGTCTTGGCTTTCAAAGATCAAACATTTACAATGATAATCAAAATCATTTTCATTTTTTTATATATTTTTTAAGTTAAGTGCATTGTGGGAGACATTCTGCTCTGAATATGTTGGCATATTTTGGCAAGTGTTTACTGCATACTGCTTAAATAATGTTTCTCAAGTATCGTGTTTGTATGTCAGGTATTTAATTATATTCTGATTTCAACTAAATATTTGCTGTATCCACACATCAGCTAGACACATGTAAAGATAATGATATGGCGAGAATGTCATACATAGAATGTATATTTATACCGTCTCTCCACATTTCATAGGGTCAGGATTTTGACATTTCTTAATTTCCATTGTTGGTGTTGAGTGACAAACTTGGGCAGCAGCATTCCGTGTGAAAAACAATGATTTCCATTTCGCAAAATCCTGCTCAGCATTTTCTATTCGGTGCTGTAGGTTTATGAATACTATGCTTAGTGAATAAAGGAAGTGTGCAGCTATTTCTGTTGGGTTTGTTTTGGTATTAATTGCCTCACCTGTCTCTGTAGTGATTTTATTCTGAGAGTCATTCTCCACACGCATTTTTGTGTCACGATAAACATACAAATATTCAAAATTTAAGAGAATAGCTGAGTCCACAACAGTCAACAATCAATACGAAGGAACAAAATTGCTGAGATTCATTTCCTCATGAACAGTGAACATTGACAGCCAGTCAATGGTGTGGATGCTAATCTAGTTATTGTTATAGCTGTCTTTATAGATATCGCTCTTGATGTGAACAGGCCTGTAGGGCGTGCTCTGTAACCTAAAGCTCTAGTCGTAACAGACTTATGACCCATTTTTTGTATCATGATCCACAAGATGAGAACTACTTACCTAGCGTTTATTTCATATTCCTGACATGTTGATCTGTGTGCTCGTGTGGGAAATACAGGTTTAAATCTGACCTCATTGTGGTACCATTTCTTATTTCTCTAACCACTTTAGTATGTTTTATATATATAGATAGATGGATTTTGTAAAAACCCTTGGGATCACATGTGCAACATGTGGTGATATGTTTCTACATGTGATGACGTCACCAAGTGTATCATGTCATCCCATCGGTTTTTACATGCGATCCCATGGGTTTTACATGGGAGTATACTGTACATGGGATTCACACAAACATATTCCGAAAACACACATTTGACATGTGTTATTTGCACATGTTAAACACATCTTTAAAATTGCTGTACACTTGTGAAAAACATGTGAAATGCACTTGTCTTTTCTGTAAGGGCAGATCTTTTTGTAAAAGTAATTTTGCTTCTCAAGAAAATGTTAACCTTAATTTAAGACTTTATATTTGTACTGGAAAAAGAGACATTTGGTTCCCAGCCTATATCTTGATGCTTGCTCTCCGATTAAAGATACGTGGCCCAGATTTCTCAGATTGTTCATAGGGATGATGAGGCTACAAATCAGCATGTTCCGCCTCCTGAATAATAACACACACACAAGCAAACTTAGAACATGAGAAGATTTTATAACCGACCATTTTTTTACGCCGTCCTGGTTTCAATGGTGAGGCTGGTAAATCTTGATCAATACAGAACGATAAGCAGTATTAAAGAGGAGGTGTCTGATCAGTAATACAGTGACAAACAGTCCCTGCGGCGTGCTCACGCTGGGATCAGACTCAGAGCGAAGATCTCGCCGATAGCGTGACGAACACCGTTGGGAACATGATACACTATTTGATGTTGCTGTAAAACCACACGGCGACTTGAATCTATTAAAAGCTTGCTTGCTATTAACCAGAATGTGTGCCTTTAAAACAGAGCCATCGTATGGGCTGTGCCAGGTGTGCGATCGCATAAGGTCTTGCACCTGACCTGAAAAAAATATTTTAGTGGGGTTTATTTAGTTTCTCACCCAGCAAAATAAAACTTCCGATGTGTCTTCTCTATCTATAATTTCATAACACATACATTTTTTTATAACATTACATTATTAATTTCGATATGTCCGTGTTCGCTCCATGGTGTGCTCGCTCTATGTACGTAGCTGCTCACGCTGGGGAAGAATGAAACAAATTGTCTTCAGCACGAGAGCTTGATCGATTTCGTCAACACGAGTCAGGGGGTAGAAAAAAGGAAAAGAGAGAAAATTAAAGAGGCTCAAGGTTAGACATCATGAAGATGCTACGATCAAAACTTCTACTGTTACATGTCTATAAAGTGACAGGTGACTTGAGCCAGGTCGTCATAGTTTAACTGTGTAAATCCAGCCAATTTATCCATTTCAGTGTTCAGTTCATTTGAATGATTGTGTCACGATTGTCAGCTGGAGTGCCCATGAACTCCAGTAGAGGGCACTCCACACAGAACTCCATTTCCCAGAAACCCATGCTAACCGCCACCAGGTGTCTTATATCACAGACAATCACCACCAGATGATTCCCATTACCACCTCACTATATATACTGTGTTCAGACTCTCATTCAGGGCGAAGTCTTGTGTAACAAGGAGTCATAGACGTTCCTGGTGGTGATTATCTGTGATATAAGACACCTGGTGGCGGTTAGCATGGGTTTCTGGGTAATGGAGTTCTGTGTGGAGGGCCCTCTACTGGAGTTCATGGGCACTCCAGCTGACAATCGTGACAGATTGAATGATAAAGTTTCCATTTTTATTAATGCAGTTAAACTGACTGAACGAAGAGACACGAAGGCATTACTGATCAAATAAGAGCTCGTGGTTATCTGCACGTAGTTATCTGGATACATCGAATGAATGTGTACAGTAAAGGTTTACCCTCTTTAATCTAATGTTGTTAAATTGATGCAAACTTTTTGCTGAAATGTCGAGATATTTTGTTATTATTAACACACTGAAAATGACATTTATGAAACTTCAAAGACAGAGAAATCTATTTTGAAACATCAAGAATAACAAAATATCACTAAAATGCACAAATAAACACTGCCAAAGTTCTTGGGAAAGTTATTTGATCAGTGAAGTTATTTTATCCGACTACACATTACTTTACCGCAAGATTAGAACTTGTAGGTTAAGTCTCGCCTCAAGGAAAGGTGCAACCAAATTAAAAAGTTCATTTCAAACTAATTTGTAGTTACCGAACCCCTGCTGTGAACCTTACAGGTCTATTTAACTAATACCATTAAAATATTACCAAGCCAAATCCTCCTACTAAGGTGAGCAGAACAAATGTTCCTCATCCGAGCATTGCAGCGGATCGTTGGTTGAATTTCCAGGGAACACACATTTTGATAAATGTAAACCTTGAATGCACTCTAAGTCACTTTGGATAAAAGCGTCTGCCAAATGCAAATGTAATCTAAAGACATCCACTAAAATCCATTAGGCTTTTCAAAATATACAAGCTTGTTCAATATAACAGATGAACGGTATTAAAGAGTCCACAGTGTGAAAATGTATCAAGATATAAGCCGGATTTCACAGTATTGTTGTTTCATTTGTCCTTGTTTTGTGGGTGTGTTTTGTTGTTCATCGCTCTCAGAACAGGTCAGACAGTTGTACTCGAACTACATTATTAGACAGTCTTACTAATCGATAATCTATTATCAATCAGACAAGACGCCTATTTCATTTATCTCTTTCAATGGTGAGTTGTGTGGGTGAAATTCGTTTCGGACCTTTTCAGGGAGAATAACACTGTTTTGTAGCACGCTTGACAATCACATTTACTAAACTGATTTATGGACGCAACCAAATAAAACTTTATGTAAAGGATACCGTCAGATAAATCTTCTTCGACGTTCTGTCTGCAACAACGTGTCAAATAAATCTTTTTCAGTGTTCGTTTTACCACAAATGGCAAACTTTAGAAATGCCTTTGCTAAGTGTCTTCTCGTACACGGGGAAGGTCATTACAGACCGGCTCTGATCATGGTGCTGAATTTAATGCTCAGTACTGAGATTTCTGACTGCGGACGGCAACCAATCATATTTCACTCCACCCAAGGCCACCGTGAGATTGGATGGTATCCAGATATCAGCACAGGGCACACGTCAGCTGGGATCAGCGGTACTTTATGTACGTGTGAGCAGTTAGTATAATCCCATTCCTCACAGCGTGAAGCGCTTGGTCTGTGTAGGTGTCTGTAAGGGATCGTAATATGTATTCAGAACATGTCCAGGACATAAGTCCATATGTTATATTTTATTCATAATTTCTCCAGAAGATCTTTCACAATGGTTCATTGACTCTATACCTGATGTGATATCATGCAAAAACCTGGTGGAAACAAATCACATAGGTTATGTGTTTACTCGATATCTATCTGCTATCTGTCTGTTTGTATATGCTTATGTATGTATGTAAAACAGCAAGATAAAGATTATGAAGTAAGGTAATACAGAGAAGGGAATACAATTTTGCAACGCATTACTTGAGTACTTTGCCTTTGGGAAGATGATTTCACCTGTGAAGACAACAGCGTAACGTAAAAGCTGTATATGGGATGTAATTCATTTAAGGCGCTTTAGGCACGTAATAAAAAGTTTGAAATTAAAAAGTTTAAGGGAAGCTTTGAAGTCATAAAGACAAATTGAATAGAAGCTTATCTTTATCTTAAACAGAGAAAGTCCTGGATATGGAATGATCACGTCTATCTGCCCATCTGTTGTTAAGTGCATTAGTCTGCATTTGTTTCCAAACTCGTACCAGTGTATTTTAGCTTTGGTTTATTAAGGCCTTTGTGATTTTCGTTCAAACAACATAATATACGTATATAGTAATTCTACATTTAATCCACGATTAATACCACATTAAACCTAGATTTGTAGAAAATGAAGTAAAATTAAATAGGACAATGCTTTTCTGGCTTTTCTGGGTTCACCACATGGGTCTTTGGGTTTTACGGGACTTCTTTTTATTCATCATGTGTATTATTATTCTAATATCCTGCGATGATAAAAATTCTGTTAAATCTAGAAAGCAATAAAGTCTAGTCTTCCCCTTGCAAATGTGTAGGCCTACTGTGTAAATGTGCGAATCTGTTTGCCCTGCGACAGTAAGCATTTGTTAGCCATGCAAGGCAGGACCCAATGACAAAGGCATTGTTTGTTTGTATTTACATGTGATTCTGGAGTCTTGCACAGCAAATCTGCCAGGGTCACACTTTACATGACACAAAAGATTGCTGTTTGCTTTCGGCTTGGCAGTGATTGGCTGTGCTCAACCAACCACATCCTGCACGAAATACTGCTTCTTTTACTTGCATTACAAAAATGTCTGTGATTACTTTCTCTTATACCATTTTAATGTGTAAATATAACAGCGATCAGTAAGCCATTCAGATCTTTGGCAGGGAGAGATGTAGAATTTTTCACACATATGCACTCAATAACACATTTTTGCTTATTATTTCACCAATGCTGTCTCAACAGACAGGATTATGTGCCTTTATATAAAAGAGAAATTTCTTCAAGGCATGTTAGATTTTTGTTTGTTTAAAGGTAAACGTGTCTGTTCTTATCTGCATCTATAATTCGTTTCTGAACAAGTATATTTCAGATTATTTACATATTTTCATATTATTTGATTGTGTTAGGGCAGTCAATTTATAAATAGGTTACTTAACCCTTTCATACATAGAGGTCACTACAGTGGACTACAAAACGACAGGAAAGGTCAAATCTTGTTTTACATTCTTAAACAGCCTTAACACACACACACACACTTTTCTTTATTTAAAGCAATTGTATGGCTTCAAAAGACCAATGAATGTAAAACCATATGAAAAAAACACTTTTATTGTAGTATCCTGATAATGTTATGGTTGAGGACAGAACCCAAGCGCAGGCAGACATGTGTCGAACAACAAGACTTTATTTCAAAACAAAGACCCTCGATGGGGAAAACATGAACACAAACAAGACTGAAAACTAAAACTTCCCACAAGGGGGACAAAACAAACAAGGTCACAAACACTAAGGGAAAGCTAACAGGAGGATTGCACGAGGCAGGTGAGGGGACTGAAACACTAAGGGAAAGATGGACCAGGGCTGGAGACAAGACTAACACTAATGGACCGCTAACCGGGGAAACAAGGGGGCGGGACTAAAGGACGTGACACCGGAGAGAGAGCATGGCTTCTCAAACCAAAACAATGCTCTTTCTCCACACAAAACACATGGGACTGACATGATCCTGCCACAAGACTCGAAAACCAAGACAAGGAGAGGCAGGATCATGACAGATAATGTATTTTTTATCTTCTATACCCACTTTCCATTTGAAGATGTTCGTTTTATACACTCTATACACTTTAGTGCGCTATGAAATAAAGACAATAATATGGGTTTGGATCGGCTCAGGGGTGAGTAAATGATGACACGATTTTCATTCTTTGGTAAACTTTCCTTTTAAGCCTTGAGCTGTGAAGTTATTTGGTCTTGCCCTCAGAAAAAACATGTGCAGCTATGTGGCGCTTAGCTGTGTTAGAAACAAAAAGATTTACAATGACAGCCTTCTCAAGACGTGCTGTCATAAGGGCACAAATGTAGTATTACGCTTCATCCCCCTTAGGGTTCAGAAACATAGGTTTTTCTTAGCTTTTTATAGTGTCATAAATGGAACCTTGTTACAGTAGTTTTATATATTACATATTATAATATGTGACGATTCAAACCGGTTGAGATGTAATTTGAACAGCAATACATGTTTTGAACACCAGGGGCCGATGTATTTACTTCAAACTTGGAAAACATGGATATGACTGGAAATTAGTCTGCGGAGCAATAGCTCACCGGCGCATTCTTGTGCAACTAGCCCATAATATATACTATTTTCTGTTGTGCTAATGCTAACAGTAGTTAGCAATACAACAATTCCCAATCACACTCTGCAGTTCCAGTCGCTGCTAAACCTGAAAGGGAATCTGAGAGCTGACACAGCAGTGCAGCGATTATTTCAGCACCAAATCTCTGTGCCATCCTTTCATATCTGTGGCTCAACCTGCTGATCAATTGAGACATGATTGGTTGCAGGGTTATGATGTTGTGAACAGAGGCAGTTTCTAACTGCATTTGTTACCTAAGTTTTATAGAGAAATGGTATAAAATGTTTACATAGTTTGTCTTAAAGCATATTAAACATGCCACATAAAAGTATAAACAACTTAAAAAAACTAGATTTTTTTACCACAGGGGGCCTTTAAGACGTAAAATAATCATAGTTTTAGTCTTACCTTAAAATTTAACGGTTGCTTATCTAAAATAAAAACTTAAATTATAATTCTCAATAATGTGGACAAATGCAACTTCCAGAGGATGCAACTGAAATCCTGGTGAAGACATATCTGGGAAAAATGTCACATATGGTCACCCCAAAATAGTAATTTTTTAGAACTAGGCACACAAGAAAGGTAGATTTAATTGTATTATAGAAAAAATGGTAGTGCCAATACCTCATTTCAAAAGAGAGAGAAGACATTTGAAGTTTGAAACACTTTTCACAGATGCAGTTTTAGTCAGGTTGTTAGCCAGTACCTTAAACTCAAATGATTGACGTCTCACATCTTCTATTGATGAGGATTCTTTGCTTAATTCCACCTCTGTTGCAGAAGAAGAGTAGGTAAAGCAAAAGTGTGAAGGTTTTTACACTGAGCTTACTTGCCATTCTGGGAAACGGAGTTCTTTTCAAGACTTGCCCGAGGCTTCTTGCATCATCAGTTGTGCTTCCCTGTGTGCCATCAGCAATGCTGTCTGGTGCCTGTGCTCAGCTACACTGTCTGTGCTGTTGAATGCTGCTGTATTTTTAACTAGAACAACAGATCTTGGATTTTACTTCAACAGCGAAAAAACAAATCTATCCCACCATCCATCCAACCACAACCATCCAATTATTTATCCGCAACAATCTATCAATCCAGGAAGGAAGGAAGGAAGAAAGAAAGGAAATACTGACATTAACTAGCAAAAATTAATATTTGTCAGTTTTAAAGTTAGTCTCCATTCCATCCAAAAAGGAAGGAGGCAAGGAAAGAAATATGATGACATTTACTTTCAAAAATTTATATTCTGTCATTTTTCCCCTTCACTTTCCTCCAAGTAGTGCTTTCACTAATGCGTCACTGTTTTTTTATTATTTTGGATATTGGCAGCCTATAATCTTGTCTCGCCATAAATATTTGGAATCATACTTATTTAAATTTTGGGTTGAACTATTCCTTCATCCTGTGTCTGATAAATTAGGCTCAAATAACCAAGCAGTCAAGGCTTGACACATGACACTGCATCCCATTGGATTCCTGCGATAAGCAATTTGTCTGTCCATACTGAATGCGGAAAAGGGGCGGGACGCGACAATCAATCAAAAAACACGTCCAATCAGAACAGATTGTCTCTGTCCACTCACCCTCTCACGCTGCAGCTGAAGAGTGCACAGGGAGAGATGCGTCCTGTTCTCATGGCGATCAGTGATGCCTCACCGGACGCTATCCTATAAATTCAGAATCTAAATGTATGTGATCAGACATATATAGCCTGTCCTCGTCCATGTTTGCCGATTAATATTCATGAGGTGCCTAACTTACATCGAATGAGATCGTTGTGTGGGAGGAGCTGTCTGCCGCAACATCACAGAAATAGATACGGTTTCTTAAAGCTAAACTTCCTCTCCTCGTTGCGCAGCGCTGTCGCGGCTAGTTAGGACAAAACCTCTGATTAACATGGAAAATATACCTTTTATTGCATGTCGCAGCGTCGCATCGCGTTTGGTTAATCTCCTATTGCAACACTCCTACTTCTTGCCAGGGACAAAATTTTTAAATTGCTAACACCTATGTTTAAAATAAATCGGACTATATATATATATACCTAGTGGTGCAACTAGGTAACTACTACATTACGTGCATAACAACCTTATACGAGTTGTTGTGGGACCGTGTTATAGTCATGAAAGGCGTACATATATTTTGAGGCTCCAGACAAATTTTATTTGGTGGGAGATGGCCCAAAGTAGCTCTTTTGGTCTCAAAGGTTGCCGACCCCTGGGTTAGGACATGGTGTTATAATTGACCAGATACGTAACTACAACATTCGGTTCCAAAAGGCATCTTTCATTCATCTCCTTTGACAATAATTCAAAAGAAGCCGTGTATTCTATCCAAGCATGTAATGGCCACTTGAGGCAAACTCATATTACCAAATAATATGAAAAATTAATGAATGGAACGCTGGCAAAAGACTTAAGTACAGCTGAGAGCAGCGTGGGCCTGACTGATGCAGTGAGACAGACATTTAATGATACACATAGTGCGTTATTTTTATGAAAAAGGTTAAACAGTTTTGAAAAAGATTAGAAGATGGCAGCTGTAATAGGCCACCACTGTAAAATCTCACTACTATTCAAACAGTAGTTGGAACAGAACGGACGGTCTCCTGCCTTCTGCTGATGGCTTAGATGTTTTTTTTGCATTTAATGTACTGAATGCTCAAAGAATAGTACATGTGCTTATACTGTAGAAGCCTTTCTAATAAAAATGTCAGATTTTTCCCTTTATTAACGGTGCTTATTCCTCTGTTTCCATCAGCCAATCAGCTCTTTCGTGACGTCATTCTCATGTGGCTGCAGGGTAATTAGTTACAATCCATTTTTGGCTCAAGTGATTGGCTCAAAAAAGAAAAAAAAACTGAAACGAGAGCCCAGGAGCAAAGATGGCAAATTTCAAATCGACCAAATGCCATTGAGATGAATGGAAATGCCAGCGGATAGCTTTCTGCAGGTATTATAGACCTCCTAACACAGAGCGGTAAATCTGCACATAAAGCCATCGGACTTTATCCGGTTATTTTAGCACCTCTGAGAAACAAGGTCTAAACGGATCTAATCCTACAGATGATTTCGTAATTAACCGTCAAACAGAATCCATTGAGTGAGAGATGTCATGGGGGTCGCCACGGGAGAGCGGGCCTAAATTTAGGATGAAAGCAGGTGGGTGAGATTGAAGCGTTGGAGTATGTCATTAAACGAAAAAACACAATGAAAGGGAGATTATGAAGAACAGGTGGACATCTGGGGGAACACACAGTTGTCATGGTTGAATGACCTTCCTGTGTACTCTCTCAATCACTCATTCTGTGTCCAATGTGTTCATTTTTCCGTCCTGTGTATGGAGGAGGGATGGAAAGAAGAACAACAGTTGGCCGTCAACATAGGTTTTTAAATGGTTTGAAGATCAGATTATAGAATACATTCTAGAGGAAATGCCTTCTTTGCATTTGAATGCCCCCAGTTTATTTGCGTGTGTCAGATCAGAGCTTTTCATTGGTCTATTGAATAATTTCAAATGTTCGAAGAGGGTATTTGACTTTGAGGCTACAACAAGGTCGAGCAATTCAAGTGAATAAGGGATTAAGTTTATACACTTTGTATTATGTATCATGATTATAATAAATATTATTATTATTTTAGTATTATTGAAATTAATATTATTATATTTAATTACAACAACTATTATTAACTAATAATATTATGATTATTATTTAAGTAGTAGTAGTTGTATTGTTGTTGTTAATATAAAATATCATCATATTAAAATTGAATATTTAAAAACAACGTTAAGCAGTTATGCCTACTGTATGTTTTTTCCCCACACATGAAGACAGACGCCCATGCACAACAAAAACACGAAAAAGCAAAGAAACAGGGAACTTGCTCTCGTGGACCCTCACTGTACTTGACAATAAATCGATCTGGTTGGCTGGCAGGTGGATCAATGAAAAAAGAGAGGGCCCAGCTTTGAAGGTAATCTGAGAGACGAATTCTCACGCTGGGACGCGTACATGTTAAAAGAGATCCAGGCTCACCAGAAAAGTAGCACAAATAGGACTCAATAATATATTGACTTTATATATAATGGAATGTTTAAGAATGGAATGTCTCCATGAATCTGAATGCGTTTCCATATGGACCAGGACGGGTGCCGTGTTGTGTTCACTGGTGCCTGTGTGTGATTTATGCCATAGAGGAGACTCTGATGTGGGACCGCATGTCCAGGTCAGTTGGATCAGAGATGCTCGGGAACGGAGAGGACGTTTGCTCCAGTGATCCACAACATGCACCCCTGCATGCATGAATACACATACACCCATGCCAGCCAGAGAGCATCGATGCATGTACACACACACACACACAGCCCGGACATCAAATGCCCTTATCCAAAGTGACTTACAGTGCACTCAGTGTATATACTTAATCACTTTGTTTTCCCTAGGATCGAACCTGTGACCTTGACGTAGCAAGCATCAGGGACTGCCAGTTCATACCAGCTTGAAAATATTGAACACATTCTGTCATCACAGGACCGCATGAACAGATTGTTTCTTCTATGTGTTTTCCAGGACAGTCCTCTGGTTTTACAGTCAGATCGCAACGTAACAGTGAACGCACGAAATAACCTTGGCCAGCTGACAGGACAGCTCACTGTGGGTGAGTGGCATTTATAAACCAACTAGACTTTCATGAGCATGTCAACAGAGTTCACACGTTCTCTTTTCACAGCAGAGCATTTCATTTATAGCTCATGTGCTTTTCATACTCGCTTCTATTTTGTCTATCGCTGTCACAATATTCCCATGTTTGTGATTCCTGCTGTTTTGTTCGCGAACCCTGTAGCTTTTGTTAAACTAGTAACTTTGTGTTAGCGCCTTTTGTATTATTGCTCCTGTATGACACGACCGATCTCAAGTCGCTTTGGATAAAAGCGTCTGCTAAATGACTAAATGTAAATGTAGGGGAAGGTTCACAAGTAAACAACTGTAATGTACCAGTTTTGCAAAACAACATTTTGATGTGAAAAATGTCATCTTGTGAACGAACCAATCCAGCCCTCTATGAGCAATTCATGTTGCAAAATTGCAAGTTTATTTATGTATAGGTTGAAGTCAAATGACTTTAAACTGATATTTTATGTGAAATTGTACACAATAGTTCAAATATATATATCTTATGAATTTATTAGGACTTTTAAACAATTACTCTCATCCAGAATAAAAGCGTATGTGTACATAATATATGTCTATGTACTGTGTTTATTAATTTCCCATTTATAAACACAAAAACATACATGTATAGACTTAGGAAAATATTTAGATGGATTTATTTATATTTACCAATAATTGAAATGATTCATAAATGTATTTATTTTTCTTAAATATATGCTTGTGTGTGTATGTGTTTATAAATTCAAAGTAATTATTTTATCAAATTAATAACATTATTTATTAATGATTAAATTACTTGCTTAATAGATTTTTACAAAAAAAACACTGGTTGTGATTATACATTGTGCTTTAATCACTCAAAATCCTATAGGAAGCTAACTTAAGGCCAATGTTAAATGCTCCCTCTTGTGACAGTCGCTTTGGATAAAAGCATTCATTAAATCAATAAATATCAATTTAAACTTCGTACTGTTTGCATGGTACAATTATTGCCTGGTGGAATGCAAGCGTTAAACCGAATTTCATTTATAAGAGATGTTTTGTGTAAATTTTCTATTGATCTGGCAGCAGCTATTCATCAAATGATGGAGGGGAGCATTCAAACCGGGCGTATATCCAGATGCGCAGTTTAGACGAGCACACATTTGGCATTTTAAGGAGCACAATTTCATTTTTCTCAAACATAACCTTATTGTGCTCCTAATTGGCATCCGCACACTCGTGCAAAAGTAAATCAAATTTGAACGAGGAAAGAGACTCCTCAATGTTAAAATTCATCATAGTTCGCATGTTGCCGGCAAACAGAAAATGAATCGTAGTTTCTTTTACTTAATTACCTTAATGGCATTTTTAGCAAATGAGACCTTGAAGGGGTTTGGCCCTCGAAAGGGAAGATAATATATGCAAAGAACATAGTTTCCTTTGCCAGTTGTCCTGCTGTATACCTCACAAACACATGTACAATGGTTAAAGCATTGCACTTATCCTCTAGACCTGTGTTTTGTTTTGGGTGGAAACTCCACCATCGTGCAGCAGGCAGCAGGTTTCGTCCTGCATGCCAGTCTCAGGACCTCCATCAATTACATAAAGCATCACACTGCAGCCACAGGGAGTTCCATTGTTCTGGTGAATCTTCTTCACCTATGAGGTTTTTTTTTTACTCTAGGGTATGCAAGATTGTTATGTGTGTGTATATTAAAGGAGTTGTGCGACTCGAGCTAGCCGTTAGAACAGAACGCACGCTGCTACCCCTGAATTTAGATGCTCTCCTCTTCTATCTGTTCACGAGCAGAGAAAAACATCAGATCACAGGTCTGTCTTGCAAATGAGAACAAAAGGAGGAAATGATCAAATACCTTTGTTCTAGATTTCAGGCATGCAAAGAGGTACTGTACACAAAGTGGTACAGTTAAAAAGACCATTATGTATTTCCATGTGGTTTAAGGCTGGCGAAATATAGGTAGTGCTGGTTTGGTGCACTGCAGGGTTGCCAGATTTTCATAACAAAACTAGTCCAAGACTAGCCCAACAGCCCCAGAGTCAAAACTCAAAATATGCTCTCATACACCTACTAGACCTATTATGCAGTCAATATCTTCTATAAGAATTACTGTTAAGTATTAATCATAATGACGGTCTGTTTAAGATATGATTTCATTTTACCTTAAAAATTACGAACAAAGTCTTTCCTATTCTAAACCACAGAAAAAACATCCCGTTTTTAGTTTTATTTAGTCTTATTAATATTTTAAGTTAGCTTTTCTTTTTAAACTTTTATGTTAATTTTATTTTTATTTTAATGTGTTTTTATTTGTTTATATGTTTTTATTATGTTGCTATATAAGATTCATTTTTAATTAATTAGTTTGTATTATTAATTCATTATTATATAAAACTTTTGGTTTATGATTATAATTTTAGTGCCTTACACTTATATTAGTTTATTCCTGAGTCAATATTTAAATTTTCATCTAGTTTCAGTTTTTTCCTAGTAATGTTTGTAAATATTTTCCTAGTAATGTCAATAAACAGAAACGTTTTCAATTTCTTTTATTTGAGTAAACTACAGTAAAATAACCTTGACCCACGACAACAGCATTAAAGTACCACACTTCTGCGGAAAAACTGAGGACTTGGCACAATAAAAAGTTTTTAAGTAAAATTAATTTAACATTACAAGTATTTAACTTTTTTTTAATTTGGTGACTTGATGTAACTTATGAAAAATTTAAATAGCTCAACAGTTTTTGATAAATTGATAAGTGAAATGACTTGAACTGAGCATGGTCATTCTTTTTACCATCAAACAGCTTTTTTGCGTTTAAAGGTGGTTTCAACTAATGATGTATAGTGCGGTATCACATATTGCAATACAATTTTTATTATGATTATTATTTTATTATTTCTTATGATACACTTATCCTTTATACAGTATGGTGTAGCATATCCAGGGGTGCCGAGGTTGCTGCAGCTGCAATGCAGTTTTTGGTTAATTTAGATTTATTTTTTGTAATAAACAAAATTGTAAATTGCAAGTTGGATATACATATAATTTCTTTCTAAATATGCTTTATTTTACATGTGATGTTTTATTTCTCTAAATGAGATTAGCCTATGGTAACTCTTCGTCTTGAATTGAAGCTGTGAAGGGCGCAAGGATTGCTCAGGCTGACCTCGACTCATTGCTGATGCCTTATAACATTGATTTAGCGGCCCTGCATTTGCAGCTGAGGATGCTGAGTGATTGGACAAAACTTGAAAAGTTTCCCACTGCTCACGAAATCAGACTTTTTCTGTCAAAATTGCATTTGCAAACGAGGGAGCTCTTCAAGGAGGTGTAGTTCTCGTGCAGTTATGTCTACCTGTGGCTACTGCATCTTCCGAGAGATCCTTTTCAGCACTTTGGTGGCTCAAAATGTGGCTTCGAAATACTATTTCTCACGAAAGGCTTATTTGCCTTCTCAACATGTTTATGGAGGCATTTTGGATAATATAAACATTAACTGCATAATGCAAGAATACTTCCGCTCTACTCCTGAGCGCAAATCCACATTCTGTGTTTTGTAAGGTTGGTGTTCTTTTTTAATTCCTGTCGCTGTGCAGGTTTATAATTATACACTGTATTGTATGACTGTCTAAACAACAGATCAATAACACTTTAAGTTGAAAGCTTTATTTACTTTCAGTCGACTGGCCCATTGCATAAGGATCGCATGCAGTACTATCAGTAATGTAAAAATTGTTATGTGAAATGTTGTGTGTTTCAATTGTTTTCACTAAAACGATTGTTGTGTGCCTTCAGGTTTTGATATATTTTATTGTTTCTTAATCAAATGTGGTAAACTTCACAACAAGCATACAGACAGAACCCCATCCTAAAACATCTTCCCGCACCACTGAACATCACATTGTTAGACCACTAGTTTGTACTGGGAAAGCCTGGTCTCCCAGTTTGGTAGGTTATGCCGGTGCCACAACACAAGATGATTGGGCCGATTACTCCCCTTCCGACAATCCCAGGTAAAGTCCTGATGATCTTAAAGGGCTCTACAGATTACTTTATCAGATTTTCTGCTGGTGTGACGTGTGTTAAGAGTCAATGAACCTGATCTAAACAACACCAGAGCCCCCCCAATCCTTAATCTTAAATATTCAACATGTTGAATGAAGAAAGCACACCACACAGGAACAGATTTACATCTTGCAGATTCTCTCGAGATTTCAGAATAAGTTTTTATTATTTCACTGTAGGCTGTGTTTATTGTATGTGTTCAATATAAACAACATATTCATCCTGATGTGTGGAGGAAGCCCCGAGGTAGTCAGGACTTCAACCAAACCCTTTTCTTTATTCTGTCAATTTTCTGTCGAAAACATTACAAATGCTATCACCACAATTCTGAATAAAAAAAAGAAATTCTGGCAATGTGCAAGTGACGGTAAAATTAGTTTATATTGAACACATATTCTAGCATTAGAATACTTTGCTTTAGAAATAAAATAATCAGATTCTGAATACAGAAGAGCTAGCTCTGTTGTACAAGAAAGATTCGGCAAGCGTTTTCTGCCTCTTATGGCCTGTATCATGATAAATGCAAAGGTTTCAATTGAATCTCGAGCTATTTGTGTCCCATACTTAACTTCATAAAGTAAGTGCACATGGGCAGATGTTATTTGTTATTTTGTTGCTCATCTGTAGTCGCAAAAGTACTCTATCCAATGTGCCCTCTCTCTAACGTCACCCACAAGTATGCAGGGCATCGCCCTTGGCTGCCACTGCTCTCTTGACGCCGACTGAACATTTAGGGAATATCACATCATAAAACCGTTCCCAATCAGATAGCAAAGTTTTATTGTTTCGCACCTTGTTTCCTGTTTGGTCCTTGCCGCCCGCTCTTCTCGCCCTCGCTCTCATCCGCGAACCCGCTCGCTCCGAGAACATTAATCTTGAAACAGAAATTGTGCAGAGGTGCTGAGAGCCAGAGAGCTGGGCTTTCCTCTGATAGCTTGGCCCAGGAGTGCAGAGGTCTCTGTTTTTATAATATGTCCCATAAGTTCAGATGATTGATGTGCCATTGTGTTGCGGTGAGCAAGGAGCGGGGAGCAATGGGATCACGACTTTATCCCGCATTCGTAAGGGAGTCGCTTAATGTCTGAGAGTGCTAGTCTGTCATGCTCCTCGTGGCTTTGGGCTGACCTTCTTTGGGGATAAAAGAAGCCGCTAAATTGCTACTTATCACCTCACATTTACATGACTCTAAAAGCCGTTCACACTGACAGCATGTTATGGCGCTTTTCCACATCTCACTTTTGGGTTTTTTTCCCCCTGGGTACAGTAGTACCTGATACTTTTTTTAGTACCACCTCAGTTGAGATTCCAAGCGTACTGTACCGAATCCAAAATGTGACGTGTACACAAAGATCACTGATTGGGCAGAGAGAATCATTGAATTTTCAACACATAAAGTAGCTTTTGAATATGCAATATTGGCATTTCGTTATGTGCTTTGTAACAGTAAAATAGAGATTGAGACCCTAAAGGCAATGCTAAATGCTACATTAGCTTACCCTCATGCGCCGTTGAGCAAACCAAATGATAGTTTTCCGCTCTTTGCTGTACGATTTCTGAAACTCTCTGGTATTTTAGCAGTATTTTGTTTTGCTGTCATCCGCCATAGATATGCTTCATTACTCCCGTGTCGTGTGTGTGTTTGTAGCCTTCACAATGATGCTACGGCAGTAGAGGCGGCGCAACCATGACGATAAGTTTATAATCCCCACCCACTTTAAAGCGGTACTTAACTGCTGTGGAAAAGCAAACTGAGCCGAAGTGAAATGAGCTCTACCGCGCCGAGTCGTACTAAACCTGACGGTACCATACAGTGGAAAAGCAGCATTAGTGGAGCAAAGCGAACTGAAGTCGTTACAATTTTATTATTTATGTCGATGTTTGCCAATTTCAAAAGAAAAAAAAACGGCAGCAGACATTGGTGATGACACGAATACAGTTAAATTCACACGTATGCAGTGAAGTAATGTTGTAGCTATGGAGAGCAGACAGTTGAGCTACTAGAAGCAACGTTACAGTAAAGCGGAGGTAAAAAGAAAATATATGCATCTGCGATGGCATGAGGCTGAGTAAATAGTGAGAGAACTTCCATTTTTGTGTGAACTATATTTATTATTATATCAAATGTTGCATCCACTTCAGAGCACTGAGGAGAAAATGTAGATGTACGTTTATACCTGAAAATCTTGAAACAGCTGTGTCAAAGTGCCTAGAGCTCGTGTGGGAGTCACCAAGTAAGTTCTGAGTTCCACTGCACCAAATATCCAGCGATTAGTTCCAAGTAATTAATCAGAGTAAGAATACATTGGCAAAGTATTCATGCATGTAGATGAACGCTTAAAAATTAAATTGCTGTTTTATGTTGTGTAATTTAGCCAGAATAAATTGCAGGTTTTAAATGCATATCATCATCTTCATCTGATTCTTTTCGTTTTGTGTTCAAATGGGAGCCGTTTAATATCTGAGAGCGGTAGTCTGTCATGGTTTTGCAGGCTTTAAACTTCTCCTGGTGATCCATTGGAGATGTGTTTTCAGACAAATGGTGGTCAGAAGAGATGCTCCCCATGACCTCGAACATTGCTTGAATGATGGGGTGGCAGGATTTAGTTGGAGCTGTTGATCGGACGTCCACGAAGGTGAGCTGCCGCCCCATAATGCTTGTCCTGCCAGATCTTGTTTATACTCCCCCTCTTCCTACATCCTTCTCCACTAACTCGAAAAGCCCCGCTGTTCGCCACGAGGTCCCCACACGGGTGATTGAAATCAGGAGATGTGAAAATAATCCACAAGCGGGCTGTTCTCACGCTCCGCTCCAGCTGTGAGCTGGAGAGGATAACAACTAAGGGACGAGGAGGGGAACACGGCATCTGTTTTTCCCCGTCAGCTTATTGACTTTTCATTTTTATAAGTGTGGACTGCATAATGAATGGATTCTCACTTTTGAAAGAGCTGGAGATGATTTCATTAGCGGCGGGTGACCGAGAGGACGAGCGAGCGTAGACACGCGCTCTGGGGGATGGGCAAGGACGACAGGAAGAGCTTTGTGACTGTGGGGACTCAGAGGTGACACATGCACAGAGATGCTGCCAGCATCAAGTGACTTTGTTCATCCTTCCTAACACATTGTGGAGGTGTGGTTTGGTAGATTAAGGGATGGTTGACCTTTTCAAACCTGCGGTTATTTTTCTTTATATAATGTTTTATACTGTTTTATTTACTTATTCAGATTGACCAACTGTGTCTGGCTCTAAAAAGGCCAAAGAGACGTTTTATGAAGCCTTACTGTACAATTGCTCTGTGTAAGGAACAAACCCAAATTTGAATTCACAAATACATATTTTATGATGCCTACTGTATATTTGTCTTTTGGGAGTTTTTAATTTTGGGTTTGCTATTCCATTAAAGATCAGGGCTGAGAAATCCACAAGCTCTACATCCTTGAGCACTTAACCCCGAGCTGCTTCAGGGCAAACTGCAATAAGTGCACTACAAGTCGCTTTGCATAGAAGCATCTGCTAAATTGCTACTTACTTCACATTGACATGACACCAAAGGGGCGCTCACATTCACAGAGACGTGTGGTGACAAAGCGGCCGTAACTCATTCATTTGTAATAAGAACTGGGGATTTTAGAAGTCGTGAGCTACAGCAGCCATTGGTATTGATGTGTCAGGATGAGCAGAGTTCAGCTGAATGCAAATTAGCAATGATGGGATACAGTTACTATACTCCACTTGTGCTGTGATGCTTTCACATGGTACTTTCTATACTTTGTAAAAGTAAATCTTGTACTTTTTCTCATTTTTTTGTATGTGTACCATTGACAACACCTAGTGCAGTACAGTGACTTCATGACCTCCAATGATATAATCAGGACTGGTGAATACCCCTTAAAGGACAGTTCTCCTAAAATGAAAATTCTGTCATTTACGTCATTCCAATACTCTTTCCTCTTTGTAACACAAAATAATATATATTTGAGAAATGATTCAGTGGTTTGGTATCCATACAATGAAAGTCAATGGGGGCCAATGTTGACATTTTTCAAATGAAAAAACACATATATTGTACAAATCTGTTAAAAAATTTAACTCATGTATTATAGCCAAATAGCAGAGAAACAACTAAATATTCTTTGATCACATTTTTATAACCAAATTGTAGCCGGCAGATTCAACTTCAGAAGTCAGAAATAAATGTAACATTCAACCCTGAAAGCTGTTATTGGGCATCTGAATAAAAAATGAACCTTTGCAAAACCTAAAAATCTTTTTGATAATCGTCAATATTGTTTGTTAAGGGAAGCTGTGGCACAAACCTAACATTGTGGGATGGTGCTCAATATTATTTTGTTTATTTTTAACCCCAAAAGTTGTATTGCAGCTTTATCTTTTGTGATGCAAAGTTTATACTGTATTACAGTGAACATTCCCATCCGTATGCAAAACAATTGCATGCGTGTGAATATCTAGGTCTGTTTTGCCTTCAATGAATGCTTAACATATTTTTTTTTCATTGCAACCACTTCCAAGCATACTATAGAAGAATGCATTTCAAAGTAGACGTATTTAAAAGTTGCATATCAACTGCATCAGTTCTCTTAGCTCATGTGGGAGTCACGGATGAAGAGTTGCTTGGTACCAAAAATCCAGTGATTTAAATGATTAGTTCCAAGTAATTAATCCAAGTAAGAATACTTCAGCAAAGTACGCATGCATGTCGAGGAACAGTCGGAAATTAAATGCGCTGTTTTTTGTGTTGTGTAATTTAGCCTGAATAAATTGCTAGTTTTAAATGAACATCATCACTTTTAATGCCACATTGCCTCTTAGAGCTATTGAGATTTTACACCCCGCCTTCAATGAGAGAGGTTACCTACCAAAAAGGCGTATAAAGATTAATAGACGGATCAGTCTTCGACACGTTGATTCCTGATTATGACAACAACTCAGATTATTCGTCTCTTTCCCGTGTCTGCGAGCCACACCCACACATGAATGCACACCCAACTGATGAATGCAGATTCACCCGTTTCGTCCTTTATTGATGATGGTCATCAACTTCAGATAAATATTTGATCTTTCCCTATTCACTGTTTTATTTATCTTTTTGTGCCGCACGTCTCAGGAAGCTACTTTTATTCACAGAGGATTGAATGAGGTTTTTTTTAAACACCTCTAAAAAAGGGACCATTTCTGACATTTCTTTGTCTTGCGTCAGCTGTGGTTGTTTGCTTATATGGTCACAGTAATTCAGAGTCAGAACCTTGGCGTGTTTATAGACGGCAATTCTCGCAGAGGCCAACCTCATCTAAATCTTTCACACTTTTCTATGGCTGCAATGGTAATGTTACAGAATGTGTTTGGCACATTTCAAGGTAGTGAAGAATGCTTCTGAATAGCCGACTTTTCTTGCATCGTTTTTTTCAGTTTGCAAAAATCGTTGACTGAGAATTGCCTGAATGAATTCACTGGAAGGAAATTTTCGACTTATTTCACAGGGTCCACCGCGCCATCTGGGTTTACACAATGAGGTCATTTATTCGTAACGCTTCACTTCGAGGGAAGGTTTTCATTTCCTCCCACCTGGAAAAAACAATGAATCATCAATCTTCACTTTTGATGCAGACTAAATCTGTATCAATTAATATTCAAGAGCAGGTTGTTAATATCCGTCACATCGTTTCTCATTTAAATCCCCTCGATGAGTGGAACAGAGAGGAGATCCGTGAGGCACTGCGGTCTGGCTGGCTTTGCGAAAGTGATGATGTCCATGTCGAAATATTGAGTGGTTTTGCTCTAAACATTTGCGTTCACGGAGAAAAACCACTAAAGTAATCTCACGAGTCCTGAAAACATCAAGTTAAATATGATGAACATAAACATGAACACTTCCTGCGTTGATGTCATTTTTATTTAATAGGAAGTGTTGGCAGGACATATGGAAGGGCTTATGCGTGCCAACCAACAAGGTCTATATGTACTGTATACTAATTGAAAGATCGTACTCATGTTTGAACTTTCATGAATGTGTTTATTTTAATATGTGTCAAATATTAATATTCTTCTTACACATTACCCATCAAAACAAGATCCTCCTTAAAGGATAAGTTCATCCGAATATCAAAGTTGTGTGATTTATTTTCTTACTCACCCAATGACGTTAAACGTGTATTGAACGCATGCGTACCCTCGTGAACGCCCGCCACACACTGACAAGACAGAGGAGAATATAAAGCATTCTCGTCACTTCAAAAAAATTCAATCGAGCCACTATGAGCGTATGGACCAATTTAACAATGTCTTTAGAACTTTTCTGGACCTTGAAAAAAACTATATCCATTATTGTATGAGGAAGCCTGGAAATCACCTAAATACCTTTATTTGAGCTCCGAAGATGCTGTGAGGTCTCAGAACATATCACACAAATTAATTTTTTGGATGAAGTGACCCTTTAATCTTACACGCCGGTCCTTTGAGTTGAAAAGGTTAAATACATCTGGGATGGCAGGAGGGTGAATACATTTAAATTTTTTTGTGTATTATTCCTTTAAAGGTAAAGAAATAGAAGGGAGGATAAGTAAATAAAAAGCTTTAATGTGTCTTCTCGTCACATCTCTATCTCTGAAGATGATCATATGCACTGTAGTGGAATTGTCGTTCAAGCTAATTTCTGATATAGTCAAGAGAGAATTAATCAAATGAACACTTTATTAGCATTCTTTCCTTTCAGCCTCATCAGCATAATCGAAATTAGCCTTGCCTTATCATCAAGCACGTCTTTAATCTCTGGCCAACGTAATTAATATAGATTTAACATTTCTGCCTTCTTTTTCAATTCTTTAAAATATATCAAATGATGGCATTTTCATAATCATAAGAAAAAAGACTAGCAAGCAGTTAAATAATGAATAACGTGTTTTAAAATCATCCTACACTGAACCACTGCTCATCACACATTTTTGTGACTTTAAGATCTAAGGATCTGTTGTACATTTGCTGCTTTAGGTCTGTGAGAAAAAGAAGTTTAAGATGAAACCTCCAGCACAGCAGGAAATTTGACTTCCTGCCGGGTTGAGAAACTCAGTCGTGATAATCCGAAGCTGACTCCCACAAAAACAAAAATTATACTTACTCGGTTACTAATGTAACCTCGGTTCCCTGAGATACGGGAACGAGTACTGCGTAGCAGGACGCTATGGGAAAACTCCTTTTTCTCCGATGACTGAAGCAATTCAATAGCGCAGTGAAAACTGCACGCTCATTGGTTGGAAAAAAGTTAAAACTTTAAACCAATGGTAGCGGAGCTGCCGGACCAATGGCAATGATACCCGCCAGAAGGGGCGGGGCTTACGGCTATATAAGCCGACGCATCGCCATAGAGTCCTCAGGTTACTTCGACTGAAGTGAAGACAATGCAGCTCGTAGCACGGCAAGGAACGCAGTACTCGTTCCCGTATCTCTGGGAACCGAGGTTACGTTAGTAACCGAGTACGTTCCCTATCGATACTTCACTCGTACTGCGTAGCAGGACGCTATGGGGAACCAGTATAATCACGCCGTGCTACAGATGGAACGAAAACATAGTTAGTCTTGGAGCCTTGGCTCGGAGACGGGGTAGAACAGGGAATCCATGAGAAGGCGGAGAAGGCCAAGCTAGTAGGTGGCCTAGTCCGGTTAATCGTCCCAAAAAATATTAGGTGCTGGCGTGGCTATAGAGCCGGGGCTCAGCGGCCTAATCCAAAGCAGAAAGGACCCGGGCCTGAAGGGTAATTAATCCAAGGACATTTTCCCTCAATGTGGGTATGTGAGGCTGAAATTGCTGCCACATAGACTTTGAGCGTTGAAGGGGCACGGCCGTTATCCAACAACTCTTGCAAGAATGACAGTATCAGCGATATGTCACAGGACACCGGGTCAGCGCCGCGTGGTGTACACCAGGAGGAACTCTCGGCTTCAGCCAGTACTTGAGGGGGCGCATCCGGGTGATGCCCAGACTCAGCACCTGAGATGCAGAGGCCATAAGGCCCAGCATTTTCTGAAAAACCCTGAGGGGGCGTGAAACCCCGGGTGTGAATGAGGCCGCAAGCTGTCATATAGCCAGAGCTCGTTCTCGCGATATTCTGGCAGTCATGCGATTTGAGTCGAAGACTGCCCCCAGGAACGATATACGTTGGCTGGGGGACAGTGCACTCTTGGCAAGGTTGATCCTGAGGCCCAGGCATTTCAAATGGCTGAGGAGGAGGGATCTGTGGGACCGTAGCTCGTCCTCCGACTGGGCTAGAACAAGCCAGTCGTCGAGGTAGTTCAGAATGCGGATTCCCTTCTGTCTGAGAGGGGAAAGAGCCGCATCCATGCACTTTGTGAAAGTGCGGGGAGCTAGAGAGAGTCCGAATGGAAGGACCATGTACTGATATCCAACCCCCTCGTAGGCGAATCTCAAGAATCGTCTGTGACGGGGGGCTATCTGGATGTGGAAGTATGCGTCTTCCAGATCCAGAGAGAAGAACCAGTCCTCTGGGCGTATTTGCGAGAGGATCTGCTTCATCGTGATCATTCTGAAGCGCCGTTTCATAAGGGCGCGATTCAGATGTCTGAGATTGAGGATGGGGTTGAGGCCGCCGTCCTTCTTTGGTACGAGGAAGTATCGGCTGTAGATGCCTGACTCGATTTGGTCTGGAGAAACCATTTCTATGGCTCCTTTGTCCAGTAAGTTCCTCAACTCCGTGCGCAGAACGTGTGAATTTGAGTTCTGTACTCGGGTGGGGACGTCTCCGCGGGGGTCGACGAGCAAACTGGAGTGAATATCCTCGAGATATTATACCCAGAACCCGATCTGACATACCGGGGATGGCTCGCCAGGCCTTGGCCCGTGTGGGGAAGGGGTTGTGTGCAATGGGGAGGTACGCCGCCTCTTGGGGGCTTGACTCCCAAGGACAATGGAAGAGTAAGATTGCTCTTTTTTTGACAATGTTTGTGTTTTATTAAACATTTTGCGGTATGTTGTGTGGGCATTAGAACAGGCCCCGCACTTACTTTCACTGCGCTATTGAATTGCTTCAGTCATCGGAGAAAAAGGAGTTTTCCCATAGCGTCCTGCTACACAGTACGAGTGAAGTATCGATAGGGAACCACAAAAACTAGTCTTGCATCAGTGTGAGGAAACTCGATATCAACACTGCTTGACGTGGGACAAGAAGTATACAAAAGCAAATATAACCGTTCATATTTTAATGAATCTGTAAAACATGTCAGTGGTATAAAATACTTTTGTTCAATTACAACTAAAATTTTTGTCAATTATTTTGCTTTGGTTTTTTGGCATTTACTTTGGATCTCTGGTGGATGGTGGATGTTTGAATCCGGACTGTTTTACTGTTGTGTTTGTGGAATACATTTTGGAATAGTTTGCCTTTCCATTCAATAAATCTCTGCACATGGATTCTAACGAAATCCAAGTCTTATCATTACAGTTCCCTGGGAATCAAACCCATGATCTTGGTGTTATAATATGTTCCACCAACTGATGCCTCATAGTTGTCTACTTTAACAAAAAGGGGTTAATTATCTATTAATTAAATATAAATGATCATTTTGGAAAAAAAATTATATTAAAAAATTTTCAAACCTGTATGACTTTTTATCTTCTGCCGAACACAAAAGAAGTTTATTCTGAAGAAAGTTGGTAATCGAACAGAGCCGGTACCCATTGAGTTATTTTGAATGGACACAAAACCACTGTGAATGGGTGCCGGCTAACAACATTCTTCAACACATCTTCTTTTGTGTTCCACGGAAGAATCAATTAATGACATGAAATGATAGTTTGAAATGATGACAGAATTTTTAGTTTTGGGTGAATCACTTGAAGAGACTTGAGGAATGTCTTGCAGAATAATTACCAAAAGACTGCAAATAAAAGGATGAAGAGGGTAAGAAAGACAAAATAGGGTGGCAAAGTGAGAGAGTGAATTTAGGAATAAAAGAAGTTCACTTTCTGTCACACACCATGCAAACAAACAAAGCCTTTCAAAGTTTGCTCTCCAAGGTCACATAAGACATTGAAGATATGATAGCTGTGATGAATAATAGTCTCTGAAGCCATTGTATTATAAGTGTGTGTGTGCTTGGGCCACTGGATTAAAGGCCCCCCGAGTTTCCAATGACAATGCAATAGTGTTTCAGACGCTCTGTGAATAAAACCTAGATCAGTTCCATTCAGAGTGCAAGAGACAAAACAGATTAATTTCTCTGCTTCTGAATCATGTTTGACAGGAATAATACCGACAATAACAAATGTCTAAGAAGTTGCTTTGATAGATTTTATAACCCTTTTGTACATGAATTATGAGAACATCATACAATACTTTTTTTCATTTTGCACTGTTCATTTTCCACCTGACTAATCATCTGAAAAGATGACAATGTATACAGTAGGAGGCTGCAGTACAGTAAAATTGCTGTTATATTGCACTAAAAGTGGTACCGTAATCATAAGGGAACCACGAGGCTGGATTCACTAGAACGAAACTAGACAAGATTAGACAAATATTTTGGGAAAAATAGTCTATTATTCACCTTTAAACACAAAATGAAAAAAGATTTGTCGTTATAGAATCAATTTTCTTTGTGGTGACCGAGGTGTATATATAGCACAATAATTTGGAGTAGTGTCTTCTGTAGTGGTTTTTGTGCGAATATGTTATTAAAAAATCGTTCCTACATTACCAAAGTCCCTTATTTTTTGTCTTTATACTTTATATTTTATAAGGGAATCGGCCTTGACATTGTAGCACGTTGTGTGACTTTAAACGTCCTAGAAATGGCCTTTTATTTGGGCTCTGTTTAAAACACCAATAAGCGTTCCCAATGTAACTTTCTACATAAGGCACCATTAAAGCCAGCATCCCATTTGAAAAAGCTTTCTCTCAATAACCCTCCTAACAACACTGTCTCCTGACTTTTTTCGCAGAAAGACTGTTTGGATATGTTGTTTGTGTACAGTGTTAAATATATGTCTCTCTCCCTCTCTTTCCGTAGGCTCAGAGATGGTGGAAGCCCAGTGTCAAAGGTTCGAGGTGAGAAGTAGCGATGGAGAGCGAGTCCTCTTCTCTGCTGATAAAGACGAGATCAGTATTGGAACTGATAAACTGAGGGTCACAGGTAACCCACATATTCATCAGACTTTCCCATTCAAGTACGTGCACAGTGCTGGCTGGGTACACGGACACCCCTTATGATTAATGGGTTTGCGAGGCCTTTTAATTTGGCCGAAGACAAATCTTAAGTCTACGGCATACAATGGCATTATTCAGAATTGAGCGCACTGGGAAGGAAATTTTCTGTTTCAGCATGACAATGCCTCTGTGCACAAAGCGAGGTCCATAAAGAAATGATTTACTAAGTCTGAGGTTGAAGAACTTAACTCACCTGCACAAATCCCACACCTGAACCCACTGAACATCAGTACCCCTGGGATAAAATGCAGGTTTGTAAAGTTGCCAATTTATGGAGTAGTCAAATTTTAATAATTTTCCAAGGCACTGTATGTACTAGTAACCTGCCCTTGCATTAAAATGCAAATAGATTTCAAATAGATGTCGCTCGTGCAGGTCTCTCTCTCTCTTTCTGTTCTCTGTCCAAAAGAGAGCATGCTGGGAGGTCAAGTGGAATAGTTAGAGGTCAGGGACAGAAAGGGCACATGCTCAATAATTGGGTAGATCTGTCCATTATCGAAGACATGGGTTGAGAGCAAAAGAGAAAAAGATGCATACATGAAGTACAGCTGTTCTTCAGGCGAGACTGAAAGGCTAAAAACATGTCAGGAAGAGGAACTGCCCTACGGAGAGCAAGAGAACAAAGAGAGAAAGTTGGAAGAGTGAAAGTTTTAAAGGAACATTCAATCACATGTGAAAATTCTGTCCTTATTTTTATACCCTCATGTGGTTTCAAACACTTTTGCTGTTGGTTTTTTATGGCACATACAAGATGTTTCTGTACTAATATAGCAAAAATAGAGAAAACTATTAATAATATATTATTTTAATATGAATTTATATTAAGTTTTTTTTTTGCTGTCAACTACTCGTATACATATCGTCGCTGTTTTTCTGAAACCTTGTATGTCCAAAATGGAAATGGTAAAAAAACCGTACTTTTTATAATGAAACACTGTGTTGTCAAAGTTGACAAGCATTTTTATATATTTCTTGTTGTTTAGATATTTGCAAATCCCAGTGACAAACAAGGGTGACTAATGATAATTATTTATGACCAAAAACAGACGAAATATGGAGATGCAAGGTTTCAGAGGGATAGCAGCGATATGTTATATTTAAAAAATAACAAAAAGATAGCATACAAGTAGTACATACATAAATACATACATACATATGTGTGAACATTTTTCACAAATTTAATTTAATTTATCAGTTTCTATAGCTCAGATGCGTTCTATGCAACAGCTGCGCAAACCACACGGTTTCCACCCCTAGGGAACACACATACTGATAAAAGATTGAATGCGTTAAAAAACACTTTGTTTTAAAAGCGTTTGCCAAATGTATACATGTAATTATAATAAATGTATTCCATGTCCTCTGAAGTCATACAATAGCATTGCGTGAGAAATGTCTGGTAGCTGAATTCAGAATGCTTAGATTATAACCATATACTAAGCCATACGGTCTGCTTTGATGGAGCTTTTTCATATTTTTAGACCGCAAAGTAGTTGATCACTGTGAACTACTGAATGGCAAAAGAACCGGCGTGTAATAATTCTTCAAGAAAATGTTGTATTCAGCAGAAAACATAACAGCATATGGGTTGGGAACGACATGAGTGTGTGTAAACGATGACAGAATTTAAATTTTGGTGGAGCAGTATTTTTTTAAAGTAGAGTCTAATGACATCAGCTGCTTGGTTCTTCCCAAACATGATTGTGAAGCAAGAGATAAATGAACGAAACCGAAACAGACAAGCACACACTTGGAAGGGAAGAATGAATTACTTTACAAGAGCTAAGCACATTTTCAGGAAATACTATGCTGTGAAATGGTACACACTTTAAATGTTAAAGCAAATATTTCAGTAGTTTATTTCTGTATGCCTCTTAGAATGAGGTACAGTGTCTAATCTCACCTACTTTATTGTTATAAAAGATGCCACAGAGCACCTGGTAGAGGATAAAAGGGATTTGGTTTAAAAATGTGAGTCAGGTATATTAATTCCGCCATGAGCCGTGCGTGTGTGGTGCAACTTATCTTATAAGTCTTACAAGAGTCTTTCAAGAAAGACTCTTATGAGCTCCGTTTACACCTGATATTAAAATCATTTACAGGATTTAAACAGAATTAGGGTAAATAAGTGAATTTTACATTGTACATGCATTTTTTATATGACCTGTAATGTTCTCCAAAATGTATTTGACAAAAACACTTTCCACCCGTTTCCACCTGTATTTACCGCTGTCCACTTGGGATGAATGTCAGCACCCGGTGCGATTCTTCAGAATCACACTAACACATACTTTTCGTTTGATGATCTGAGTAATGAAGCTGTAGATTATTTTTCCAAAGCTGTTCTTCTGGCAGTTTTGTTTTGCTGTCTCAGAAAAGTACATAAAGACGATCATTAGCGAAGATCTTGGCCTCTATTATCATACGATTATCATATGACCTGTGATGGCTAAGGCCACACTTATTTAGGTCAATTGACCAAAGGTTTATTTATATATTATTTCTTTAGGAGAAATTGGGTTTTTGTCTTTAATATTTGGTTTCTGTGTGTTTATACAATTTAAAAAAAAATTCTGTTAATAAACACCCAAAAGTATTGTGTAAGTTTCATGTTGTCTGTGTGTGCGCGTTGAACACCTGCTAGTGGGACAACATTTCAGTACTAGAGTGCACGCTAGTGTTTGAATAAATGACTACACAGATACGGGGTTAATATTATTTATTTAGATGTTTATTTAATAGTTATGTAACAATTATGTATCTTACCCGTGGTCCCGCCTGGTTCTGTGGCTGCAGCATGGAACAAAGGTT
Organism: Barbatula barbatula; assembly: GCF_947034865.1. Lineage (NCBI taxonomy): Eukaryota > Metazoa > Chordata > Actinopteri > Cypriniformes > Nemacheilidae > Barbatula > Barbatula barbatula. The sequence continues at coordinate 20,490,332 of NC_136771.1, forward strand.
GCCTATTAAAGGGCGTGGCATTTCCTGATCACCATTAAATCCTGGGTCAGGCATTATGGGAAATGTAGTTGGTACCACCCTATGGGTGGGGATTGTTTATTTAAACTTCTCTGTTAGAGGTCATTCTTGTGTTTATTGTAACCATTTGCTTTGTTGCATGTGATTCCATGTATGTGGGGTTTGGTTTGTGTATATTATTTATTTGTATTGACTTTATTTACTGAACTGAGACCCCTGCAATTAGTAAATGGTTGAATTTTCGGTGGGGAGTTAGTTGTGGTGAGGGCTCCTGTGAGAAACGTCTGAGACCCAGAGCCCAATGTGGAGGGTTCCACTGTTATATCTTGTCCAACCAATTTTATTTTGTTCTGTTTTTGTGTGCACCGGTGGATAGTGCATGAGTTGGCGGTTAATAAAGAACCCCTATTGTACATTATATGAATGCCTCCTGAAAATTTGTGGAAGAACCCTCACATGACCATACAATTTAGCTCACTGATATGTGCAATAGTGGGGAAGATTAACGTTGTACACTTTTAGACAAATTGTTGACAGGATGTAAGCAATAACCATTGCTTTGTGTCTTGTGACAAACAATTATTGTTTTTGATAATTTCATATTTTGGAAGTATGTATTCACATTCTCTCTCTCTCTCACATTCTTTTTCTCTAGGCAACGAGGGAGTCGTGTTTAGTCATTCGGTGGAAACGCCACACATTCGAGCCGAACCATTCCAAGACCTAAAGTAAGGCCTGGTTTTCTTAATGTATCTCTTTCTCATTCAATGTGTGACTCACCAGAGAGGGAAAAAGAGCGAATGATCAAAAAGAGGAAGAGCTGGATAGAGAAAGTACCACATTAACCCTAATGAATGTTCACTTCCTAATTGTCCACAGACGCTTTATGTTCTCAATATTCAATGATATACTGTCCCATTGACACTCTGTTATGAGCAAGAGAGGATGACCTCTCCTGCATTCATGATCCATCACCAGTGCATCGGCCGATCAGATCTAATCTGTTCTGTCTGCAGTAGTCGATATGTGATTGGATGTTCGATAGGTCAGTATCTCTGCTTCTTGCTCCCTCAGACATTATCACTACAGGAAATGATGTTGTGCCGTGATGGATGAAGTCACTTTAAGTGTAAATAGGCAGGTTACTGAGGGAAACCGCCAGCTTTTACCGCACGGTTTGGTTTGATGGAGCACCGCCGGATGCTTTCCAGTCGCTTACGAAGTCACTTAATGCAAATACACCAGGAAAAACGATGTGTTAATGGTGGGATAGTGCATTCTTTTTAGCTTTCAGCAGGAACTGACCTTTGTCAGTTCCATTTCTTATCTTAATGGCAACTATTATCAGGGTTGGAACGTGCAAGTGCAAGGTTGCCAGATCTTATTCCCGCTCATTTGTATGTCATGGAAACCACCGACAGTGTCCACAAAAATAATTGGGCACTTAGGCCACAATTAAAAATGTATGAATGTCATCGGACTAGACTAGATAACAAAATATCAAACCAAGTGTAATTTAGTAAAAGATACCGCAAGCGTACTGTCAAATTAAGCATTTTATCATTGATTAAAGGTCCAATGGGTCATTTTTTGGAGAATCTATTGACCGACATGCAATATAATATACATAAGTATGTCTTCAGAGGTGTATAAAGACTTTTCATAATATGAAGGGTTATGTTTTTATTACGTTAGAAGGCATTATCTACATACACAGCGGGTCCCCTTATATGGAATTCGTCATGTTTTTTCTACAGTAGCCCTAAAGGGACATACTGCTCTAGAGCGCCTTTCATAAATATGTTATATCTTTCGGGAAAGAACTGAAAACGTGATGACATCTAAGTCCTGTGTCAGCCACCGTAGTGCTCGAAAGGGAGGGGTGAGTGATGGAGTTAGCCGTTTGTTGCAGTTCACAAACTCACCACTAGATTTCATACACTGGACCTTTAAATAAAAAAAATTCAGATTCATCGATATGATCTTAACATTTTTCAGCAGAATAGAGCAGACATTTTGATGTTGAAGTCACAAGGAGAATGTCATTTAGTGATTATGTCACTTCCTAGTCTTTTCTTGTTGCCCCTTGGCGTGAATTTCAGGTTGTTCTCCTGCATCCTTGACTGACCTGCGTGCATCAATGTTTCTCCGTCATTTTGTGGCGAATAACTACTTATTACACGCTTTGTGCGCTTCAGTCCGCTCTCACCCTCATTAATTTGTAAATCGAAAGAAGGAAACATATAAATCAAGTTCGCTTTCTCCTAATTATTGTTTTATCGAAGCGTGTTCAATATCGTCATGCTTAACAGCCAACTGAAACAAGTCTTTGTAATGAGTTACGAGACAGCTGTGTTGTCCTTGGTGTGTGAAACTTCTGTAAACCATTGTTGTCTCTCTCTCTTTCTTTCTTTCTTTCTTTCTTTCTTTCTACCTCTTTAAGAGTATAGAGTTATGCAGTTAAACTAAATGGGACATGTAATTTTTTAATAGAGCCTTTAAAAGGCTAATGTCTTATGATATAGCGACGAAAGGTTAATCTGTCCACCTTGAAGTACTCCATAAGAAGTTATTGGTTAAAGCGAATTTTTTTTTTAAATACAGAAATTACAGAAAACTGTAAGGTGAATTGCATTTTACTATACTAATAACAAATGTTTTGTGGAAGAAATCACTATATAGCTACTTTGATCCAACGAAAAAATGAATATTTAGAATATCGTGCTTAAAGGAGCAGTTCACATTCAAAATGAAAATTCTGTCATCATTCGCCCTCTTGTCGTTTCAAACCTGTATGACTTGATTCATTGACTCATTGAAGTGAATGGAGGGCTGTGCTGTTCTGTTACCAACATTTTCTAAATATCTTCTATTGTGTTGTGCAGAAGAAATAAAAGTTTGAAACGACAAGAGGGCGAATGATGACAACATTTTCAGTTTGAAGGTGAACTTCTCCTTTAACGCATTAATAATAAAGGTAATGGTAATGTATTATTACTTCAAATAAAAGAATGGACACAGACTGGGCATGTGACAATGTGTTTGACGTCTTGACAATTTTGTCTAATCCGAAAAGGACAAAAAGATTTCACATCAGACACGTCAGAGAAAACATTTACAGCAGGATTTAAAACAGAATCAATTGTCGAAAATGTAATCCTAGGACTCATTCAGTGAGGAGTTTGAACTTAGCTGACTTAACATCCTTAGCATTTCATCCCTTAGCATTTCATATGACACCTGCAGTCTGTCCTTACAAAATTTGTACTCATCTTAGAGAATGAATAGATTCAATAAACCAGGGCACAGATATTTCTTTAGAAAGTCTTTAGAACGCTTACATTTCAAAGTAGTAATGCTATTAACACTGTTCAAGCAGGAGTTCCTAAAGAGATTGAAACTCATCAACATTATATACTAAGGTCCGAAGCTCTTCCAATGACAATTCTGCTTCTTTCACTGAATGTGCATCCTCACTATTAGCATCTTCTTTGTTTTACTCAAGAAATAAACTTTTCTGAAATATATTTCAGTGTATACTTTATTTTACTATATAAATAGCTAAATAAGCTGTCATTAACTTAATATATATTTGCATAAATTATATTATAATTTTTTATTACAATTAAATATATAGATTGGCGGTTTTGCACCCAAAACGACTTAAGCATAGATATACTAGATGTACTACAGTATACAGGTATACTCTGTGTGCCTCACTATGATCTGCTATAATCTGATATTGTATAATTAACATGTCTTATATTATAATTATATGTAATGGGATTTATGACTAAATGAACTATCATTAAATATTTTTGTATTTTTATGTATTGTTTACAAAATCAGAGCACACCGTCGCCATAGAAATGAAAACAGGTTTGGTTACTAGATATTACAAATTATACCACTTTACCACAATTGCATTAAGTGTCCAAAGCCTAACTAGCTTTTATGCATCCTGGCACGAGCCCCTCCATTTGTTTAGTTCAGTGCTTTCCTTTCAGTGCTTGGGTTTGATCTTGCCAGAGGCTGTAATTAATTCAACTGCACATCGCCGAGAAAGAAACATTGCCACCGTTTCAGACGGCTCGGATGTTGTCTTTTATATTTGACTGCGACACGCAGCCTAGTACTTCTTCCAGTTTAACTATAGGCAAGAACTGCCGTCTTAGACACCAAAAGCAATTTGACTGACTTTAAACGCACCCAATCACAGTTTCCCTTGTTTGTATGTGCTGTTTTGGTTTAACAGAACCATTTTAGATGATGGAGTTTTAGCTAATGATGAAAGCCACCTTAGGTTTGTTTTTGGATGTCTGTGTTCCACCGTTCCAGTGTAGGGTTCGCTTTTTAATATGGGGTGACAGTGTTTCACAATCAGGCCATTAGCAATCAGTTAAGGTGGGGTATAATTAGATGAGAATTGATTTAGTTGCCCCAGATCTGATGAGAGGAACTGACATGTCTCCATAGTCATTTAAAGCCACAGCGTATAACTCAGAATTACACCCGAAAGATACTTCTCAATATTCTTGTCACAGGCAATAGTCCGTATGCCAACACCAGGGGCGTTTACTTTAAAATTGATGTTGTAGGCAGTTTACCCTTCTTGTACGGTGCGTATTTTTCCCTAAGCCGGGCTTCAGAGTGAAAATTATACTCAATACAAAACCAGCAGTTGAAGGGCGTTTGAACTATGACTGGCAATCAAATGACAGCAAAGGAGTTTTTGCCTCTGTGAGTATGACAGTCAGTCAACAAAATAACATGTCGTTGACCAAGGGAGGAGTGTCCTTTCGGTATGTTGCTTTTTAAGAGACCTTGGTGTTTTGGGAGCTACGAATCGTTCGCATCAACAACCAAGAATCATGTAGCAAGCGTATCTTTCATTTTAAAATAATTTCCTATTCATTGTTGCAAAGGCAAATTTGCCACATGAAAAACACTGTAATTCAGGAAAAGGAGCCAGAGCCCCGCTGCATCAATCCCCTTAAGTTAAGAAGCCATTAGTTATAATTGAAAGGTTATTATCATTAAGTGTTTTCTTAACTTCAGGGTGTTGCGACTGAATACAGTGCCTGAGATGCAATTATGGATATTGGACCTAAAAACAATAGCGGAGACTACAGGGAACGTTGTAAAACAGGGATTTCTTACACTGTTTAACCAATTACAAATGAGCTACATAGGTGACATCACTGTCGTCCCCTGAAGTCATAGTAGAGGTTGCAAGTCTAAAAATACCAAGGATTAATAGGACAAAAAAACTCATTTTCAGGTAAGATAGTAAAACTTCACAAACACACACATAAAACTAGAATCAAGTGAGAATAAATCACTGGGGTGAAGACAAATTGGACTAAACTGTACAAAAGAGATTTTATGAATAATACGAATCGGCCACTTTGTAAAACAGTTATAAGATTGTGTTTTATATTCCTTTGCAGTTTCGTATGCTTACAGTTTTAGGTATTTAAAAGTACATTTGACTCAATACACTAATGCACATATTTAGTTTATGCTTATTATTCTCATTTTTCGTTTTAAATAGTAAGGTTTGCTCTCTTTGTTCTTGACAACGATTGACAAAAGTTTTTTTCTACGGTAAACTAATTTGTTGCAGATAAATAAGGACATATAGTAAAGGTTGGGAAAACGTGACAAACTAAATGTTATGACATAACGTAGTCTCCCTAAATTCCAGTTGTCTGTTACCAAAAGAACATATTCATATTTGCGAAATGTTCTGTTTTTAGGCTTTTTATGTTCTTTAAAGGGTGTACATTTCAAACTGCAAAACAAGAAAACTTCTAGGGGAAAACTTGTTATTGTTATTAGACCACTCTGTTTCTTCTGTACTTTTTAATCCGGTAATTTCATTATGATAAAAGCCATGACATTTTTCAGGATCATGCCAGTAGATTAGCACAAGCTAGACCTTGCTTTGGAATACATGAGGCAGCTTGCAGGATATAACAGAAGGATTTGGCAGGGCCTGATTCCATTTCAGTTAAGCAGCTACTTACAGGCTTTGGTTAACATCTGTTTACTAACACCTGTTAATGTTGTGATGCAATACTCCAGTAAGAGCTTATTTTCACAAAAACTAAAACTATGAGGTAAGATACCCTTGCTTTCCACTGTTTCTGTAGGCAGCAATCTTCTATGGGCGTCTTATACAAACATGGCATTAAAACACATTTTTTTGTCCCAGAGTAATATGAATTAGACTTAAAGGAGCTATGCTGAGATTTTACTAACATCTAGTGGTGAGGTGGGGAATTGCGACCAGAGGCTCAGTCCACCACTCACCCCTCCCTTTCAAATATCATAAAACTCATGACCTCTGTCCAACGAAGTCCCTGTACAATTACTTATAATGTAATAGATATTTGTTAGACATCTATTCATAACATATTTGTTTAGTTGTTTCAGACAAACTGATACATTGAATGCACTGCATGGCTTTGGATAATTGCATCTGCTAAATTAATAAACAAATGTAAATGTAATTGTATGAAAGATCAAGACACGAATCCCTACAGGGAGTTGTAAAATCTCTCCATTAACACCTGCTACAGTGTTCACTAACAAGTATCCGCAGAGAAGGATCCAACCAGATGGTACAAGGCAGAAGCTACACTGAAAGCTAAACCCAACAAAAGAGTGATGGGGGCTTCCCTGCACAGTGTTACTGAAGTACAGTTGTGTGGGGCTTAATCCTGATAAGACAGTTTGCTCTTTTCCTCTTCAGAACATAATTATGGATAGAGAGCGATAAAGGGAGACTGAAGGTTGACAGTGGATTTGAAGGGGCTTTGGCAGATTTATTGCACACCTGAATCTTCACAGACGATCGAAAAGCTCCCGTGCCTTTCACCAATACGGCATATTGGAGAAAGTTACATCAGTGTGCGTGCAGGTCGGATTGCACATACGTTTTAAGGACCAGCAATGATGAATATGATGCAAAACACCAAAGAGAGAAACCTTAACTGGTTACATTTAAATAAAAATTTGGTTCAATTCAATTTAAAATGTCAGATGTATTTACTACTAATTGTGATGTCATTGTGTTTGGTCTTCATCTGTTTGTTCAGATAAACATGGGAGAACGTAACTATTTTACGAATTTGGCGATTTCTTTATAAATGTATACGATCCTACAAAAACATATGATTGTCAGAAAATGTATTAAAAAAAATATGAAGCTCCACCTCTAACCCCACCCACACCCAGCATCACTAAGGGAGAAAGCAGATTGTACTAAAGGTACAAATGAGGCTGTACAGATTATACGCCTCATAAAATTACGCTTTGTAAAGTTACAAATTGCAGTGAGTTTGTGTTGGTATGCTTGTATCAAGTAATGCATCAGTTAATCATTTCATGCATGGATTATGATAACCTAAGTCACGATAAGCGTGCTTTTTCCTTTTCCTTGTTTTCTTTAAGGGCACGAAAATGTTTCTCTTTTTTCCACTTGAATTTAAAGATGACAAGGGAGGTGACAGTGTATAGGGATGACTCACTTGTGTGTCCTGCAGTGGTTGATGTGCAGTTATGCCATCAAAACCCATATAAACGCTTTTGACAGCTGCACACTGTTCAAGAAAGGGGAAAAAACGTTAGAAATACAAATTCAATACACATAAATACAAACAAGTTTCTTTGTGTGTTTTTATTGCCACCTATCTCCTCAAAACTTTACACAATTACACAATAGCTATAATTCAGCTATTGCGAGTCTTCATTGTCTTTCTAGTACTTAATCATGCAAAGTGAACATTTGTTCCCATGGAAATGTATTGTAAAAGAACAATCACAGACAGATATAACGCTTCCCTCCTAAGATTACGAAACCTTTTTAGACATCATCTAATGCCCAATTACAAATTCATGTGACTAGGAGAGACATACAAGTGTTTTCCTGGAGAGAACCAGATTCCCTTAAAAAGACGTCTTGTGCACGGATTCTATTAAAGCATATTTTCAAACCTTTTACCTTTCCAAACCAGTATACTATACATTTAAGAAATAAGAGATTGATTTTGATGTTTGATTCCATCTACTATTGAATTTTTTCGAATTCAGATTCAAGTCCAAATTCTGGAATTAAAAAGCAATTTTAACGCTATTCTCTGAATGGCTCTTACCGCCTGAACTCAATCATTGCAATTCAACCAAAGATAACAATTTCAAGTGTCTCAAACTAAAAGCGAGACACTCATGCGAAATCTTTTTTTCAATTGCCATGCGACTTTTTTTAACAACCTGAAGATCATATCTCAGCCCGTGGACACCAGTCAGGGACATTAACCATAGATTCTTATCACCCTCCATCTCTTCAGCTAAAGGCCACACTTAGACTTATCTGTCAAGCGTCTGACAAGAATCGCCTCATACGTGGCTTTTCTACTTCTGTGACTCTCATTCCAAAAGACCATTTTTCTGCTCTCGTTACGGCTGGGGTTAAAGTTTGGGTGGAGCAAGATGGTTCTAAATCATGACAAAAGTGCAACGGCGGCCCCGAGTCTCCAGATACTGATTGGCCAAGATCGTGCTTGGAAATTAAATCTGATTGGCTTGAGAGTTTAGGAGGCTCCTGAAGATGCTTAAATTATCGTTCTGAGTACTACAAGGTCGACAGCCATACAGTTATATAATGTATCATTATATGCGATACATGATGTTCTGTCCGGTTGTAATTATGACAGCACATCCCTCTCAAATTCACATTCAATTGCCTTCCACTTCCACATAGACCTCGAGAACATTCACCTCTCGGCCTTGACCTTCAGCTGCATTGATGAACGTATCACACAGGGATTACTCTGATATCGGTAGTGCTGTACCCCCATGTCCATTCCTTATATTATACTGTCGGCACGGATGTTCAAGTTCTTTTTCTTTCTGCGAGAGTAAACTTATTTTTAGATGCTTTGGAACCCAAGGATGTATACAGTTTTGACGCAGTATCGATCCGTGGTGGTGACCTTCACATTTATTGAGTAGTTTGGTAAACCGGCCCTGATGTCATCTGTCTTTTCTACAGATTAAAAGTCAGTCGATGTCTCATATCTTTGAAGATATCCTGACTGCTCTTTGTACATTATTTAATTCCAAAGTGTGTCCTTAGTTTTTGTCAAAGGTTTTCACTCTACTGATAGGTATGTCAGTCAAGATGTCAGTGGCTTAAATGTGAAGTCTTTCCTAAAGTTTTTAAAGCATACAGTAGTTTTTCACGCAGGTAAGAGAATTGGCACAGCCATAACGGCCCACATTCCTCATAAATGGGCACTGGGAATAAATGAAAATAAAGTAATTATTTGAGGTTCTGTAAAGAGCAATCCCTTCTCCATTTGTTGGGTTTTATTGCTTCTGGTAGTTTTTACATCCATAATCCATTTATGCACTATTCCATGTTATGGTTCCAGTCTTGCCGGATGAAGTAATATTAATTTACATTATACATTTTAATAAAATTACATTGAATGTTTTGAAGGCCTGCTTTTGCATAAATGCAATTGCATTATTGAATCACAGTTTCGTTGTAAACCCGTGAATGAGAGCCTATATCTTTGCTTGTGTAGTTCTGGGTAAATAGTCTTGTAAATTGCTCTCTGTCTCTCTCTCTATCTGTCACACTCACGGTCCGTTTCACTCTTTCTTGGTTTGAAACGTCCCTGAAGTGGTGACTTCACCAGACACACGATCTCACTCGAGTGAATGATATTCTTCACGATGAGTGAAATAAGATACAATATCATTCCTTTAGTCCTGTAACCTGTTTCTACACTGCAGCGATGGTTTAGAGACCCAGTGGCTCTACCTAAGTCCTGCTTCCCAGCTTATACCGGTTCCCCAGTTCTATCTCTATCGATTAAATTATCAGCGATGGATGCGCACGGGCATGAAATTGCTTTACGTTTTCTCACAGGGTCTTGCTGCCAGCCACAATTTCCCCAGCTACATTTCACACAGCAGACAGCCAGGCTGCAAAAGTCATTTTTGACCGGTTCGAGGATTTGTCAGGGAATGTCTGGGACAAGAAACGGGCCATTGGGCCAAGAGCTCAGCGAGCTATAAAGGAAACCCACTCAGAGGGTCAATGGCTCTGGTGAACTTTCCTGAAAGCCCGCTTTCTACGCTCCTTTTCTGTAGTGTCGTGATTCAGATGTAAGCACCTGTAGGTTCTGTGATGAAACGCTTGTGGTGGTATTTGGGTGCTTCTTCAACAATGGGCACCTTTGGCCTTGAGATTTAAGGCGCGGGGCATGTGTTAATTGACATGGATATTGTGGACAAATGGACAAATTAAATAATACAAATTGTTAGACCATCACTTGTTTTATTTATAAAGATTATTACATTTGTAAACTTACAAAAAGTTGCGCATTGATTTGCAAAACCAATGGGCACATTAAATACCTTCATTTCTTTCTTTTTAAATATCGAACAATTATTAAACTTTTTAAGGTTGCAATATTTTTGTGAAAGCTTTCCCTATTTTAAGTCTTCAGTCAGGGTCTGGCATAAGGGTAAAAACTAAAATCTATATATCAAAGAAACGGTAGCATGAATATTCAATGAGGGTACAGTACAGTACCGAGGTTTTAATAAAATCAGCCTTTGGGACACAAAGAAGCTCATATTTAAAGAAACACCCCAATTGTCATATGAAAATCATTGACGTTTCAGTAAATCTCTTGTTCTTTCCAAAAATAACTTTTACAAACAAGTTTTCAAAATTCCCCTCGGTTGCATCCAAACGACATTGTGGAAACCAAGCAAGCAAGAAGCTTCACAGGGAAACTTTAAAACTCAGGCATGCTTGAAAATGTCAAATTGAAACGTTTTCTCATCTTTGCCATTGGCTCATGTTCATTTACCCATGCTACACCGTCATTCATCAATCTGAAGGGCTGCGACTGAAAGTAAATACATACAGAAGAACAGGAAGTCAGAGGTTAGGAGTTGGTATTGAGCTGCCTAATGCCATCATTGGTCTTATTCTCCAAAGTCAAAAGTCAGTAGCCAGCTCCCATGAGCATGTTGAAGACACATTGATAAATCATTAGACCGCACACACAGAACTCGGGAGAGAGGAAAACCTCATTTGGGGGCTTAGTTTTGAAAAGTGGGCAAACATAGAAAATAATATGAAAAAATTAAACTACTGTCCAAGGAACCCAGAGACATCAAGAAGCAGTCAGATATGTAATGTTACCAAACACATGGGCATCCACAAAGGAATTATATTTTAAAAAGAGCAGGTTTATGAAAGACTAAAAAAAGAATGAAAAGAGGAAAAAATAAAAAAGCACTACATTTTGGTCTTCATGTGGACAACCTTTTCACCAAAGCAACAATGGACGGTAGTTGAAAAGATTATATTTGTTAACACAGAGCTGGAAATTTACAATGCTACAGTACATAATGTTAGTTCAGAAGTAAAAATTTTGTACAAATAAGGTTTAAAAGTATATGTTTTTTTTATTGATCATGGCAAATGATTAGGAATGGTGTTATAATGTGGCATATACAGTATGCAGACATTTTGTATGGTTGAGTGCACATTTGGCATTTTAAAGAGCTGATTCAAGCATCTGGATCATTATAATGTGATGATCTAAAGTCCAAGTTTACCAGATCGCAATAGTCTGCTGCATCCTCCTCAAACCCAAATCCAACCCGCAAGATTGAGTATTGCGTGTTGAAAATAGTAGTGCAATCCTTAATTTCTCAATCTGGTTCTATATCATTGCTCTCCACGGCTTGCAGGTCATTCTTCATGAATTCCCCCAGTGAATTCTAGAGGGAACAAAACCATATCATAGTCAAAATCAAAAGCGCACCATAACAATTGCCTGACATGTTGTGGCAGCCAAAGTCAAAATACAAAAGGCACATTTGCAGAAGCATACGAATTACCAACCCTGCACTTCTAATCTAAATTCTACCTGTGCAGATAACAAGTCATTTTCAAATACTACTGAAGTCTACATATGTATTCATGTGGTGTACGTGCACAGCATTTGATTCCTGCTTCCAGTGTTCTGTTGATCTACTGATTCACAGCATGAGTTTTGGAGATAGCATACATATTTATCACCGTAACATTCGCTGGGAGGAAATCATAAACTTTTCTTGAACTCCTATGACCTTTTAGCTTCATAATACCAAAAATTGCCCAGGTCAGCACAGCGCCCCATAAATGTTTGCTGTGCTTGGAAAAATATACTCAACTTACCATTTCTTGGAAGAAGACGTGTATAGGAGAGAATGGAAAAGGTGTATAAATGTGATAATGGTATACAATTTCGAATGGCCGTATTTTTTGTTTTGCTTATCGGGTGACGGTAACAAATGTTCCGGCGCATAAATTTGTCAGAGTGGCAGAAAAGGTCAAGACGGATGTTTGAAAGGCTGAGTTTGTTGGCGGAATAATGAATCAGGCCGATAAGAGACTAAAGCTGCCCTCTCTTATCTTCCATATAAAAATCAAGTCCACTCTCTGCGTGCTTAAGATATTTAGTTTTGCTGCCGAAACAGAAAATCGATGACCTGATTGAGTTTTTCTTTTCAGACGACAGGGGATCGCACAGATATTGGGTTAGAGAAGAATACATCGAGGAAGGAAAGAGAGAACCAAAAACAAGAGAGAGCCTTTAGGTCAATATATTCATTTCTGACAGGTCATTGTGTTATTTCGAAATTGCATGAGTCAATTTACTGCAGGTGCTAATGTGTTATATTAAAAATGGCAAAAGTTTTCTATGATGGTTAGGTTTAGGGGTATCATTATTATTATCAATCATCATCATCATTATTATTGGATTGCAGTTAACTAGAATGTCCACACAAGATGTTAAAATGCTCATTGTTGTAGATTCATTCATTTCCACCTAAGCAAGAATCCAAACAAACAATTCATATATCCACCAGTCTTTCACCTTTACGAAGACTTACATACGTGGTACAAACAGCCAAGAGTAGCGGTCAAAAACTGTGTGCACCCATCACCTGAGGGAAGATTCCCATCTAAATGGTGCTTTAATGTACACACCATAAACAAACAAAATATCTAAATGGCTCTTACAATAATTATGTTAAGTAATTTACAACTTTGGGAGTGGCACTCCCAAAAAATTTTAATTAATAATTTATAATAATTAATATACAGTAATTATCAAAATACATGTTTAACGATAATTAATAATCATGACTGTAACAATAATAATAAAAACGTTATTAAATGAATGTATATCATTTTTACACTAGCAAAACATTTCTTTTCTTTTTCAATTGTATAAAATGTTTAAATATTTCATGTTTAAAGATTTAATGTCTTAGTCTGGGATGAAGATAAAACAATTGAATATGTACAAAACTAGCAATTGTACATGAAGAAGGCATAGGAAAAAGTTTAAATGGGAAAGTTACTCTGAAAAATTGTTAGTTTTAATAAAAATCAAGTTCTGGGACATACAAAAACTGAATGCGCTCCTTTCTCTTTTCTGCTCTGCTGATCGACATTATTTCTTGCTCTGTGTTTTAAAGCAGTGGATATTCAGGAGTGGACAGCCTTATTCAGTTATTTCATTCTCTGACAGATCTCACACTCCCTTATCGATTTCTTTGTTCCTTTTCTCTCCCCTCTTACAATCTACTTACCATGTCTCTCTCACAGTCTCATACAGCCCTAAATAAGTCTTGAAAAAAAAGCCTTTAATTAGTCTGTATATTGAATTCGATGCGTGCAGTGTCTAAGAAGTAATATTCGACTATTATAACATGGATGTCTATCTGCTTTCTAACAGACTCGAGTCCCCGACGAGGACGTTGACACTGGAGGCCCCTAAAGGTGTGGAAGTGAATGCAGGAGTGGGGGAATTCAAAGCTTCCTGTAGGAAAGATCTCATTTTAGAGTCTTCAGAAGGAGAAGTGAGTATGTGCAGTTGTATATTTTATATTGGGGTAACCTTGACATGGTTAAAGGGACATTGAAGGGCATAAAGTTAGCGGGTCAATTGTGAAGGGGGTAACCCAGCTATTGGTAAGTTTTGGCCCAAAATATATCGTGACAGTGAAGGTACAGTATTAGATGATATCTTGGTACAACACTTATTTTCAATCGTCCACATTAGTTATTTTACAAATTCTGCTAACTTTGCACCATCTTGTCAACACTTAGTCAGTAATGTGGTAGTCTTTGTGATATCAGTTAGTATATGTTTGTTGTTATGATACTGCATAGCCTACTCATGCTGTCACTGATCTTTAACGTAGCCTCATAACATTTGCGTGTCGTCTTCAATGATGAAGTGGTCCCACACTGCACTTAATTTGGCTTCTTTATTAGATTGAGAAAAATAAACTAGATTGAAAGCAGATCTTTCAAAGAGCCTAATTCCCTGTCCAACTTTTTGGAATTCGGCCAGTATCCAAACATGTTTAGCGTATCTATGCTCAAATAAACCACCCTCCCCAACCCATTCACATTAGTGCCGCCATGTCGAGCTGTCTTGATCTCTTTCTTCCCCTCTCTTTTCTTCTCTCTCTCTCTCTTGTTCTCCTATCTCCCTTTAGTAACTGCCCAGGCTATTTAATTAACTTCCATGAGTCTGAGTCATACATCATGCAGTCCTGTCACCTCACTGGAAAAAAGGGAGATTTTTTTCTCGTCCTTTGTGGCTGAGATAGCAGGATGGTGCTTGGAGAAGTTATATAAGAGACATAGCGGTTGATGCACAATGAGACCCCCCTCCCTTTTGACTCTCTCTTAGAACAAATTTGGAACAAATGCTCATATCAGCACAGTCCCACCGTGTTTACCTCATCTTCCTTTAATTCTCACGGGAGAAGAGACGCCGCACGGAAAATGGATGCCTCTGTCAATTTAGAGGAGAGAATCAAGTGCTTCAGACAGCTCGGACGAAAAATCAAATCTATGTTGTCAGCGGTCGACTCTTAAGAGGCCTGTGTTAAAAAGTTTTAGGTGAGAGAATTAAAGTCAAATGGCTGACTGGGTTCAGGTCCAAGTGGCTTCTATTGCTGCTGCTATTGCCCATTAGGATCAGGGGAAATGAAAAGTGACTGGTGTGGGTTCCCTGTTAGCTGTCCTGAGCGAGGGAGCAAGAGAGAGACCCTGAATGCTGTTTTGTTAGTGGAAGTTATCTAATCTTTGTATAATAAAATCAACTGTATGAGAATTCTGTAATACACGAATGAACATTAAACGTTTCATCTCATGTGCTTTATTGCTGTAATAATAAATATATAATTATAAATATATATAATAAATATGCAAGCGCAGCTAAGATTTGTGTTCAGTAGTTTCAGTAGGGAACTAAATCTCCTGCACACAAGTGAAAGGGACTTGTGCACATTCTCCTTTTCCTGCTCTCCTTGGGCGTGCCACGAGCTTTTTCGGGAGAAAAGTTATTGCGTAACGATTTTTCATGTTGGAAAAAAACCTGTAAGAACACTGAGGGGGTGTATTGAGCACAGAAATACTACGTCAAACGTCGTTTTTTGACAAGTTGACCACCATGTCAAGCATGAGAAGACCACACGTTTAACATTGTAAATAAGTCTGAATGCATGAAACACCATTGCAGGGCCACTTTAAAGGGAACCCAGGGTATGGAGGGATGTATGGCTTAGTACGTTGTAATAGCCTTACACTACTACACTAATGCATTTTATATCTATTTTGACTTTTAATTTATCAACATCAGTAGCCTATAGAGGGTGTGCATAGACGTCACTTTACCATGTGAACACCACGTCAGTGCGCCGGAGCTTGCCCTCCTGGATGGCAAAACAATCAGCAAAATGGCTGCTTCAAATATCAGGAAATGCAATTCTGCGCAACATTTCAGTGTCCAAGAATACCTGATTCTTTTGTAAGTCATAGGGAATCCGTAATGATCGCCGTCGAGTCCAGCTGCTTGTCATTTCAGCAAACAATTGAGTGTTTTAGTCACGGTTTCTTTGTTTCTCCTATTCTCCTCAGCCATACAGGGGAACGTGTCCTAGCGCTCAAGGGGGTGTGTGTCCCGGTGTGTTCACGTGGGAAGGTAACGCCAATGCATACCCTCTATTGTCTTCTCTCACCCGGTCATTAGCTGACGGGGGCTAATATTCACGTGAGCTCTAAGGCAGAATAAATAACCAAACCGCAAGCATCTTATTATCGTGTTCATCAGTGTATTCTCATAACGTATAAAGATAATGGTGGATGATGTAAATGCTGCAAAAGTAAATTAAAGGTCAAACATATTCAAAATCGAGTAAAAAGAAAAGAAAATGTAAATGACTTCAAGATTATCTCAGGCCAGTTCTCGACTAAATCAGTTTTCATTACTGCTAAAGACCATCACATCATCATCCGTGAAATTAATTATCCATTTTGTTGTTTCGGACGTGTTACATGACAGCTGTGGAGCCAATTAAATAGCCCATTCTCTCCACCTGAACACTCCCTCTCGCTTCAGCCAGCCAATGAGGCGATGAATATGGATACATATGGTGGCGGCGAGCCGGGGTGACAGGAGAGCTGAAGCAGGCATATGTACTCTAATGTTTCATTTGTTTGCGCAGAGCTCCAATATGGCGTCCATTTGAGACCGCCCCTAAGCCATGCGTCTTAATAAAGCCACTAGGGTGTGCGATGGGGCCAAAGAAACGAGAGAAACATTTCTAAACTCACCCCGTGCTTATCTATCAGTGGATGTATCAATCAGAAGGCCCATGGTGCACGGGAAAGGGGGTAGATTCTGTGAGGTTAATAATCCAACGGCCATATTACTGCCAGCAGTTTGTTTGCCCCTGGGTTGTTTCTGTGTTATGGCAGCAAGCTTTTATTTTCTACTTTTCTGGAGTACTGAGTCCCATGGCACTTTTTTCTGCCGTGCTTAGCTTCTAAAAGTCAGAGGGACAATTTAGTTTTGGAGTGTTTTTATTTGTGCCAGCTCCATTTTGGTTTATATATCTGCTGTTGCTTTTCTCTCCGAAATCGTTTGTCCTCCATTGAGGTGTCTTCGAGGCAACCATATTTTTTGGTGTACTCTAGTTGGCTGTTTTTTTGGGGGAAAAGAAATGAGTTATTGATGTCTCATTATGGGTTCAATGCCACGGTGTGCCCTTTGAAGCGCAAGAACATAGATGGGTTTCTCCAGCACAAAAGAATAAAAAGTTCTTTGTAGAAAGTTTTTCCGTAGCATCAGGCTGTAATCGTGCGTTCATGTCAGGTCAGGATTACAGTAATTAAGAGTTTTCGGCACGTTTCCATTGAACTCGTAATTACAACTGTTACCTGGCTTTCTTTCTTCTTAAACATTTGGCAGAAACATACAGAGGTGAACGATTAATTTAGTGCTTAAATATTTTGCTGGCGTTAACAGCTATTTAGTAGGATCTGAACATCTTTAAGAGACTCCAAATAGAAACTTACAGGTGTCAACCTACAATAATTCTGTGAGCACGATACAGTTTTTGCTTCACAAAGAATTTTGCGCGTCGCAAAAACAATATTCTGTTTAGAACACAGATGCTTCTAGCTAAACTAAGTTTGCGTTATTGCATTATGAAATGTGTTGTGACTCTCAATGGGCAAACACACCTCACCTTCTCTCTGCAGATGCAGGCTTAATGGTAAGCGGGTCTTCCTATCGCATGTCGGTTGACACGTGGTCAGGGTTATTCTTTTGCCTTGCGTGGGTGTGCTTTCCTGGAAGAATCGCCCCAATAAGGGACTAAGAAATGTCGGTAACCAGACAGATCCCATTGACAGTATTTATTTCCCCTACTATGGCAGTAAACGGGTGATGAGATCTGTTTAGTTACTGTCATTCTTCCAAATATCTTTCTTTGTAAGGGTGAGTAAATGAGTAGAGGATTTTTGGGTGAACTATCCCTTTAATGCATTCTTGCATTTGCAACCCTTGAATTGTTCTTGTCTGAAAGGACATTTTTATACTCAATTTGTCTTTGGCCTACCAGTGTGCTCACAAAGGCATGATATATGATAAGAAATAAATAAATTCTTTTATTAGGGCAGATGTCTAAATTGCACAATTCCCCACAGAAAGCTTTAAAAGTGCTAGACTTATTATATTATGACATCAGTCATAACCAGCCTTCCTCATTACTGCTTTTGTTTTTTATTAGCATTGCTTTTACATTTAGCGGAGGACCTAATGTGCTGTTTCTGCACAAACAAACATTGCTTGAAGTATAAGGGAGCAAAAATAAGTTGTTTAAACGTGTATGCATATGGGGGTTTATAAGGTTGATAGCGCCTGTGAAAATGCATTCAATTTGCATCTTTTGGAAAATTATAAGAATAACAGTTACCGTGAAATTTACACATGAACATGAATTTTGTACTGTTGGTGTGCCACTTTTGTTATTGGTAGCATGCACCCATAAGATGCAAATAAGTTTGTCAATAACCCTAGTGATCCATGTTGTTCCAGCAAAATGTAAGTACGTTATAATGTAGGTCCAGTCGTATCAACTCAGCTACCTCTGTACTTTTTGTGTAAACACACTTTATTGTTACATACAAAACTTAAAATAGTAATCTCAAAGTGGGCTGGAAAAAATCCTCACTTTCCGACGGGAATAAATCTGGATAGAATATAAATAGTATGCAAGGGTTATTCCCCACCATTCATTTAACTTTTTAAATCAGTTGCATTTCTGAAAACGCTCCTAGGCTTCCCACCTTCGGCTGTCATCTCTTCTCTGTCTTTCACAATCTGTTGATTCTTATTTGCTACCTTCGCTCCAGCTGTGGCGTGGGAGAAATCATGCATGAAAAAATATTCAGACCAGCTATAATTGGTCATACACACATAATCACAACAGTGCTTCGACAAACCGTAAGAGGTTTGTAAACAACGCACCGACCGTGTTTTTTCTCCATGTTTGATTGACAGTAATTCATACAGACTTTCTTTTGGGGATGGTGCCATCTTTAATTCTCTCATAAGGTGACCTAAATGATTCCATTCTAACTGCTTACCCCTAACCGCCCATCTCAATGTGACTCTTAGCGGGGGTTACGGTTGCTGTCGTCGGGCGGTGTCCAGACGATGGAAGGTTCCAGAACTGTTGTGTCTTGGCAAAAAAATGGGGGACTGTTTAAAATGAGATTGGATTTGAAGGTCTTTTTTGGGCCAAGGTGGCACTCACCAGTATTAGCTGACATAATCCATGAGGACATGTTGAGTAACTGCATGCCAAAACAGAGTTTCTGTAATTTGGTAATAAAGGGGTGACGTGCTAAAAGCATTTAGAGGACGAATACGTTTTAACAGAAGAAGGATGAAATGCAAAACGGCAACTGACCTTCACTGAATGTTAAAACATCACAAAAGAAACTCAGGTTGGAGATTTACAAAGATTAGAATGCCCCTGCCCTGATCTTAAAATTGTTTACAGTATTCTAACGTCCTGTCTGTGGTGTTTTATTATCCTCTTCAGTAAAAACGCAGGGTACCAGGGCCACCCCAAAAACGTATTTACTGTGCAGTTTTTATTAATAAACAACTGTTAGACTTAATGCTTTGTTCACACCAAACCCGAATTAAGCGTTTGCGTGTAAATAACATACAAAGTCAATGCAAAGACGCAAACTCGCACCGGGCGTCGCAAATGATGCAAAACATCGAAATGTTTCAACTCGAGCAAAATATTTGTGCAAACTGCTCATTGACACCTACTGTTCGACGGGTACGGACGCCAGAACACACTACCTGCCGTGTGATGTTTTTCGTGTCACTCTCAATGCTGAAGTTCGTAACTTTTGTCTTTCTATCGCCATCTCTGTCTAAAACATAAAATTGCAGGTTATGATGCGTTGCGTTTTCCTTTACGAATTGAAGTCAAACTTACATTTACGGCAAAAATCGTAAATGTTTCCTCAACTTCATGTCATTATTTCAAGTTTACTTTTGTTAGTTTCGGTTTATTTTAACAAGAAAAATCCCAATTGCAGCTTTAAATGAAACATATAGTTTGACCTGCGATGCACTGGGCTGTCCAGATGCTCACGAAACATATAAAAAACTTTGGTTCCATCACCTTGTTCTTGCAACGGGCGTATTTTATTCCAAACATTATGTTCCTGTAGTTGTTTTTCAACATCATGAGGGCATTCTGCATTAGAGCTGTAGTTTACTCAAGTAGACCTCAAGTATACCTTGTTTCAGTACTCACTTTAAACACTGTGTAAAAACACTTTATGTTCTGAAAGCCTCAAACAGGCATTTACGTCAGAATTACGTTAGCTCTCGCATGTAGCCTTTCACAAGCACGCCTATCATGTTTTTTTAAGGCCAGTATTGATCCCGTAATGTTTTTTTCATTTAACATGTCTCCCTTTTCTCCTCAGACTGTCATTAATTCACCTCAATTTTAGAAGCACATAACAGCAGGGGTGTTTATAATGTTATTGAGAATGATTGCATTGGTAGATGTATGTTTCAATGCTGGTAATAGAATGTATACATTATCTTCTGGATACTTGCATTCCACCCTAAAGGAGCCGGTCTAGATGGAGACATCTAAAACCCAAGACAAGCGTGTGCATCGTAAATCACGTATTAACAATAATTGTGATATTGCAAAAAACACAATTATTAATAGTGTTAATTGTACATAGTGTAAAAAATGCATCTGCTTAAGATTAGCTTTATGCCGCAGTGGTTACAAATACATTATTATTTAAAATGTCATTCATTGATTGAAAATAAGAGAAAACACAAAATAAACAAAGATGCATCTGATAATATCGTTATAATGATAACATCGCTATTGTGAATTCTTCTGGCCACAGTAAGCGCGTAGTGATATTGTGACCGCCCTAATTGTAAGTGACAAAATTTGTAGTTGCTGGAAACTAACAGATACAGAAATATAAAAAATGACGCAGCAAACAACAAAGACAGACGAAGTAAGAGTCACATAGGGACAGTGGCGACATGCTTTTCTGACAGCAAGCCATCACAGGGGCTTGTTTGTGCAAATGTTTGTTGAGATATGCCCTGTCAACCCCCTCAGATACCATTACTTCCATTAATTACTTCATCCTTGTTGGCATATCAGTCTTTCCTCTCTCCTCCTCTCTCTCTGTTTATATTGTTCAGCCACAAATTGTTTTTTTTAGTTGTCAGGCCCAACAGATTTTGGAACTGATAAAAAAGAATGAACAAATTCATAAATCAAACAGCCGGAACTTTAATGAAGTAATGTAGTAATGTAGCTGCTGATATACTTCCTCCTGTTCCACATCTGGAGATAAAAAGCTTGTCCTTCAAGAGAGCTAATGTGCCAGATTTGTGAAGTTGAAAAAAATGTAAGCATTAAGTCTAGTACAGTTTGTAAGAACCCTTTAGTTAGATGAGAAAAGATTGTTTGACATATAAAGCGAGTTTTGTACGATTTTCTATGGCTGGGTTTATCTTATAGTTGATTCCACAAAACTCAAGCCATTCATCGAAGATGGCCATTTTTCTGGATATAACATAATATTACAGTTATGTGTTACAACCTTGCAAATGTCTACGCTCATCAGCGTGGTGGTTTTATACGAGTGGTGTTTTCATACGCGTAAATGCCGTGTTATCCTCTAAATTACTATTATTATATCCATTTATCTGAAGCCTTTGATTATAACGTCTGTCTTGTCTTTACTCTTTCTCTCCTGACCTCTCTTCCTCTCAGATCTTTCTAAACGCAAATTCAATCCGTCTCGGCAATCTCCCACATGGGAGTGTGGACCCCTTGCTTGGTCCAGGGACCACGTACCCCAAACAAACTGTGTACGAGGTGTGTGTATGTCCCAGCGGCAAGCTTTATCTGTCTCCTGCAGAGAGCTCCTCCACTTGCCAGACCACCAACAGTGTGTGTCTCTGGAGCTGAGAAAGGTGGGTGGGCAGTGGACCACCCAGCACCAGAAAGGCCTTCCTTCACCTTTTCTCTTCTTTTCTTTTCATCTATAATCCATATTTTGTTTGATCTATCTATCTATCTATCTATCTATCTATCTATCTATCTATCTATCTATCTATCTATCTATCTATCTATCTATCTATCTATCTATCTATCTCTCTCTCTCTCTCTGTCTTTCTCTCCTCTCGTCCTCTCTATCCTTTCAAATGGAAATCAGGAATCATTGGACGCATCTCGGCTCAGTTGACGCCACATCTTCCCACTCTGTAAATGGAGCAGAAACTCTCGTCGTTTCTATTTTGTTTCTCTTATTTTTATACGGACGTCTGACTCTGTGGAGGACTGCGAGTGTGTGCCGGGACGCCGGACTGCACCTGTAAACAAGTACACACACAGCGACCCGCGAACGAGTGTGTGTTTTTCTAAAGAAGATACAAAAGGTGCCTTTGCTACTGTTAGTAAAGCACATCACCTGCTACGCTCCCTCCACGTACAGTTAAAGAAACTGACTGAAAGAACTCTAAACTTTGTTCACGGGTCGACTACGACGAACTTCTTTCCTCTTGGATGTTTCTTTTTGGAAAAAAAAGCACAAGATTATGCCATGTATATAACAACATGAATAAATGAAAATAAAAAGAGAAAGTTTATTTTAAGAATTTTGTATTCAAGAATGCTTGGTAATGTTTCTTTTTTATTGTTTAGTTCTCATGGACATGTTTACATGTACTATGGTGGGTTGACTGTGTTGAATTTTTATACAATTTCCTGTTATCAACCAAATTAAAATGTTGATTTGTGTTTAGATCCTGAGTAAATTGATCCTGCCAAAAGAGATGCAGTTTTATTTCTTTTTTTCAATTTGTCTTTGTTATTCCTTTCACATAATGTAGAGCAAAATTCAATATTGCAAGTTTAATACTAATATTCATGATGCATTATTTATTATTTTCTTTGTTTAGGGCTATGGGCCACTGCACTTGGGTAAATGAAAATATGATTTAGATGGTCATTCCTTCTAAAACCATCCCACGGTAAATGAAACGTAAACTGCCAATGTGGAATAACCATTCAGCGTCTGCATTATTCAGAGCATTAAACGGTTATGAGAAACTGTTTGGGACCCATTTGAAATGATATGTATTTATGCAAGAATAGCTCCTAAAAGGTAATTTCAGTAAGACAAATAAGTAAATAATGATTAAGGACAGTTCTATTTCGCAAACAACATGCACATTTAGAAGCCATTCATGTACAAAACTAATTCCAAAAAATGTCATTAACCGTATTGCACATCAGTAACAACAGTTATCCAATAAAACTTCTGTTTATGGCTGTTATAAACCTCAGTATGACACACTAAACATTGACTGAGCATTTTGACAGCAGCTTTGTGTAGTTGCACGCGAAAAGGTGAATTTTTGTCTACATACAGTAACTTACTGTACGCATACTGTATATCGAAATTTACAAGTGAGCTCCATGCATTGTTTTTCTAGGTGACCAGCTGTCTCCTGCCATCTGTCACTGAAATTTAATACCCCCCAAAAGATAGCCAAACCCCATACGCCCCCTATCAATGTTTCAAATGTGTGAAGATAATTGTACTTGATGATGAAACACCATCTTCACCAGACAGATCAACTTGCAGTAGTATGAGGTGCTTACCGTCAATATCACAATTTATTTATTTAAATGTTTGTGTTCGGTGGGCGAGAGGTTTCTTAAACTCAAACAAGATATTTTCTTATACATTTTATGCAATGTGTTTGTAGGTTGAACTATCATTCCGTTATAGAGGTAATAAAATACAGTATGTTCTAGTTTTTCACTGTTATTATTGTCACGCTCAGATTAAACTGGCTCGTACAAACAATGACTTTGAAAGTAATTAAAAATAAATGTTAAAATGATACACAAATGCAAATATGTTTAATTGGAAAATTAAATATCTTTATTTGGGAAATGAAACCACTCTCGCTGTCTTAATTTTTTATGTTTAGTTAACATGTTTCTAATACCTTACGTTCGGAGAGGATAGCTGATTTACGACTGGAAAATATTTGCTGCAATTCTCTCCCTCTCTGTCTTTGTTCTTTTTTCTGTCTGTCAATTTTTCTATAAATTTTCTACAAGAGAGGCAGAGAGATGCGATCTTTCAGGCTTTTTGAACAAATTTACCATCAAATAGAACATCTTCATAAAAGTATGAGGTCAGTGCTTTGGTTCGGACACACTCTCTTCTCTGACACCTCTAGTCTCAATTTGGAAAAACAGAAAGGTCTTAAAAAGCTAAAGAACGCTGTGTGAGGAGCTAAACATCGGAGGAGAGAGAGTGCCAAAACTATATTTTTTGGGGCCATAAAACGATTTTTTGTGTGTGTGTGTGTTCGAAATACTGGCCTATTATTAAATGTGTTGAGTGCAAGAACAAATATGGTTTAGGGGAGTTGTTTTTATTATTTTAATGTACTCATTTTAAGTTGTTACTTTGCCCCTTTTAATGTGTTTTGAAAGTAACATTTTAAATGAAATGTCATTAAATCTGTCTTAAAGGGCTTTGAAAAAACCTTGTTGAGTCTTGAGATGCAGGTTTTTCTGAAGATAATTTTTTGAGTGCTTGACATTTAATGGGTGGATTTCAACGTATTAAGCCGGCCATTTTCATATATTTGCATCAACAACTGAAATGACTAAATAAACTGATCACACGAGGTTTCTTAACACTTCCCAGGACAACAGATCACAAAACAGTATATGCACAAAATCTTATGAGATTTGGAGCATAAAAATGTAGGTATGTGTATTTATTGCTATAAATTAGATCATATCATACCATCCTACATGTTCATGTATAATATGATAAACGCTGCTGCAATTGATCATTCTATTGATTCTACATTTTGTTATGTGCTAAAAGATGCTGAAAGATGACTTCTGACAATTTCAGTTATGCTTAATGAAAGAAAATATAAGAATTTAGTAGGTTTATGTTAAAAACAAGAGAAATTAACTTAAAGGGGCAGTTCACCCAAAAACCAAAAGAAAATCTGTCTTCATTTACTCACCCTTAATGAGTGGAATACACTACAAGACATCTAAAAATCTGAACAGATCATTTTGAAACTAGACATCATACACTTGCTGACTTTTTGAAAGTTTCAGATATAAACACACTTACTGATCAAATCTGCAGACTGGCACAGACTTTCTGCAACAACTCCAGACGAAAAATCTCAGCAAAAGTCTAATAGTGTATTTTAGCCTTAAGATGTTCCAAATCCGTGTTATTTCATTGTCCTAATGAACAAAGAGGAAGATATTTGGAAGAATGCTTTTAACCAAAAAGTTCTTGGCCACCATTTACTACCATAGAAGGAAAAAATTTAATTGTAGTCAAAAGTGCCCCAGAACTGTTTGCCTTCCTACATTTTTTTTTAAAATATATTTTGTGTTCAACAGAACAAAGAAATTAACAGAGATATTTTCCTACCGTGGTAGTCAATGGTGGCCAAAAACTGTTTGGTATTCTTCCAAAAATCTTTCCTTGAGTTCATCAGAACAAATTAGTTTATACAGATTTGGAACAACTCAGAGTTCAATTTTCCTTTTGTGTGTGAACTGTTCTTCTAAGAAAAAGGTCAAACTAAATTCAAGTTTATCTTTTATCACCCCACTGGCAGATTTTCCACGGTGTTTTAAACTAACCTTTCAGCAATGTGTCCTCTACATTTCCCAGCATTTAGCTGGGTTTTCACAGACTGGGTCACATCCAGTATATTATCTCTGCTTTATATTAAGTTGAGATAGGCCACACTATGTATTTAACCACTGCAAAAACACACTTTAGCTTTAATAACCCAGTTTCTTTAATTATTACTTGTCTAAGACAAAACAGCTGAACAAATGTAAATGTAGTGAATAAATGTAATACAATGATGTTACTTGGATTTATTAGCGATTGAATACATTTTATTGCATTTGTATTCCATTCTTAATAATAAAGGCAGACTCACTGACATTCAAGAAGGGATAAAGGCACTGAATGAAGAATAGCGAGGTAGAGGCAAGCCACACACACATACAGTATTAACACAACTAACAAACACAG
>NC_136771.1:22318929-22660964 GCF_947034865.1 Barbatula barbatula
ACAGGGTTATTCTGATAAGGTCGCAGAGATCGGCTGTATTTTGACAATAAGTAGAAGCTGGAAAAAGCAAGGACAGGTTGTATAACATCAACAACCTCATAAACCATGAACAAACTTTTAACCCTATTCACGCTTGTGCATGTATATACAAAAATATTAGTTATATTAAAACAAATTATCGATTTCAATGATATTTTTGTTATTCAGATGTCGAATAAATATAATAAAAAGACCATTCCAAATATTTTATTTAAGCAGCATGACAAGATGTCATTTAACAGCAATGTGAAAGACTGACAGCATTGTAAAACACATAAAAACTGGTCAAAATCAAGGTTCACATAAAAATAACTTTTGATCTTTTCCTAAATACATATAGAAATATTACTGTTGTCTTACTTAAAAGTGAATATGAACTTTTGCGGGATCGTTTCAGTCATTTTCTACCCGTTTCTCCAGTTTTCATTTTCTGCAAATAAATGCAAATTTAAAAATAAATATATATTTTTTAATTTGGTAGAAATGTTGTTCACAGAATTAAAGAAAATTATAATTTTAACAAATAACAAACATAAATATAGCAAATTCAGACAATTTTATTATAAAACATAATAAAAACTTGATAACATTAAAAAATGATCTGCTTTTGCTAATAAACTTGTTTATTTTACAACAAGTCTCTTCTATGCAATCCGAAAACAAAAAAAATATTATTTTGTTTTCATTCATTAGAAAGTTATTTAGTTAATTACAATATTTTTAATATATTCCACGATCCAACAAATGCCGATCAGACATGGTCAACCAGGGAAAAGCCAATGCAGCGTGTTTGTTAGCGTTTTTCAGATCAATGTGAATTACCCTTTCCTCTAGTAAAGTCATTTAAACCAAATAAATTGTGTTGACTCAACGAAAACTAATTTAAATAGAATGACCTCAATTCAATTGTGTGTACTTTCATCAATAAAAGCGATATTTTCGCGATACAATCGATCTGTCATCAGATGTGTTCAACTAATGTTCAAATTGCAAAAGTATACATCTCTAAGATATACTTTTTTATAAGAAAAACGAGAATATTTTGATAATGATTACAATATACAGAATAGGAAATGTTTTTTCTATGTTGATTCAGAGTTGCCATCATCTGAGGTCCTTATCATCTTGCCATCATCTTGACGTCATCTCTTCGCAGGTGTTGGGTCATCAAAAATCCACTGCTTTAGTTCATTTCTATCTAGTCCACACCTGACTATCACTAGACTGCATTTCATCAAATGCATATAATTTGGTCGGATGCGTGTCATGTGTAGAGCTTCCTCGAGTCTGCATTAAAGTCAATGATTCTTCACGGGCGAAC
Organism: Barbatula barbatula; assembly: GCF_947034865.1. Lineage (NCBI taxonomy): Eukaryota > Metazoa > Chordata > Actinopteri > Cypriniformes > Nemacheilidae > Barbatula > Barbatula barbatula. Next base: position 22,320,290 of record NC_136771.1, read on the forward strand.
CAGCTGCCCAAACTCTTCGCATTATCAGAGCCAGAGATCAATGCTCATTAGCATACTGCTCCCTAGCAACCAGAACATGAACAGGACATCTGTTGCTCTGTAATGGCTTTCTGTCAAACAAGGCAGATGAACAACATCTTACCTCATAACCTGTCCTTCTGTTCACCTTATGACCTTTCTCACAAATCTGCCTTTCAGCGTACACATGCATGTCAGTAAAGGTGATTGTGATTAATCAAATGTATGTTTAGATTCATTGATTGGTGACCCTATCCGAACCGACATCAGTATAGCAGTGGGTATGGGACAGTTCACCCCCCAAAAAATGTTGACATAATTTGTTCACCTTCATGTCGTTTGAACCCTGTGTTACTTTATTCTGTAGCACAAAAAAAGAAGATCTTTTGATAAATGTGAGTGGTTTTGTGTCCATATAATGGACGCCAAAGGGGTCTAATGTTTGGATCCTAAGATTCCTCAAAATATTTTATTTTGTGTTCTGCAAGGAAAAAAAGTCATACAGGTTTGGAATAACATTAAATGAATAGTAGCTTTTTCCCTACTATGAATGTCAATAGCGCCCCAGAACTGTTTGGTTACAAACATTCTTCCAAATATCTTATGTATAAACTTTATACAAGTTCGGGACAACATAAGGGGGAATAAATGATGGCAGGATTTTCATTTTTGGGTGAACAATTAGACCATCCAGGGATTTTCTTGCATACCGTTTTATTTCTTGCATACTTCGTTTTCTGACATAATATTCAAATCATTAACTGATCCTTACATACTTTATAAGATGGAGGTTGAAGGCGATTTAAAATGTAAGAACTACGTCGGCCAAATGACTGTACTGAACGCAGTGTTACTGTACACATATGAATCCCATCTTTGCCCCATGACCAATACCCACCGGTCAAAAAAGGAAGACGGCATGCATTTGCATGCTATCCACGCGCTTGTCAACCATTACTACATTGCATAGCAGCGCACGCCGACTGGGATGTTATCAGTCTCATTTCATGGGCAGGTTGAGGAATGGTGTTGTTAGCTAAGGGGCCGCCTGAAGGTTAGTTCTGATATTGATGGATGAAGAAGGAATTTTGCTTATTGCCGTGGAGTTACCACAGGACCAGAGAAGAAATACAAGCAAGTCAGGTATGGAGAAACAAACCAACCCGCATGACCTTAAAGCTCAACTGTTCATTATAAAACAATCTGAAGGAAATGACTATGTCCTATCTTCTTTCCTCAAGCGCTGTTAAATTCACTCCGAGTCCTTTTCCACATTTCCACGCCCCCTCCCAAGGGGTTCTGGGTGTTTCTATTAGCTTACCTCATTAAGTGGAGGTTGATTGTCTTTTCCTAAGGGACCTTTTGCGAATGAGGGATTGGGTAACCAGTGATCGACTGCGGGTTTCGCAGATGCTCGGAGGTCCACGGCTTAAAGTCATCACCGAGTCAGGACATACTATTGACATTTTCAACAATGGAAACTTTGAATTTCTAAAAGAGTTGTTACTCATCTATCATACACTGTATGTTGTCATCCCACGCAACATTTTCCATTACAGCCACTGGATAACTTAGCAATCAATGTGCCATGAAATACGAGCTCTTGGCTTGATTCGCTTCAAAGCAGATGTTTTACGGGTCGCCGTCTATTAAAGACTCCTGCAGCGATCCACTAAATAGTAATTACCTTTGTTTGCACTCCCAAGAAGCTTTTCCCCATTTTTCTTCCGCTCCCTGGTTTGAGGACGAGTGAGAATAATAATGATGCATTACGATTTGCCTTTGCCGATTGCATTTGTCTTTCTGTCATCGCTTTCCTATTCAGCTGGAAACCATGAGTCACATTTCAGAGCAAAATGTGTTGATGCGCAACAGCGGATGCAGATGTTTGTTCTCTCTCTCGTTCTCTCTCGTTCTCTCTCGTTCTCTCTTTCTCTCTCTCTCTCTCGTTCTCTCTTTCTCTCTCTCTCTCTCTCTCTCTCTCTCTCTCTCTCTCTCTCTCTCTCTCTCTCTCTCTCTCTCTCTCTCTCTCTCTCTCTCTCTCGTTCTCTCGTTCTCTCTCTCTCTCTCTCTCTCTCTCTCTCTCTCTCTCGTTCTCTCTCTCTCTCTCTTTATTTCTCTCTCTCTCTCTCTCGTTCTCTCCCGTTCTCTCTCTCTCTCTCGCTCGCTCTCTCTCTCTCTCGCTCGCTCTCTCGCTTTGAGGGCCAGTTCTGTAAAAATACATTTAAAAGATTTGAGGAATGGCATTTAAAGTCCCTGTGAACCCGAAGTTGCGAACGTTTTTACTTCCGTATTCTGACACATTTCAGACACATTTGTGGGCGTGGCTTATGTTTCACTGCAAATTGATTGGATGTATAAAAACAGCTGTTGCATTTTGAAATGAAACTGGCAGCAGACAGACAGTTGAAGGGGAGGAGTGAAGGGATGCTGTGTAATTTTCGTCATTTGAGATGGATAGTCATTTCAGGGCTGAAGTGCATTTTCAGATTTGAATTGAAGATTATGAGGTTACATGAATTTTAAAGTGATTTATTATAAACGCTGCAATATTTCATGAAAGAAATCCGAATTTTAATTTCTAATTTCACTGGGAATTTAAGCACCATTAGCGTTTTGTATAATAAATCAAAGCATATCCATTATTTTCTCCACTACCAGGCTTAACATTTATCAGTTGAATCATGAGTTTCAATAACGTCCTTATGTTACTGTAATTGAGTATAATCATCCGTCATTTACACACAAATCTGCCCTCTTCTCTCCAGGTTGAATAAGATGTGACTCACATATCAAACTGGCAGTTTCTACCCAAACAATATACATCTCATAAGGAAGTAAAATAATTATAAGAACAGTTTGAAATAAATGGCATAAGTTTGGTGCAATGTAGTGAAATACTGTGGTTTTGTAACGTTTATAGATTATCTTGTACTTAAAATGTGCTTCTTTTCATTTACTGAATTGAATCAAACCTTTCAACGCTGATACTCGCTTCGATTCATGATCATTAATTCTGCCGTATAATCATTGGTACCATTTTGCTCCTAGTTAATTGGTAATTTTGCGTATGGCTCCCATTATTCACTATCATTTATAAGTCCATTTACAAATGTCTCTCCTTTCCGCAGTTTGTTTCTCAGCCGAACTGTCAGCAGCTCTTGGCCACATTGTGGTACGACGGTTTCCCCGGCTGGCGTCGCCGGCACTGGGCGGTGAAGTTGGTCATGTGTTTTATTATCGGCCTGCTCTTTCCTGTCTTCTCCATCATCTAACCTGCTGGCTCCTAAAAGCACATTAGGGCTCTTCATCAAAAAACCCTTCATCAAATTTATCTGCCACACGGCCTCCTACCTCACCTTCCTCTTCCTCCTCCTGCTGGCCTCGCAGCACATAGCACGCACCAACCTACACATACAGGGCCCTCCGCCCACTGTTGTGGAGTGGATGATACTACCTTGGGTGCTGGGTGAGTATTATTGTGTGTCAATGTAGTTTGGATATATTGAGTGGCTCTGTGTTGGTCATTTGAGGCATTCTGCTGTCATATACAGTACTATGTATGTTTATGTCCGTTTTGCAACAGTTGCTTTTTACATATATGAAGCCAGGGGTTCTCAAACTGATCGGCCCCAAGATGGATACGTTTTTTCACGAAATCTTGAAATGTATCATACATTTTATGCAATCAAATTTCAGAAAGATAAGCCAACTGGTGTTCCAGCACTGTATAATTGAATAATGTTATCGGTTTACTTAACATTTTAAGTTTAAGGTTATTATGTTATTTTATTTGAGGGGCCGCAAAGCGATGCACCCTACACAAAGGGGGGCTTACAACAAAAAAGTTAGAGAACCACTGATTTAAACATAAGGTATAAGAGGCTATATTATGAATATTGAGGCAATATTATGAATATTGTCCCGGCGTAAAAATATAATACTATTAAGTTCAAAAATTTATAGTTAAAATTGTATTAAATCTTAAATAGTTTTTAAGATATGTCATTGAACAGGTTAAACAGTATTAATGCTTTTTCATAAACAATTTTACTTAATCATAAACAATTTTATTATAAATTGTTTTTACTATGGGTTTCCTTATACTGTAATTTGACATTTTGTTATTATGTATTGTTTAAATTGAGCATTTTACTGTTTTTCCCTTTTATTACACATTCTTTTGTATTTTATTGTCTTGTAATGTATTGTTTGTTGCCCTTCTCCCCATATTTGCTTGAGGAAAAAAAACATAACTTGATTTCCAAATCATGATCAATTTATCAATTCATGTTTATAGTTATTAAGAATTATTCACATACATAATTTATTATGAAATTTGAATATATTTCAATTATATTTAGTTTTTTGTGGTCATTTTAATTTGGGGAATTTTTATTATTTATAAGTGTTTTTGTTTATACATGCTTTCTTAATATTTATAAATGGATGTTATATAAGATAACTTTATTTTTCATTTCGGTTATAAGTACATTTTATTTCCTCAACATTACTGCTGAATGTTTATTTTGATTTAGTTTAGTGACATTTTGAAATAATATGTCCCTATAATATTTGTGTGTTTCACTCTTTCTCTAAGGAAAATGTTCATTTGTAATGTGATACTGGTGTTTATACCCATGGGTCTGTGTGTGTCTTTCCTCGTAGGTTTCATCTGGGCTGAGATCAAAGAGATGTGGGACGGAGGTTTTAACGAATACGTCCATGACTGGTGGAACCTAATGGACTTTGCCATGAATTCTCTCTATTTGGCCACAATATCCCTCAAGATTGTCGCCTATGTAAAGGTGAGCTTCTGCTGGCTAGAAGTCATTAATGTACCCATGTGAATACGCACGAGCGCACATGCATGCACGCAAATGTCACTGCATCACCATCTGCGTTAGTCAGCCTGTATGGAAGGGGTGCCAACACACACAAGATGTGTACAACTCTATGTATGTGCATAATATGTACATGCAAATACTGTATGTGAGCTAAAATTGTTCTCAATATTTTATGTTTGTTTGTGCGTCATTTGGCCAGTTTCTCGAGCATGCATGGATGTTTGCCTGAAATGTGTCTAGAGATGTGTTTTTATGTTCTAGTATGAGGTTGAATCTATTAAAGTATTAGTCTCAGTTAGAGAGCAGAATTTGCAACTAGTTGAACTCAGCCATGCCTGGCACTGTAAAGCCAGTCTCATTTCTCTGTCCATTGAAACATGGAATTGTGGGATAGTGCCGAGCAGAGAAAGGGTCTCAAACAGTACTAAAGTCAATATCTTGAATGAAGGAGGCACTCATTCTGTATGAACCCAGTTATTTCATTTAGAATATGGTCACTAAATGCATCATTAGCATGTTTAGCACTTACAGTGTTGTTTATTTGCATAGAAGATTAGATCTATAATCTCTCAATTGTTTTTCATTGAAAGTAATGACATTAAATGGAGACTGAGTCTGGGCTATGCCTTTCACATTAGTATTCCATCTCTGCATCTTATACTGTATGTTAACAGCTGTCTCGTTTATATTTGCTGTATTTCATTTTAAGACTAAGACGCAAGATCTAAGCCAAAGTTGATACTTCAATGAATCGTGATTTACAGTAGGAATCCAGCATGTCAATGTGCATAAACTATGAAAGACCCTTAAGCTGTAACAGGTCCTTCCGGGATTGTCAGCGTTGTCAGCATTTTTAGCACCTGATATCCAGCAGGATTCATAAAATTAGGTCATGGTCCAAAAACACTGAATTTGCATTTGGACGACTCATTTTTAGTAACTGTTGTGTTAAACTGATGTTTTGAGCTTGATGCAATGCTAGTACCTTGTAATTTATGCGTACGAGTAGTAATACAGAAATGTATAAATGTGTGAAAATGTGTACTGTCAATGTTAAAAAATATGATGTGATTTTCGTTTTCAGCATGTTAAACTTCTTAAAGAAACAGTAGCGAAGAGATAAACTCATATTAAAAAAGAAAATTACATCGTGTAATCCTATCGGAGGACAAATTTAGCATCAGTGCATTTCTACTTACAGCTACAAGCGTTTGGTGTTTGCTAAATACAGCCCATGTTAGTTCTCATCAACATCAAGTAATTAGTAATATAAATGTTTCTAAATGTGTTTTCTCACAGTATAACAGTTCTCGTCCTCGAGAGGAGTGGGAGATGTGGCACCCGACGCTAATTGCCGAAGCTTTGTTTGCTATCGCTAACATCTTCAGCTCGCTGCGGCTCATCTCCCTCTTCACGGCCAACTCACACCTGGGGCCGCTGCAGATCTCTCTTGGCCGGATGCTGCTGGACATCCTCAAGTTCCTCTTCATCTACTGTCTGGTGCTGCTGGCCTTCGCTAACGGACTCAACCAGCTTTACTTTTACTACGAGACCAAGGCCGCAGACGAACCCAACCACTGCAAGGGAATCCGCTGTGAGAAACAGAACAATGCTTTCTCTACGTAAGTGTTTTTCTTTGTCCGAACACACTCCGCTCATTTCCACTTTTCTCTCTTACTGTCTGCCATCCTTTTCTTTTGTCTTTTCTACATTTATCTTTTCATTTTTACATTCAGTATTGGGTAATAACGGACTGAAAGTACCATTGTATTTCACAGCCAGTTTGTATATGTGAGCCAAACAAAGTAATAATAATAAAAACATGTGGAATTGTGACGAATGCGCTCACACTCACTCTCTGCGGAAGCATCGGGAAGTCGGATTTTCAACATTCCTGCCTTCTCAAACTCTGCATTGCAGCTTAAGGTCAATGCTGATTGGACCGAACTAATGCTCCTTTTGAATATTTATTACAAACTAATGATCTGTTAATCAATGACATCAGTAACCCCATCATCCAACACTGGACAATAGGTTCACAGTCATCTCATGAATATTTATCAGAAGAATCGCTGCGAAACTGGAAGGATAATCCGTGCTTCGCCTTTCAGAAAAAACCTAGTCGCTCTGTGACACAAAAACAAGCAAAACATAATGTTGTTGAAACGTCTGGGGACTTTCCTGCATTTCCATCAGCATTCCATTTCTGCCGCTAGCCGGATCATACGTGGCCTCCCATATCAAATCCCTCAACCCAGGTCCCTTCACACAAGCTCTTCCTGCGGTGATTTCACGAGGTTCAGTCAGCCAGACGTCCTTTAGCAGATTAGCACGCTTGACGTTCTACGATGCTTGTACCAACTCGAAAAGACAGAGGGTCAAAAGAGACTGTTGATGACAGGGATTCTGCGCACGCCAATGCGCCCGAAACATATCTGCATCTGTACTTTAGCCTTTTGTGGCTAAAAATGGCAAAAGTTCGGTCTCAGTGGCACAGGAAGTGGAGTTATTTGTGGACGAATACGTGCTGAAGTAGGCTGCCAGTTATGTCGCTGTTTCTACGAGTCGGTGAGGTGCTTGAGGCAAACCTGTGTGCCTACATTAGGGCTCGAACAACAGGAGCCGTCACAGCAGCCCTGCGGTTAAGGGTGCTGTCCGAGCTTTATTTGTTATTCACAAATGATATCGGTGACATTGAATGCGGCAAAAATATGCAGCCTTCAAAATCTTCCCGAGCGTTCAAAACGGAGGACACTACTCAAGACACATAATGTATGCATCAGTGCAAGTGCACGGTAGAGTTCATGCTTATTCAGATTGAAGGAAGCGTATGACGTTAAAACCGGATTTTCTGTAGATCTTACAATATGTGACAATATGTATTCTGTCGAGCTCTATACAAAGAGAAGTGCACATGCACTTTAAATATTACAGCAGGTAAAAATGAACGATAGTCTAAAATGCTAAATTCAGCTATTCACAGTTGGAAAGAAAAGTGTCTCGTGATTGATGATCGGAAGTATGGTTAAATTGTAGATAAACATATAATGTGCAAACATATTTCTTCTTTATTACAAATCCATCATTTTACTTTAATAATGTTTCTGAAGTGAATGATTTGGATTGAATATCAAAAAAATCTTAGAAAGATGGTGAAAATAAAGGACATTAAATAGACAGTTTTAACAAACGCACAGCCAACTTCCCATCTGTGTTTGGTTATAATATTAAAATGTATTTAAATCAATTAATTTTATTTTAATATAAATGTATATTATTTATATTTTATTGTATATTCATTATATTAAATTAGTTAAAAACTACGAAACATTATTAATTATTTGCAGATGTCTACAAGAAATTCAGTTTAGGCCACATAACGTTTGTTCGCCGCTAAAACGGTCTATAGATGCCTAGAGGTATAGAATTTGTCTGGGTCTCAATATAATTCTCATAGTTACATTTTTATTATTTTATAGTTTTGATGAGATTACTGTTATTTTAAAATGTCAAGTATATTCATAAAAAGTTTTTTACAATTTTGAATTGTCGCAAAGCAGCTGTAGATTTACAAAAACATGTTGTAAATATGTGTATATCATAAATCATATTAATAAAATTGTAGAACACATAATACATCACAAATCTTTCAAAAGATGCACATTAAAAATGAGGAACAAATTTATAAAGAACAAGTGATAAAAAATGTTTGCATGCTAGTGCACACAGTATATAGGTCACAATCTAAAACCCTAATCCTCAGCAGGCTTAAAGAAAACCATAACACTAAACACTGAAAATCTTAGGGTTTGATACCAATAGCAAGTGTTTATTTTCCCTTTTGGTCATGTCTTATCTCGCCTAGGGCACAAAGTGCTTCAGGTAAAAAAAAAGATGTATAACGCCCCTGCACGTGCTGTTGGGAATTCAAGTCAGCGAGACGTTTACAGATCTGTGACAAATAGAAAATAAAAGGATTTTTTTCACCCACCTCGCTGAATTCCCAAACACAGCACATTTTGCGGTCATCCTTCTTACAATAGTAATGCCGTAGGTATCTTTCATAGGTTTGTGCCACTGACGTACCTCCCAAAGCTAGTAGATGGAGTGTAATTCATGGTTGCTTATCTCATGCACGCGGCTGCGTCCTTTCGGTCCTTTTTTCCTGTTTTGAGAAAACCAGGTTGTATTTATCTCTGCCAAGACTTTGATGAAAGCTGACACTGTTGAATATTTAATGCAATGAAAAGGAAAAAAATCATGTTTCCTTTCACCCCCAGGGTGCACGTAGACACACAAACTGCGAATCTTGGAGGCAGCCGATAGGTTGCATTCTGAAACTTATGATGCTTTGTACAGTGTGCTTCTAGATAGGTTGCGTCAGGCTGATGTCATACCATATGTGCATGTTTGCGTGAATGCAAATCATCAATATCAATTTGTGAGATTCATTAATCGTGCGTTTTCAAACTGAAAAAAAGGATGTATTAGAAGTTTCCAAATAGACTTAATATCAAAGTGATAAAGCATGTTTTATTTCCAGATTTCGCAGGATAGCATTGTAAACCTAAACAACCACGAAATGCATTCAACGCTGATTGATCATCAGTCTGTTTTCCTCTTCCTGTTCCATTTCCTCTGGCTTATTGCTATTATAGATGGCAAATGTCGTACTTTCGAAATTTTTCTTCATAACTCATCAACTACGTGTTTCAAATCTACCTGCCATGTTTTGGAAAAATAAACATTTATAGCGAATATGCCAAATTGTAATAAAACAATGAGACTTGATCATATTACTGAACTTCAAACAGGAAGTTGGACAAAGTTTCAGTTAGGAAATAAAACTTAAAATAGGAGAAGTAAGAAACACAGATCCAAAAAAATATTATTAATATTATTTTTATTAAAAAGGATCACTTTTTTTCAGACACAGAGAGAAAACTCTACTGAGCGTGCTCAGATAAACTCATTCGGATTGCAAATATCTTGTGAAGAAATGTAATGCCTCAGTTCTGCCCTATCCCTCATATTCACAGTATTTCACCAGTTTTTTCATAAATTGATCAATTTTTCATTTTCTGATCATAAACTGTTTACCCCTGGAGCTTTGTGATCTCTGGCCCTAAAAACATCTGGAATATTGTTAGATTTTTATATCATTTACAACTGTCTCTCTCTTTTCTGTCTGTTTTTTAGGTTATTTGAGACCCTGCAGTCCCTGTTTTGGTCGATATTCGGCCTCCTGAACCTGTACGTGACCAACGTGAGGGCTCGGCACGAGTTCACTGAATTTGTGGGCGCCACCATGTTCGGCACGTACAACGTCATCTCCCTGGTGGTTTTGCTTAACATGCTCATTGCTATGATGAACAACTCATATCAGCTCATCGCTGTAAGTACCAATCAATAATCTATGGCCAATTTTTCTAATTTAATCTATTGTAGCTCATTTTCTCATATCTCTTCCCGCGCAGGACCACGCTGACATTGAGTGGAAGTTTGCTCGGACCAAGCTGTGGATGAGTTACTTCGACGAGGGCGGGACACTCCCCCCTCCCTTCAACATCATCCCCAGTCCCAAGTCATGCTGGTACCTGTGTCGATGGGTGCACAAGCGTCTCTGCTGGTCAGAGGACGCTCCACCTGAAGAACCCCACAAACACGAGAACCTGAAGGAATTCACGGTAAGGAGAAATCCTGAATCGATTCGAACCCCGTCGCTCCGGCTCCATCAGTGAATCTGTTGTTAACGACACCTTAAGAACAATTCAGCCAGCTCATTTTAGGATGCATTACCCATTATGACGACAAACAGCACTGTCACACACATACGGAATGCTCAAAGAGCCGATTTACATTTTTTATTATTGTTTTTTGAACTAGTGTGATGTTGACTCATGGTGGGATGCAGTAATTATATTTAGACTTGCATCAACATGCATTACGTTCAGAAAATATTATAACCTTTGACACGAAAAAAATCATGCTACTCACTGAAACTATTCACCGATACTGACCGCTGTTCACGACCCTCACACTCTTTTCAACAAAAGTTGTTTAGGGTGACTCAGTCTGGGATTTTTTTGTCACTCAACCCTGCAAATAAATAAGTCATCTGAATCATTTAAAACAAAGTAAATGTATGACAATGAAGGTTATGAAAAATAAATATTTTTGATGAATACTGTGTAGTATGTTTTACATAAGAAGGAACGGGGAAAACCCAAATTCTGAGATTCTTTCATCCTCAAAATCTCCTCAAATTCCTATGTTTATATTATAATATGTTTTAACCTGAAAACTGGAGACCTTTGAAATGAACTGAAAAGCCACTAACCCACCAAATTATGGGAAAACTGCATTATAGTATGATATCCCAAAGTTGCTTATCTTAAAGGAACAGTTCATCTAAAAATACAAATTCTGTCATTTACTCACCTTCATGTTGTACCATATCTATAAATATGTCTTTGTTTGGATGAACACTGAGAAAGCTATTTGGAAGACTGATTGTAACCAAACAGATCTTTACTACCATTGTAAAATAACCTTTCCTTTAAGATAAGCACCCTTGGGGTAACATTTACATTTTTACATTTTGCAGGCGCTTTTATCCAAAGCGACTTACATTGCATTATCCTATACATTTATACATAGGTATTCATAGGATCCAACCCACAACCTTGTGTTGTTAACTCAATGCTCTTACCACTGAGCAACAGATAAGCAATAATGTACTATTATGCCATTTTTCCAGGTCGAGTGAGAGGTCTTTTTGTGGTGAACTTTTTTTTAAAGTACAACATTGACTGTATTTAATAGACCGAAAATTAAGATTGGACACATCAAATTGATAAATGTCATTTAAATGTCATTTTTAGATACCAAAAACTATAATTGATGTTTAATGTGCAGTTATACAAATCAGGCTTACAGTTACACCAATAAACGTGTCCGCCATCCAAAAATACTTCGTGTCAACTACTGTTACTCCTACAATGGTGAAGGTTCTGTACATGAAGAACAATGTTGTTATGTAACCAAGACGGTTCCGTGCAATGTCAGCACGTGAACTCATTAATATTCAGGAGATGAATCTTAGCCGTTTGGTGACATAATACACACACAACGTGTTTTCAATTGAATCACCGGAGCGGAACTGAATGAATAAAACTTCTATGAAGGAAGATTTCTTTCTACGCCCAGTTTCTATTTCTCCTTAGATGATGTAATGAGGTGTAAGATGGCCGTAGTTCAACCTCCTCCTGTTTTTACGCAACTCCCTTGAAACAGTCAGGGATCCTTGTCGTCTTTGTTTCAGTTACAAGCGCTCTTGTTTGCTCAATGCTTTAATTACAAATCCATCTCTCGGCGTGCTCTTTAATAGCTTACATCAGTACAGGTGTACACATTCTCTCTCTCTCCATCCATCCACACTCACTCAACACTCTCCCACATGTTTTCAGGCAATGCTGTGTTAGTATAAAATCTTAATGGTTATATAAACCTGCCTACATGAAGAGCCGAGAAGAGAGCGGCTATTCGGGAATATCAGATAAGAACACTAAATCTCGGTTTAAACTGCAATAGTAAGACAATTTACAAACATTTTACCGTCCTTTCTACTTTATTATTCACCTATCTCAGCGCACATCGGTCGTCACGAGGGAAATAAATGCAAAGGCATTGTGGGGGTTTACAGGATGGAGTATTGAAAGTGCATTTGAAAATCGGTCACTTTGTATTAGTGCTGTCAAATCGATTCATTGCAAAATAATATAAACATTTCCGTCACTTATGTGTTTTAATTTCTCCCAAATAATATATTATAATATAATGTAACTGAAATGGATAATTAACAAACACAGCCTTTACTCAATACTTTCCTTAAACACTGTTAATATTTGTTTCTCCTTTAGGAAAAGCACGCTGACAGACTGATCCAAAATCAGCATTATCAGGTACGTTAGTGAAAAAAACACACGTATGCACGTATACAAACAGTTTGCATGTCATTGCATTGCATTGATGTGCCGGTGGCTTTATTTTCCCTATCTCTCTTTCTTCACACCATTGTACCAAAGACACTGCACATTACCAGATTAACAAGATTAGGGGGTGCTGTTTTATATGACTGTTTACCTTCTCCTTCACCCCTACAGGAGGTCATTCGCAGTCTGGTGAAGAGGTACGTGGCGTCTATGATTCGCAGCGCTAAGACGAACGAAGGCCTGACGGAAGAGAACTTTAAGGTACTAGATGTCTTTGAGGTGTCATGCATGCTTTTCAACAGGAACACCGTCCCAAATAAAGGCTCCAGTCTTGTTACTTTATAAAACTGTCTTTTAAACACATATTTTAGTCGAAGACTAGCATGAAAATTGATGCGTTTTGAAGAAAATGTAAATATTTGAAGGGTGATGCTGATGTTTGGGTTTTTTGCCAGGGTGTTGCTATGTGGTTGCTAGGGTGTTCTGGGATTTCGCCAGTAGGTTGCTGGGTGATTTCTTATGGTCAAAATGACTATAACACAGAAAAAAGAGCCTTTAATATTATTTAATATTATAAAAATTATAATAAAAATTTAATATTATTGTCAAATAAATAGCTCAGTGGTTAGAGCATGGCGTTAGCAACTCCAAGGTCATGGGTTCGATCCCAGGGGATTGCACTTAGAAACAAAAATGTGTAATACAACGCAATGTAAGTCGTTTTGGATAAAAGCATCTGCCAAATGCCTAAATGTAATATTTATTAAAGTATTTGGGGAAACAGAATCAACAAAAAAAAATTATGTGAGTAATGTCCAAAGAAATTGTCTTTGTTCTATTAATTATTATTATTAAATATTATTGTCTAATATTTATTATGAGATTTGAGACAACAAATTACACAAACAGGTTTACTCAAATATTATATTTTAAAATGAATTATGTCCTTATAAAGGAGCCTTTGTTTGCCTATATTATTATTAAATATTTTATTTATTAATATTTATTTATTCAAATCTTTGAAAAGGGATTATTTAAATCTTTGTTTGGAAAGTAAAAGATTATATTACAATACTTTTATCCATTTTTATGAATGAACATTTGCAATTATGCTTTGCTGTAGGAGTTAAAACAGGATATTTCCAGCTTCCGCTACGAAGTGTTGGATCTCCTCGGCAACCGGAAGCTGCCCCGGAGGAACTATTCCTCCAGCAGCGAGGCCACGTTCAGAGATGATGTCAGCGATGACGGCGACGAGTCGAGCAACAACCGTCACCACAGTGATGGCAGCAGCATTGGAGCCAAGGGCGTGTCTTTCAAAACCATCACACCTTCAGATCCCTCCTATGGCGTCTCCGCCCTCTTCTGCTCCATCTCCGGAACGGAGGTCGCGACGGCATCATCGTCGGCGTACAGGGAGGGTAAACCAAAGATCAACGGATTAAGGAAGAACCCCTCGCCCTCCTCTTCACTTTCCTCCGTGGCTCCAGCAAGACCCGCACTTTCACGGACTTGGAGGCGCTTTTCACGCTTCTCTAGCTCCAAGAAGAACTCCTTCAGACGGCTCGGCCTGCTCTTCTCACGCATGGGCAGTCACCTTCCCCAGCCCGCAGGTGTTACGGCCGCAACCTACACTATCTCAGATGGATTGCTTCACCCACCCGAGGCTTGGCAGGACTTAGGCTTCACAAGGGGTGATGGTCCTGTCACCCGCAGTGAGACCAACCTCAATCGGGTGGATGTGGCCACTTTAAATGAGGACGACAGTGTTGCCATGGCAACTAATGGACAGAGAGCTAACGTGAGGGATGTTTTGCTGACATTAGGACCTCTGTCCCCATCCACCTCCCTCCACTGTGCTTCCAATTTTTCAGCTTCCAGTTCCCGCCTCCTGGACTCGAGCGAGGACGTGTTCCAGGGATTGGCAGGGCCTTGTGACAGACGGATGCGAGACTCCTCCCACTGGGTTACGGAACAGGATGATTCGGTGACCACGCAGCTATAGTATTGCTAGTATAAACTGTACAGCACTTTGATAATAACAATAATCAGCGACGATATCAATAACTATTACCTTAACCACAACCGATTTCTTTCTTTTATCGCATTTAGTTTGCTGCTGCAATATTAGTATTTTATCACTGAGATTTAACCAAATCGAAAGTTATTTAAGAGGTGGATGGGATGACGGACAACAGAAAGGTTTAGGAGAAACGAAAACATGTCATAACCAGCAGAATAGACACAAGGGTTCATTAGAAATGTTCTGTGATCCACAGGCCAGCTACAAACATATTTGGACAAGTCATCTGAGACATTTATTCACCAGTTTACCACTTCATTATCTATTTGTGTTGCTCTCTCTCTGTCTCTCTCTCTCTCTTTGTACCACTTTGACCACTCGAAGCCAGCAGGTCTGTTTCAGATAGTTGTGTGAAGAATTTCAAAAAGGTACACATACAGATTCTGGGGATGACGGTGTCAAAATGACAGAAAAATCATTACAAATAATTGAAATTGAACATAAATTGATGTCGACAAGGTTTCCTTTTTGTTGTATATGTTTTTGGTCTTGCTACGCACAATTCATCAGCGCACATTATTCCAAAGATGAAAAATGTTCGTCTTTAAAATCGTTTATCAAAATGTAACAATTTTGCCTCTGAAAGGACTTCCTTGTCTGAAACCGCTCAGACTTTTGGTGAATGTTTTCCAAATTTATTGATGGTTAACTTTAAAGCAGCAATCTGTCATTCTTTGGGTTAGTTCAACTTTATTTCAATTTAACCCACGTAAGATAAGTACTTAAAGTTGCAATTTTATGTTTCAAACAGAGATGGCAATAAAGAGACTAATTAATGGATTGCAACATAAATATGGACTGAAAGAAAATCTCCAACAGCCACTTTATTGGAAATGAATTAACACATTTTGACAAAGCAAACTCATATTATATTTAATACTTTTTGTTGGTAAATATTTACAAAATCCACAGACAAACATGAAGGTGGCCAATTGTAATGTTATGAAAAAATTGGAGATATGAGGTTTCAGTCCGCGAGCGACGATATAATAACAATTCAGCAATAATAGCAAAGTAATGATACATTTTGTGAAGAAGTTATCATTGGTACTTTATGATGCTTGTGTATATCAAAGCTGTTGTCATTTAAAACCTGTACGACTCTCTTTCTTCTGCAGAACACAAAAGAAGATATTTAGAAAAATGTTGGTAGCAGAAGACTGTTGGTCCCCATCAACTTGCATTGGTATCGTTTCCATGCAATAGAAGTCAACGGTCTCCCAACGTTTTATATTTACCGACATTTTTCAAAATATCTTATTTTGTGTTTTGCAGAAGAAAGAAAGTCACGCTGGTTTAAAATGACAACAGGGTGAGTAAATGATGACAGGATTTTCATTTTGAAGGTGAACTTTCTACCGTTACATTCCATTTGTCATCCTGTTCCATACATCTCACCATTGTGCACTGAAAGCAATGTCAGTTCATAATCATTGGTTTCATTTATTGAATAAAGTTTGTGTTGGAACGTGTACATCCCAAGAAACATATCTTATATACACTGTATGTGACAGGATATGATGTTCATGCATCTCTCGGTGGTACAGATGTGGTATTTTACGAAGGAGCTTACTTGTAGGCTAATGCTGTTGCTCACCTGGTGTAACAGTAAGATCCTTAACCTTAGTGCTATAATACATGCACATCATAGTCTGGGATTACTCATGTTATGCACCCAGAGGGCTGAAGTTATGCTAGAATCTAACATGACTGAAATCTTATTTTTGTATTTTGAATAGCATGTATAATGATTTAATTTTAAGACTGTTTTAGTCTAGACCGACTTTATTTATATAGTATATAATATAATACAATATAATGTTTTGGGAGTTTTCTTTTTCGTTTGACTGCTTACTTTTTACTGTGTGTGAATATTAATTAGTATATTATATTAATCAGGTACAGGGGAAATGTCAAGGGACATGCATCGAATATGAAACCCCCCTATCGTGCGAAGATGAATGCTGACAAAACGCATACAGCGCCTGGCGAAAGTACACTGACCTTTAATCAACTTTAAACACACTACAATTTGGCATGGTTTCATGTTGGGGTAAAAGTACCGATTCAAATTGATCTTTTGATTATATATATATAATCTTTAAATTAAAACCCCATCTATACATTCTTAGTAGACTGATGCATTCATGGCTGCAACAGTGTGCTCTTTCAAATAATCAAATGTGGGGAGAAAATCCTTTGTGTTAAAACACTTTCTAACAAACCAATGTAACATTAGTTACAGCGCAGTTTCTGTGCCTTGAAACAAAACATCACAAAGCTCAACATTTCAGCGTAGGACTGTGTAATCCAGTCAAATGAGAGAGTTGGTTAAGGTCTGAATACTTTCATCAAGGTGTTGTAAATGCTTGTGTAAACACTTGAATGAAATACACTCTCTCTCTCTTGTATGATTCTTACATCAGTTTGTACTTTTCCTTGGAAACGTGTGAACATATGATAAAGACAAAAACGTAGTTCTGACAGCCAGAATCTCAAGGGTATGCCGAATATGCAGATTCAATAAAGCAGAATAACTGTGGTAATGTGTCTGATTTGATGCAAATTCCTGATGAAGTATAGAAGAGATGTCCGGTGTACACTACACTGCTCTGGATTTAAGTCCAACTGCAGCATGATTTATGCAACATATTCATTTATTTCACTGAAAATGTGTTTCATGCAATTTTCATACAAAAATGTTATATCATTTCATAATTAAAATGTAAGTAAAAGAAATATAAGACAATAGGAGCCATGAAATAAATGTGAACTCCTTCTATACTTAATCCGAGGGTGAGACCTAAAGAAGGCCGGTAGTACATGTTGGTTCATTTTAGGCAGAATATGCTTAAATGTGTTTTTAAATGTGGGAAAAATACACACAGAATGTGGCTACAGAATGAATGTGTGACCCTAAGGTAATAAAGTAATACCTTCAGATATTGTTATATTAAAGTAAAGAAATCGGCTAAGGGGTGTGGTTCATTTAAAAATGAACTAAAAGCTACCTTTAAAAACGAAAGGTGGGCATTTCAATATTTAGATGGCAAGATGAGCCAACACTGCTGACCTGTAACAGGTGTCCAGTAATCGGAAAACATGACATGGTAATTTATGAGAGCAATGTCAGGTTTTAGATAATCTGATTATCTGAAGTGTAGTGCCATCTGGTGGTTGCATATATGCTTTGCATACATTAAGAATTAAAATACAATTCATGAGCCCAGACAAAGACAAGATGTAGAAAAAGACAAGATGTAGAAAAAGACAAGATGTAGAAAAAGACAAGATGTAGAAAAAGACAAGATGTAGTAAAAGACAAGATGTAGAAAAAGACAAGATGTAGAAAAAGACAAGATGTAGAAAAAGACAAGATGTAGTAAAAGACAAGATGTAGAAAAAGACAAGATGTAGTAAAAGACAAGATGTAGTAAAAGACAAGATGTAGAAAAAGACAAGATGTAGTAAAAGACAAGATGTAGAAAAAGACAAGATGTAGAAAAAGACAAGATGTAGAAAAAGACAAGATGTAGTAAAAGACAAGATGTAGTAAAAGACAAGATGTAGAAAAAGACAAGATGTAGAAAAAGACAAGATGTAGAAAAAGACAAGATGTAGAAAAAGACAAGATGTAGAAAAAGACAAGATGTAGAAAAAGACAAGATGTAGTAAAAGACAAGATGTAGAAAAAGACAAGATGTAGTAAAAGACAAGATGTAGAAAAAGACAAGATGTAGAAAAAGACAAGATGTAGAAAAAGACAAGATGTAGAAAAAGACAAGATGTAGTAAAAGACAAGATGTAGAAAAAGACAAGATGTAGAAAAAGACAAGATGTAGAAAAAGACAAGATGTAGAAAAAGACAAGATGTAGTAAAAAACAAGATGTAGTAAAAGACAAGATGTAGAAAAAGACAAGATGTAGAAAAAGACAAGATGTAGAAAAAGACAAGATGTAGAAAAAGACAAGATGTAGAAAAAGACAAGATGTAGAAAAAGACAAGATGTAGAAAAAGACAAGATGTAGAAAAAGACAAGATGTAGTAAAAGACAAGATGTAGAAAAAGACAAGATGTAGAAAAAGACAAGATGTAGAAAAAGACAAGATGTAGTAAAAGACAAGATGTAGTAAAAGACAAGATGTAGAAAAAGACAAGATGTAGTAAAAGACAAGATGTAGAAAAAGACAAGATGTAGAAAAAGACAAGATGTAGAAAAAGACAAGATGTAGAAAAAGACAAGATGTAGTAAAAGACAAGATGTAGTAAAAGACAAGATGTAGAAAAAGACAAGATGTAGAAAAAGACAAGATGTAGAAAAAGACAAGATGTAGAAAAAGACAAGATGTAGTAAAAGACAAGATGTAGTAAAAGACAAGATGTAGAAAAAGACAAGATGTAGAAAAAGACAAGATGTAGAAAAAGACAAGATGTAGAAAAAGACAAGATGTAGAAAAAGACAAGATGTAGTAAAAGACAAGATGTAGAAAAAGACAAGATGTAGAAAAAGACAAGATGTAGAAAAAGACAAGATGTAGAAAAAGACAAGATGTAGAAAAAGACAAGATGTAGTAAAAGACAAGATGTAGAAAAAGACAAGATGTAGTAAAAGACAAGATGTAGAAAAAGACAAGATGTAGAAAAAGACAAGATGTAGTAAAAGACAAGATGTAGAAAAAGACAAGATGTAGAAAAAGACAAGATGTAGAAAAATACAAGATGTAGAAAAAGACAAGATGTAGAAAAAGACAAGATGTAGAAAAAGACAAGATGTAGAAAAAGACAAGATGTAGAAAAAGACAAGATGTAGTAAAAGCAGAGCTTAAAGATGCAGTTCCCATGTAAGTCAATAGCTTTTGTTTAATGTATTTGGAACAAGTGTATACAGTACATTATTGCACACGTATGGAATTTTATCTCTTTTATACCTGTTTAACACGTGAAATGTATTTTAACGTTACGTTACCTGCAGCTTTATAATGAAACGCCTGTTAAAAACATTCGTAGGCCCGCCCACGCTTTTCACTGGTTCCCCGATGCAACTCCGCCGTCGCCGATTGGTTCACTCGTCAGCGTCAACCTGCCACAGCGGAAGTGAAAGCATCAGACACAGCGGCCGCTGAAAAAAGGATGTATAGTGTTTTATAATTGCTCTGTTTGACACTCACAAGAAATGAATGTTTTTATCCGCATCGTATTACTTTTCGCAAGTGCCGCGTTTGCGGGCAAAAGCGGGGACGACGAATGGGTGAATCTGCCAAATAAATGCGAAGGTAAGAACACATTCAATGACTGAGTCTTATATTCAGACACGTCGTGAAGTGCATTTCGATCCTTTGTGGAAACACCAGACAGCTGTTTTGCACTGCACATCTGTATTATTGAATCATACGCGAAGAGATTTGTATTAAAGATGCGTTGTGGGGCTTTTGTAACGTACCTCACATTTGCCAAATTTGTTATTGACAAATACACATTTATTTGCTGTCTTCGCTCCTAAAGGCGTCAAAAACCCCACGTGTTGATATTATGCGATTGATTATACATATAAACTATCGTATAATTTACGTTATATATAAGCATGCGCGCGCAGCCTCACAACCGAGAGCATCCGACTTCCTCCGTTCAACAGAATTCATGCTTCTGTCATGACGTCGGCTGTGTCTCAAACCTAGTGAGCTGCCTGGGAAGTCATGGTTTTGCTGCTGTGTGTATTTGGTATGTGATGCCCTGAGTAGGCTGCTCGCTAGGCTTTGATACGCGGCCACTTTCTGTTCCCTTTTTCTCATCAGTGTGCATGCTGTGTTTTTATAGTATGCAAATTCGTGAGCATCGAGATGAAGTCGGCATTTGAAGAGACGGGCAAAACGAAAGAAGTTATTGAGACCAACTACCGCTTTTTGGACGAGAAAGGCACACCGCCCATCAAATATGTCAAATCGTAAGTCTGCCTTATTCTGTACCTGTGGGTTTAAAATAACACCGTGGGCCAAATAACCATTATATTATTTGCCTTTTTCTTTAGTGATATGCGTTTTATAGATGTGATGGAGAATGTTTGCTCCAGAATAATGCAGTACAATCTGCACAAAGAGAGAGATGGAAGCAATCGTTTTGCAAAGGTAAGACGTCTGTAACCTGGTTTCATCCGTTTGCGCATGAATGACCCGTTTCCACCTGTTTGTGATGAGATGTCGATCGCATCGACAATCTTCAATAACTCAGGCTAGTCTTTGAGTTCTGACCCCCTCGCTCTCTGCTCAGGGTATGTCTGAGACCTTCTCGACCTTGCATAACCTCGTGCATAAAGGCGTGAAGGTGGTTATGGACATTCCTTTTGAACTGTGGAATGAGACCAGTGCTGAAGTGGCTGACCTCAAGAAACAGGTGTGTGTGAGATCTCAAAATCGTATGTGGCTTGTATGTACAATGGATCACGCAGAAAGGGTGCATTTTGTAATAATTCGCTGGATGTACGTCCCGCTTTTATACGGCCTCTTGTCACGTAAGTACATCATTTCACATTCAATATTTTACTAAACGTCTTGGCACCAGTTAGGTATTTAATGTTGGCATACAGTAAAAAAAGGATTTATTCTCATAATCTTGTCTTTATTCTTGAAATATTGCTAATCTAATCCTGTTATTTCATTCTTTAGTGTGATGTGATGGTGGAGCAGTATGAAGATGTTATTGAAGACTGGTATAAAGGCAAACAAGAGGAAGATCTCACAATCTACCTGTGTGAAAAACACGTGCTGAAAGGACAGGATACAGGTACAGTGAAACTGATGATGCTATGTTTTACTCCACACTAAATTGCTTTGAAACGCACACTTTCTACTGAAATTAAGTCGTTTCTACTGTTTTGAGTGGCTCCTCCCCCTATAAAATAGCAAGTAGGGCTTAGTTTACCTCACAGCTTAGAATTTGATGAGACACTAAAGTGACTTGGTCAATCGAGCGGTTCTGACAGCTGGTTTAAAGATTTGACAACGTGTACTCTCCGCAGCCTGTCTTAAAGAGAAATGGAGCGGGAAAAAGGGGGACACGGCGGCCATCGCAGAGGACAAGAAGAAAAAGAAGAGCAAGAAGAAGAAGAGCAAAGATGGCGAGGACAGTCCGAAAAAAGAGAAGAAAGTGAAGAAGAAGAAGAAGTCCAAAATTTCAGAAAGTGAGAAAAACAAGTGGAAAACTGAGGAAGCTGGATACAGCTCGGATGAGGAGATTCAAAAGAAAGTTCCTCTTGGCCAGGATAAAACTGAACTCTGACATGTCTCTTGGGCGTTGTTTTGAGGACTTTTGTCCCTTTGACAGCTGAATCTCTGATATACCTTCAGTTTAGTTTAGAAAATAATAATTCAGAGGTTCAAAATGCCATTGTCAGATCCAACAAATCGCATCGATCAATTAAATCAGAGCTTTTATTCAAACCTTTGCTTGTGTTTGTGCACATGCTGATACATGTTGGTAATATTTGATACTTTTTCAAATTTCCCTTTTTTTAGGAAAAAAGAAGTCTCGTGCACTTCAACTCTAGTGTTTTTTAATTAAGTGTTTCATCCCCCAACGTTTGTCGTCTGAAGTAGGCTCTC
The DNA here is from genome assembly GCF_947034865.1 of Barbatula barbatula. Classification (NCBI taxonomy): domain Eukaryota; kingdom Metazoa; phylum Chordata; class Actinopteri; order Cypriniformes; family Nemacheilidae; genus Barbatula; species Barbatula barbatula. The sequence goes on from NC_136771.1 coordinate 22,342,828, forward strand.
CCAACTAATGAAAAATAAATGTATTTGAAGGTAAAATAACAATGATCTACCAGGCCTACTGTCATTAGTGTCAATAGTTCAACCAAAAATCATGTCATGATTTATTAACCCTCACTTCATTCAAAACCTGCATATGTTTTCCAAAAGAAAGTCATGGAGGTTCTGAATGACATGAGGGTGAGTAAATGATGAAATAATGTTTATATTTGGGTAAACTTTTATTTTCAGGCTGCAATGTTATTCTGGTTTGGCTGTAATTTTGAATATTTAATTCAGTATTGGTATATTGATACACAGATATATAAGCATAATCAATATCCTGTTTCATAAAAATATTTTCTAAATAATACTTTGTGAACAAATGCTGAATATGTTGTGTGATTCAAATTCGAATTGCAGGGATATTTCAATCCAAATATTTCAACTTGGCATCTTGTAAGGCTGGACTTTCATGTCCCGCTCATGTTTCTCGCGTTGTAATACAGATAATGGTACAAACAGAAAAAGCAGTTTCACAATTCGAAACCGTGACCTTTTCCTTTTTGTTTGACCATATAAGGCAAAATTTTGCCAGATCTCTTCATATTTGTTTTTGCTTTTCAGTGTTTACGTATGTGATGTCAGTTTCCGGGAATGTCCGAGTGCAGTGTTTCTTTCATATTTTTCTCAACAGTATTGTTTACTTTAAATGTTTATCTGGTATTCTAAGTTGCTGTTTCCAAAAGCTGGTTGTGAAACCCCACAGGTGTCTGTGAGCAGACCCAGATTATTAAAGCCAGGCATGTGGATGAAAGTTACTGACCTGAGACTGAACTGTACAGTTTATGCAAATCTAATGTATGTGTAAATATGCAGGATGCTTTTCTAGCCTTCAGGTCATTACTGTACAGTAGCGGGTGCTTTTAATAAGCGTTTAATGAAGTGTAATGACAACTGGCGAATAAAAACTAAAAACCAAACACGTGTTTTATGTTTTTCTTTTGTAAAATAACAAATCTCATTTTTGAAGAGAGGATATTGTAGGAAGGAGATCTTCACAGACTTTGCCACGAGGTGGCGGTAAAACCAATAGAAAAGAACAGATCCTGGCTTGTTCAGAGGATAAACTTGAGGACACTTTTATTTAAACTCTTTATTTTGCTGCCAAGGTCCTCTCGGGTCCATAATTAAAAGGAAACTACGATACCCATAATTCTTAGGCTGGTAGTCCTGAATAAAGCAACATGGGCACATAAGCAATTAAAACAGAATTGCATGTAAAATCTAACTGTAAATACAAATACTTTTATTAAGAAGCATGTCTGGAACACATATGCTACATTAACTTTATGCAAAGTCTCTCAAAACGTTTGCAATGACGTGAAGATGAAGATGCTGCTTTCGTGCAACTGTTTATCAGCTCAGTGCAGTGCAGAAGTCCTTGTCCGCGTTGCTACTTCTCAATGTCAAATTCCTAGTCTGTTGTTTTTGAGCAATCTCTATTATTTGCCCTTCGATATTGGAGCAAGTGGCTATTCACTTGCACAAACAGATCTCAATGAATAATTCACAAAAACAAACACCTCGCACCCAGCCTAAAGTCTTTTTCGTTTCGTTATCAGTAATGCCGAGAGATTCTTCCTTCCTCAGACGAAGAAAATAGAGAATTTGATTGTTCTCTAATCTCTGTGGATAAAACGCGGTGTGAAATTGAAATATTGATTTCTTTTACATTGCAATCGCCTGGTATTACACTAGAGACAGTGTGAGCTGGAATGTGAATCTCACATCTGGACTTTATTTTTTTTTTTACATGTTTCCTTCGATGCATTCTCTCCAGAGATAGTTTAGCAATAAAGCTGTATTGATTTCAATTGAATTAAAGCAATTTATCACTTGCTAATATTAAAAAACAGTCAATTGGATTGACTTTTACGACCCATTCAGCTTAAAGGTCCAGTGTATGGAATGTAGTGGCATCTAGTGGTGAGATTGTGCATTGTTATTGGTGGCTCACTCCACCCCTTTCGAAGCACTACGCATGTTTTCACTTCTTTGCCGAATGAGATGCCATATTTATGAAAAACGCTCTGTAGTTTGTCCCTTTAGGGCTACTGTAAAACAACATGGCGACATCCATGTAATCCATCCATGGGGTGTAGATGCCGATAGAAATAGCTCAATTCTAAGATAATGCAAACATAACACGTCTTTATGTGAGGTCTTTATACACCCCTGAACACATATTTGTATATATTATATTGCATTTCTGTCAATAGATCCTCTAAAAAATTACACATTGGACCTTAAAGGCACCGAATATTTTGTATTTAATATATTTTATATTGTTTGTCTGTACTCTCAAGAAGGAGCTCATGCGAGGATATTTTGAAGAAAATATACGCAACGTTTTCTGCTGTGTGTGGATAGCATTTTTTAGAAAACATGTTTTTTAAAATATTTTTCTATGAACATTTACTAGAGTAAATATTTTATATAGTTGACCTAAGCATTTCACTTGTATTAACTAAACATGTTTATTCTTATACCTCAACAGAGGAAGCACAAATGTTGGAGAGGAATGTTGGTCACTTTAGATGCGAAAAAACACTCTTATCTTCAGACGTCATGAGAAAAGTTGTTGCAGGGTTCAATGACTTAATAACAATTTGATAATTTCCTTTTCAACCATTTCCTCCCCGTCCATTCCACTGTGCCCTAATATGGGTAATCTTGTTACACAAACATTTTCCATGTCTTTCTGAGTGGTTCCTTCACAATATGTATCTTTATTTGAAAGCTGTGGTGCGTGAAATGGGCCCATATCTCACTCGAGACAGCAACCTTTCTTTAAATCACATTTCATCTCCAGATATTTGTTTAGCGGCCTCTTTTCATACATTTCATGAGAAACACAAACTCTTCTTCATGTTTTGAGGATTACGTGCGAATCAGTTTATCACTGAATACCATCTATAAAGATCTATGGACCGCCTTCTGAAAACAACTCCCACCCCACAAATAAATGTACTGTCCTTGAATAGTTATATCGTGAACAGACCCATAACATTTCTTGACACAGAATGCACAAGACATTTTGTGTATTGATATTTTGTTAACTGTGCTCTCATTTTTAAGTCGCTGGGATTAAAGTGTCTGTTAAATGAATAAATGTCAACAATAAATGAGATGTATTTCAGAACTAAACAACCTGTCAACTTACAAAAACTTGTTTTTCGGGACGTTCATATTAACTGAGGACACAAGCGTTCACGATATATGTCTCACACAACAATCATTTCAAACAAATCTGGGCTTGTTTCTTGTTTCCTAAACATTGATGTTTGTCCTCCAGTTCCCTTCCTGCCTTTTAATAGCTGTATTTTTTAAAGCACACATTTCCCACGTTCCAAAGTGGCCATCTCCCATATTTAGAGTGCGATCTAATTCAGAACAAATGAAAAAAATACAGTTTCATCATCAACACAGACTGTTTTCAAATCTATTTATGGTCCCCACAGATTTATGGTCTCTATGTTTCCAAAATATGCAAAAGAAAAATATTACGACAGATTATGCAATACGGTAAATGTACTTCGAGTCGCGATATCCTTGTTTGAAAAAGAATAAGACACAGCTGGAGTTTTCTGGATTACTGTGAATGCTTTCACTACAATGTCCGTACTTAAAGCTGTCGCCTAGGTATATAGTCTGAAAAAATGGAAGCGTTCAATTTTATACATAAGATGCCGGTCGAACGACAGTTCCTCATTAGACCCTTGAGAAGACCAGACTGTGAATGTTAATGAGGACTTTGATACCTGCCAATAAAGGCCAATGGTTTAAGCTCTAATGGGGTCTCATTTGCATGGCCTGAATCAATAGACTTGTTTGACGGCTTTTGCTTCAATCAGGAATGCATTGATAAAGGTGACACCACTGACATGAACATTGCTTTGTTTATTTGTGTTGTCGTCCCGCATAAAACAATGACAGACATTGATCAAGACCTTTCAAGACTTGCTTCAATGTCTACAGGACAGACGGCATCATCCAGGAATTGTGTTGCTTTTTGTATTACATTCCAAATCAGCGCATCACACACTGCCAACATCGAAAATGGATACAGGAATAAACTGCATCTCACACAAAACAGAACACAAACGATGGGTGGAAACACGCACCATATCAGGCCAGTTTCCATTGACTGGTCATTGTATGACTTCAAGAAGTAAGTCGGCTCAAAATATGAAATAGAAAGATCAGTCTGGAGGTTAAAAACATCAAATAAATGCTTAAAGTATAGTTTAATGTTTCATTAAGAAAGACGTTCAGTCATTTCTCAAAAAGGCAAACACAGTCAGGATGGGACTCAGTAGCTTGTGACACGAAGCCCAAAAATAATTCACAAATCCGTTACACACAGTTAGGAAGAAATATTCTTGACCTGCTGCAAATGAATGTTCGAGTATCAGGAAGCTAAACAGGCCTACAAACAGAAATAGACAGAGGAACCGGAAGATGGACATATGAGAGAAAAGCAAGAACAAATGAAACATTCTCACACTTAATTTGAGAAGCACTCAAGTTTTCTTCACCAAAAGTTATCCCTCTTCTACCGGCCCGGCGTTGTCGTCCATTTTTGACAGTCGGAGTGAAGGTCTCTAACCGTTCCTCGTGGATAATATCAGAACATGTTTCCATACAAGTAACAGGAAGCCATTTCCGCTCTCCATGGAGCAGTTGAACTTAAACAGGGATTTATGTAGTAAATGTACAGTATTAAAACAAATGCTCTGGAATGCTATGAGGTTTAGAGGAAGAGTTCAAAAGTGGACAGAGCATTTAAATGGATGTGCTCTCTCTTGCAGATCTGATCTTCTATGACCTTGCTTCGTTATTTAAGACACGGATGTCCTCTCTGGGTTGGAATCTTCATTTGGAAAGTTGATTGTCTTCTTAATACATAATTGGGTCCTTTGTAAACATTCTGCTTTCTGTGAGAAAGAAGTCAAATTTAAGAAAACAATGACCAAACATGTTTCATTCGTAAGGCAGCTCTTAAAAAAGCATATTTTTAGGTGTAGGCCAACTAATCTCAGTAGTATTAGTAGGATTGTTGTCCGTGTACTGTTTCAATATTGTATGCTTCCTCAAGCGTACTTTGTGAAAAAAGTATTAAATAGCCACCTTAAAAGAGAAAGTACAACTACAAGCAAAGTATAGTTAAAATAATGAATTATATTTATGAAATTAATTAATCCAAATGAAAATTATTTCATCGTTTACTCACCATAATAACATTTTTTTCACATCATCATACACAAATGAGGATTTTTTGAAGAACGCTGTTAACCAGACAAAATTGGAGCCCGTTGTGCAGACCCTAAACCACTGAAGCATTTCTCAAAATATGTTTATTTGTGTTCCCCGAAAGAAAGAGTCGTGTCAACCTGATCTCAGATGCATTCGTATTTTATGAGGTGGGTAATTTGTATAAGTTCGTATGTTGTCGTCCAAAAGTGATGAAAAAAAGCAATACTGAAGCCCCGCCTCTTACCCGTAATGTCACAGACGCGAAAGTAAATCGTACTAAATGTTCGCAAGAATTCATACAAATTAGCCAGTTTTTGGCAAACTCGTAAAACAATTCACGCGTTGATTATTTACATGTTTTAAAGCAACACTATAGAACCTTTGCTCATGGTTCCCCCATGTGGTTGATAAGGGCAATTGTCTGTTATCAGTGTTGTAGATAATTGTCGCTAAATAAGCTTCCCGTGGGCAGCGAATACACGTGAATGGCGAATTGTTTGGAAACAATTGTCGCACTCTTCTGCGGTCAGGGCCCGACCCGACCCGAACACAGAACTTCGGGTCGTGTGGTTGTAGCCGCTATGAGGCTGCTCATGTAGCAACGGCAGTAGAATTCGTCCGGTTAAGAGTCGTTCTACCACTAAAATAATTTTAGCGAAAAAAACTTGCTTTAAAAGGTGTTGCTTTAAAAGACAGGTCATGTCTCACGAAGGGAGAGTAGGAGAGAGAGGTCAAACGGGAATATTCCTGTGGTGAGCTTTTGCTTACACAGGAAACTTGCAATTAGTCCCCGGCCTTCTGATTCATCAATGTGTTTATTTGCTTACGGTCTCAGGAGACAGAGCGAGCCGATGATCTCATCTGTTTGGAGGATGCGGATGAGTGGCACGCGGTGTTGTCGAGATTGGAAGGATAAATGAGGTCAAGACATCAAAACTTAATAAACGATTTAACTTCCCACTGAAATTGTGCATGTCCACACAAATACGCGATATGCTCGTGAGAGTGTTTCATACGAGACTGGATCAAATGATTACTTGTAGAAATTGTGTCTGCTGATGGTGTTGTTTATTTTTATCTTCTGACCGTGATGTTCAGTGCCTGTCCTGCAAATGAACTGATGCCACGGACGTGCCTGCAAAACGATCTCGGAGGCTAGATTTGAAAGAATGGATATAACCCAGATTTATAATCTATAGTAAACGTATTTACGTAAAGAAGTGGCGTTTTTGTGATGGAAACAATGATAGTAAACACAGCAGTACCTTGTAACACAGAGTTGTCCTCCGGGCTTCTGCAGTGATCTGTCTCCATGTCCAGACTGTCTGGATCTGTGTTAACAGACAGGGACAGGTGACCAAATCTGTTGAAAGTGTATCGGTCTGAATGAAACTCTCTGAGACCATGTCTTACCGTGTTTGAGAGGGTCAGATGAGGTGGCCTGTTGTAAGGCCTGTTCGATTTGCCCTCTCCTCTTAGACTCGTATTCAAGCGCCTCCTGTAACCTTCTCTTTGCCTTCTTTTCCTTCTTCAGACGTCTCTGAATGGTGGCTGCAGGACAAAGAGGAAAATAGAGCAAAACATTTTATCTTGTCAATATATAAAAAGCAATGACTCTTTATTTGGTGGAAAAACAAGAGGATATTTTGAGAAATGTCTCAGTGGTTTTGGGTACGTGCAATGCAAGTCAATGGGGGAGAATGTTGCTATGTTTCCAACGTTCTTCAAAATATCTTCTTTTGTGTTCTGCATGAAGTCATACAGGTTTAAAATAACATCAGAGAGAAATAGTTTTCATTTTGAGTGAACTATCCCTTTAATGCATCTAAGTGCCACTGAGATACACAGACTAACAGTGCATCTTATTTTGTGTGCCATGTTTCAACCACGGGAATGTAACCGGGTACCATGCATACATTTTAACAGAATTTTAAGGTCTTTAATGCCATGACTGTCCGTGGACACCACCTCAATTTCTAAAAGCACTATTGTATGATCTTTGTACCTCGACTGTGTAGCTCAGAGGTGAGCTGCCTCTCTAAACTCTCCCTCATCTCTCGTTCTCTGTAGAGCTCCATCTTCAGCTCTCTCCTCTCCTGCTGAAGCTGTTTCTCTTGTAGACGGGCATTCTCCAAAGCCACCTTAAGCAGGCCCTGGGACACGCATAAAACACGTTACAGAGACCACAGATGTGGGTTCACTAGTATGCATTTGTGTCTGATCTTTCATAATACCTGGACATTGGTGAGCAGTGTCTCAACAGAAGAAAGGCCATCGGTGAACACGAGAGAAGTAGGGAAGCCTGAAGGAAAGGTTTGAGTGGGCATCTTCTGAAAAACTGCTGGCTTCACCGCATTATGCTCAACTGCATTTAAGAACATAAAGTGTTTGAGCTACAGTACGTTACGTAAAGAAATAAAAAAAGATACAAATATAAAAATCGTATTCATTGAATAAATAAGAAAATATTGGAAATAATCTTTTACTGTACATTTATAGCATGAAAATACTCAACTTCAATACATTTTTTAAATATAACATTTGGTTTAACTTTTTTTACAATAATAAATCCATGGAATTATACCGCTGGTCTCACACTTCAGTACATCTGTCACATTACACTTTGTACGTATTTGCTGTTAAAGGGAACAGTTAAAACTTAATTCTGTCATCATTTACTCACGCTCGAGTATTGAATAATCAAGTTATACATTTTGTTGTTCTCATGAACACAGAGAAACATATTTGGAAGAATGCTTGTACCCAAACAGTTCTTGGCCACCACTGACTACTATAGTAGGAAACATTACAATAAAATAAATTTGGTGGTCCACATTTTTAAACCATTTGTTTAATTTTTAATAAATGCATTTCATAGTCAGTGAATTCCCATTCACATCCATCATGCTCATTTTCCTTTTTTTAAATGGAAATTCTTCTGATGTTTAGACTCTATAAACAAGGGTTTAGTAGATTATAAACAGATGGTTAACATATCCGTAACAAATACATTATCTGAGAATTTTTGTCACATCCATAATGCAAAATGTCACATCCATAATGTTGGAATTGCCCTGTTCCTACATTCCTCAAAATATCTTCTTTGGTTTTCAACAGAAAATTTTAATTTATAAAGCAATTGATGTATTTACCAGTATCTTTCCAAATATGATTCTCTGTATTCATCAGATCAAAGACATTTATACAGATTTGGAACATCTTGAGGGTGAGTAAACGAAGACAGAGCTTTCATTTTCCGGTGAACTGTTCCTTTAAAGATGAATTATGAACAAGCTATTTAATCGTATTGTTTTGAGATTACTTGTGTATCGAAACAAATGAAAGATTGCATTACCGAACGCCACAAAGGTGATGTAACTGTGTGTAATATTTGAACTATAATGGTAGTAAATGAGGTCAGGGAGTTTTATATCAACAACTCACCCCTGTCATTGGAAAGTCGGTTCGTATGCAAAGCTGAATTTGCTTCTCTGTGTTTGTCATGAATGTCGTATGCTAAAGAAAGAGAGAGAGATTAAAAAAGTACAAAAATAAACGCGAAGCGTTCTGATTACAAAAACCTAGAACATATGAACAGGATGAACATTTATTGCTTTGTGCTAGTATTGTGCACAGACATATAGCTTCTCAATGCAGATCATATAATGTTGTTTGCTGTGGACATTATATGCAAGATGTTATGAAACAAGAATAATATTACAGGATCCCCGTGAATCCAATAAGATTTCAAATCTGCATTGTCTTAAGAAATTGTGCATGGTGCTTTTTTGGTACATTGGGTGTTTCTTGGTTGTAGCTAAGGTTTTGTGGGTGTCTGCCATGTGGATGTTTACTGCATGTTCAATAAGTCCAACCCATCCCTTGAAATGTTTTTACACATTTGCGTATACTGTACGTTGTATTTAGATGTGTTAATGTGGTTTTCTTAAATGTTTGAACTCACCAGGTTTCTGAGGGGAGAGTGTATGAGAGTGTGCGGGACTACTGTGAGCCGAACTGGTTTGTTGAGGTGATGGTTCAGGTTTCTGAGGAAGTGTGTCCTCCACAGATGGTGTCAAAGAGGGGCTCTGCTCGAAACACTCCTGCTAAAATGGAACAGATGTGTGAACACCAACACAACACAGACAAATGTGTTAAAAAGGGGTCAATTCTGAAAACTGAGGCTGCCAGTCAGTAACTTTTGTCCGTTTTTGTCGAGAATGACCTTGCAGCAAAAGAGCCAGTAAGGTTCGCGCACAAGCCTGTGTTTCTTCCCGTGTTGTGTGTCTCCTACCTTGATGACAGATGTCGGCCTGGTGACGGGGCTGTGCACCTGTGCGCTGGCAACCATGTTGGCAATTGTATTAAGGTGGTTCATCTGGTTCATTGCCATGGCAACAGATGCGGGAGGAAGTCCAACAGGAAGCAGCGGATGGGGCATCATCATAAAGGGCAGGTCCAGTCCTGCACGAGAGATAGAGATCATTACTGATTTATCAGACAGCAAGGGAGTACATAAAGCCTCTGATGTATCACAGTGTGTGTGTGTGAATGTTTAATACGGACTGTTGGCCAGTAGATGGGTGTGTTGGAGAGGGTTGAGCTGAGAGTTGCTGTGCTGTGCCTTCTCTGAAACAGGCGACGAATGTCGCTCCCAAGACGAATCACTGTGTCCTGTAGAAAACATAAGAGGAAGAAATGTTCGGAATGAAGGCATGAAGACAAATTAATCATTAAAAATGATTTTTGGGAATTATTTTATCTTCTTGTCACTTGCAGTAATCCGCCACCGTCTCTTTTTAACACAATAACCGCTGAGCTGCCTAATGTCCCAGGTAACCATTCCTTTTCTGTATGAAATATTTTATAGTTTCACCGTAAAACAAAACATCTAATTTTGATTTGATTTGCATTACCTGTTAAAAAATGACTGATACAAATCAAGGTAATTTAAATATTTCAATATGAAGAAAATACAGTACATAAAGGGACAGTTCACCCAAACATTTTTATCTTTTTCTCACACTCATATCTAGTTTGCTGTATTTCTATTTATCCGTTTATTTACATTTTATTTTATTTTCTACACTTATTGCTACAATTGAGTTATTAAAGAACATACTAGTTTTTCACATTCTAGGCAATTTTTGTGGTCTGATCTGGAGAAAAAGAGGTTTGATCATGTTGTCGTAGGCCTTTATCTTTTGCACTAATATCTAGTTTGCTGTTTTAAAATATAAAATCAGTTTTCTCTACTTAGTGAAATATTCTATTGAGACATCATAACTTGGTGTCACAGCGGACAGCATTACGCGTGCCCTTGAGCACTTAATTGATATTTTAAAGGCTCATTATAATGGTTTTGTTTCTGTTATACACGACATTGTTAGCCCTGTTACATACAACTGCACAATATGTTATTTTATATTGTTCCAAAAACGTAAGCTCAGAATACAAGAAACGCAATTGGGCCAAAAGGCAACAGCCACAAAGAGCTGATATAATCTATCATTTGCATGCATGTCAGTGCCACTATGAGCAGATGGTGTTTAGGTGGCAGATTGTGATGAAAGAAATCAATGATAACCCAGAAAAAAGCCAGTCCCCCTTAAGACATTCACATGCCCCCTTCAATAAGATCTTCACACGACCGGACAAAAATAGCCTGATTAAAAACAATAAGGTCCCTCATTACAGCAAAAAACTAAAGTTATATTACAACACTACAGTACACCTCTGCAGCTCGGACCCTTCACCGCCACATACTGTACAATAGACCCGCCATCTGTGCACTGATCTGCATGTCTGTGGAAATCAAGACTGTGTCAACACACACTCATATATCTTCAGGGACTGGAGCTGTACCGTAAGTGAGAGGGTGCTAATTCACGGTAATCAGGCAGATGAAGATGGATGAGAGGTTGAAAACGCAGGAGCAATCAGAAACAACAAGAGACGCAGCTGTGCTGCGAAACACGCTAAAACAAACACAAACATACACAAGTACACAAACACGGGCGCCAAGTCCTCAAACAGATACGGCTTTCAGATTTTGATTGATGTTGTTAACGGCCTTGTTTTAGATTACTGACGTCTTTTAAAGAGAAATCTGATGGCAGTTCGTGTGAACTGTCAATGTGGGATTCTACGAGTCACATCGTACAAATTCCAATTGTTTATTAACCTTGTGAAATCGGGTCAAATGATATAATTTATAAATATATATATATATATTTTTTTTATAATTTTGAAAGAATTCTAAAAAGTAAAAAAAATCTAAAGCTCAAAGTGGTTTCTAGCAGAAAAGATGAAAGATCAATTTGTACGAACTTATTTGTATGTTTTAGTACGATTCACTTTAGCGCCAGTGACGTTTAGGTTTAGGTTTGGGGTTAGGGGAGGGGCTACAGTATTGCTTTTTTTCGAATAATCATACGTTTTTGTAGGATTCACATCGTATGCATTCATAGGCATTAGCCACCTCGTCAAAAAGTTACGAATTCCTGTGATCAGATTGAATAATATTCTTTGTAAATGCAAAAGATATTTATTTCTATCCCAAAGCCGCAGATTTAAACAACATTGACAGAAATCTAAAAGATGAGGGCGCGTGGACGAGTGAATACAAAAAAATGCTCGTCCTACGTTCTCAGAGAAACAGAGGCGAAGCCGTAATATGCGTGCGGTAAAAATACATGACTTTCCTGCTAAGCACGTGCACACGGGAAAACAAGCATCCGTGCGCTAACATACACCCGTACGCGCACACCTGTTTCTGTTAACGCAGGCAATCACCCATATGACAGCTTTCGGCCATCTTGTTAAATAATGCATGGAATTTTTCCTTCGACTTGTCAACTAGTCAGGAAAAAAGGTATCTCATTGTCTCTTTCCTCTCTTCTGATGTCATCCCTGATGCTGATTTTCCTTGACTGCATTCTATCTTTCCGATGAAGGTCTTTTTTCCTCCTCTCCTAAATTCTTTCGGCAGTTCCGCTCATCCGCAGCTGTTCTCGACAGGAACGCTGCACTCGCAAAACAGTCTTTGAAGTCGATATTATCTGTGTTTGCTTTATCCTATGTGTTGAAGTGTGTGATCTCATGCATGCAGTGGCGTAACTTTGTTTTGAAAAGTGGTGGGGACAGAGATGACAAAAACAATACTTAAATGAACTGTGTCTGCACTAACTCATTGGTAATGTTTATCATATATAGTGGGCGGTCCGTCCATTGGCTTCTTTGCTTTTCAACGCCAGCTCTCACAGTGTGTAGTTCCCAAACAGTCTTTTGGGGAAGGTCACTTGGCGGTGCACTACACTTACAAACAGTTTAATCCTATGACTAAAAGTGTCATTTGTTCATTGGGTTACGCGTTTTTGTGCTCGGACATTGGATGCACAAGCAAGCACCGCGACTGCGGATGATGCACGTGATTTTTATACTGGCCGTGTTTTTCTGCAAATATAAGTTACAAGTGTGACCAATGGGTGGTGGTAAGAAAGCGGCGCATCCTGCATTTTCCATGAGTTTTGGATGTAAATGGTCCCAAAACAATAAACACCTTCTGCAAGCATTTATTAATTTCTGCCAAAAAGTGTTGGAGACATGTCCCACCACTCACAACCCGCAAATTACGCATATGCATGCATGAGTGCATCTGCAGAATTCATACACATATAACATTGCATCACTTATATATTTTTACATGAATTTGCCAGTCGTTCGCCAAAAGTCTTCTTTCATCTCTTAGGCTGGTGTACAATTAAGCGCTCTCCTATCTGTTGTTGGTTTTCTCTAAATGCACAGTCAGGCACCAGTCATTAATGTCACCATTAGTCTCTGTAAACCAAGCGTAGCCCTGTGACATGGGCCCCCTGAGCGAGCTCTGTGATGGGGCTCATCTCACCCAGAAGGCCTAGGTTATTATTGCAAGGCCATCTGTCTAGCACATCTCCAGATTGCACATTAAACAAGTTTTGTCTTAAAAGAACACAAACATACGTAACCGTGTGCGAATACGCAGATGAGCTTATGTAAGTAACACGCACAGAATAAAAAGAATGCGGTTCCGTTTGCGTGTTTTTACCTGTATTAGCGTTTAATTCGTCTAAATCAAATTCCGAGCCGTTGTGGTTCTTGTGTAGATCCATCATCATCTTTATCTTCTGGATTTTCAAGGCTTCAGCCATCGCCGCTGTTGTCAAACCTGCGATACACGAAAGCACCAAATGAACACACAAACAGCCATGTACACACAAAACTGTGAGAATAAATAAAAAAATGGATCTCCATAACATCTCACTCATTTCTCTCAGGCAGCAATAGGATTTAATGCGGAGCAAATTGACATCGGTGCTTAATCTTGCTTTTCTGGGGTTTTTTTCAGATAAAAATCACTGCGAAATCAAAGATCAGTTTCAGGGCATTTCTTAATATCTCAAACTGTGCTCATATTTGTCAAGATAATAACAAAAAAGTTACATGTCCATACATTGCTGTATACTAGGATGAATCGCTGCATTGTCAAAAATTGTCTAGTTTGCATCAAAAATTGTATGCAATCCATATAAACTTAAATTTATAACTTTTGGTCCTGAATTACCATCTTTGAAACAAACCACAGGATATTTTTACATTTTTACGTACATGCTCAATAACACATTTTTGTCTGTTTTTAACCATAAACAGTTACAAATTGCAGCTTTAGGTATTTCATATAATACTAACATCATGCATTACATTTTTAGTATTCACGGTAGTACTGTAAGTATTACAAAATTGACTTAATCGTAGTATAACTAAAAACTCAAATCTCTGAGCAAATGCTCACGCGGTTTATACAGAACAACCAGACGATTGTGGTGACAAAAGCAACCTGAATTAGCTGTTAGGTGGACTGTATTATTTATACAAGTAGGCTACATCATCGAAGTGGCGCAAGAAATGCCCATCTGCCAATCAATCACTTCAAACTCCTCCCACTACCAGCACATAAACCAGGCTAACAGCTTGTCCTTGGTTACCCTGGATATAAACAAAAATGAAAATAAATAAAGTAATTGTTTGTGACATGCAGTAATAAATCAATACTCTTGACCAGTGATTGATGTTAAAATTGTGTTTCCGTCATTTTAGTTCTGATGTTCAATACACCCTCCTGCAACTCTAGAGATTTCTGTTAGCCTGTTACACGCATGAAAAGCTCTACATTTAGATGAATATGTAGATGTAATATATACAGTGACCCCAGTGGAAAGATGCAATTCTTCAAGGACGTTTTATTGAACAGCAGGAAAATGTTTTTTTTTGAGAAATCCCCTTTTCATTTTCATGTATTATTTATGTTTACTTATTAAATTAGTAAATAGTTTCCATATTGCAGTTTTTTACATCAATACGGATTTTGTTTCCGACTCGTCCATGTGAGGGCAAAACATTTTGGGTTGTTTTGAAAGCTGTGCAGCAACTTTATTATGATAACATTTTCAAACAGAGTGAGAAAAACTTAAGTTGAAAATAAACATTTAAATATACATGTATTTTCGGACATGAGTACCGCTGAATATGTTAAAAACATCAAACCAAATTTAATAAAAGCTGAGATATTATATTCAACCAACTTGTCCCATTCTTTGTATTTCATTCATGTCAGTTTCACATCGATGTCCCAGTGGAGTAACCAATTGCATTTAAAGACATCAAAACGTAAGATCGACAGCATGCGCTATCTGTCTGATTGTATTTGACAAGGTTACCATCTCATCCACACACAGTACCCCTGCAATGCTTTTCTGCCAAAACAAAAGAATTATGAAGGTGATGCTACACTGCAGTGAACGAGAAAATACAGTTCGGCATCTTTACGTGAATGCTGAGGGGCTCTGATGTTGCACGAGCATCGTTGTGGGTTCGTGGTTAAATTAATCCACATTGACTTGAGTTACATAAGTGAGAAAGCACTTGTTGGTGTGAGGTGATCTTGTCCTGAGGGGGAAATACTCTGACGGCACACTAGAAACAAAGCTCATACTCATACACACTAAGAATACATAGTGACAGTCGCTTAAATGTTTTCTCTTCTTCTGGTTAAAATATAATTCAATATATTTAAATTTCAATCTCAGTAGTTAAACTGGAGAAATTAACTAGTAACCATCCAAGTAAAACAATAAAAAATAAAAGTAACATTTTATGCCAGAATGTAACCATTTACTGAGATACACGTCCCTCCCAATAAATAAACCTTCCAACCTTCAAGACACATGCATGGAGAGAAACCAACTCTTGTTTCTCTTTTTCTTTATCTTAGATTTTGAAAAATGTCAGAAAAATTGAATGTGAGAACTAAATGATATATATATTCGATGCCTGTCTAAAAATCAACACAATCTCACAGCAAAAACTTGTGGTTAATTTTGGCTACTTCGTATGAATTCGTACATTTCAGTATGGTTTGTTTTGGGGCAGAGACTTTAGGGTTAGAGGCGGGGTTAGGGGTGGGGTTTCAGAATTGCTTTTTTTCTAGAAATTGCACGTTTCTGTACGATTCACAACGTATTACGAACAAGCAACCTCGTAAAATAGTTACGAATTCCTGTGAGATCAGGTTGGAAAAACATGACAACAGATTTGATAAATTGTCAATTATAATTATTATGCACTGGACATTTGCAGCATGCAGCCAACTCAATATCTTCACGCCGTTTAATATTAAAGTTATTATCATTATTAATAAATAAATATGTTTTATAATTAAAAAGTATTTCATATAAATTATTATAGTTGACTAATAATAAACAAACAAACAAAACAAATTCGTTTTTGTAAATATTAGTATTCCGTTTTAAATAAATGATGTCATCCAATAAATTTTGCAGGACGACACCACGGTGCATCTCTGACCAAAACCCCTAATCTCTTCTTTTCTATCAAACATCAGTGATATTTTTATCTTACAATTTCCAGACTCGATCAAATGGTTTTTCAAGATGTGGAATCTTTCATAATCCTTTTCAAAATATGATGATTGGTCAACAGCTGTTATATATTCAAGATATGGAGCGTCAACATTTTTTATTGAAAGTCAAATATTTAATCCTCCTTAATTCTCGTGCATCATTCACTTGGCTCCACCCCTAACCAACACTCCCCCCGTGGTCTGTCGTGTGATAATCAATCCCCCAAATTCTAAAACATGCCAACAAAACCAGTTATGTTACCATGGATTCACAGTAGCTGCAGATTAGAAAGCGTGTGTTGGAAAATAGTTTAAAATGAATGTCGAAGTCAATCAAATTACACTTTACTAAGCTTTCATACTGAGAGAAACAATATCAATGTCCTTGGCCACATAACACAGAAGGATCTGCTCACATCCCAGAGGACAATTTTATCACTCTTTCACACACTTCACGGAGTTCTCGATTGTGTATAATTTTCTTTTAAACTTTGTCCCACGTGTTTCTCCTGAAATCCTTTTGAAACAAATGAGACATGTGTTGACGTTTTGATTCCGGACTTTGATCTTGACAAACCAAAGCACAGTTTGAGACATTCTTCCAATGTCTTCTAAACTCTCCGGCAGAAATGTGAGATAAGATCACTTTCCTCAAGAGAAAAATCGGAGAAGCACTTACATTTATGTATTTGGTAGAATCTCTTCATTTATAAAACAAAATGCAAAGCTCTTCTAAGTCTCTATTGGGTCTGCCGGCCCGTTGCGTCCTGCGGTTCGAGCATAATCGCTGAATTACTCAAATGGTGCCAACACCCTTTTTTGAACCCAACTGTCATAGCATCAAACAATGACTGAGCACTCGGCAAATCAAAGCAAACTGCTCGGCTCTCATTCCTAATGAGTCCTGACATCTGGCACTTGGCGATGCCAGGACTCTAAGTGACATCTCCACGGTAACTGCTCCAACATGGCAGAGTATCTCTCCACAGTCCAGCGCATCCTCCATGGTGACCCCATGCACAAGTTTAAGTGCGTGAGGGAAATTTCTTTATGGAATGCCGTTAATGTGCACAAACATGTTCACACACGTTGTGATAAATGATGTTGAAAACACATGCAGATATAACGTGCAGGGGTGATTTATACAGAGCCAACCACTCACATAGACTCACCTCCACCATTACACTAATGCGACATCTTATCCCGATGTGTTCTTTTTATCACAGTATAAATTGTGTGTATGCATGTATTTATAGTGGTAAACTGCATTTTTTCATAAATGTGCTTTTACAGAGTTCAATGAAAAATAAAGCGTAGACATGTTGCTATCTATGTTGCTTGTCATTAGATAAAATAAAAAAACGTACGTAAATATTTATGGCTGTATTGATTTAAAAAGCCAACAACACTGGCTGAGTGACAGAAAATCATCAAACAAGGTTTAAACTGGATCTTGGACGTATGATGTGTAACGCAAACTCGAATTTTTCCTTTTTCAGGATGACAAATTTGATCAGAATGACCTATGGGTACATGCAAATACTTCAATTAATAAGAAAAATCTAAAGTTGTCCGCGGTTTCTGGACACCCCCGGTTGTACCCTTTAAAAACAACATATTTATGGGAGTGACATCATCGCAAGATTTGATCACGTGGTTAAAATATAATTCAATATATTTACATTTCAAACTCAGCAGTTCAACTGGAAAAATGCATAAATAATCATTTTAACTAAAACAATATATAATAAAAGTACAAAAGTGTAACCATTTCCTGAGATACATTCTCAAAAGCGGACACGACCCTCCGTACGTAAATAAGACACGCTGTATCCCGTGGCAGTTTTCAGCGTCAACCCCTTCAAAGTGATAGAGTACAGTTGAGAAGAGAAGATGGGGGTGTGAAGCTTTTAAGCAGCGAGAGGAAAGAGGAAACAGAGAAGGATGAACAGATGGATGAGTGATCCCGCTGGTGCGTGTCATTAATCACTGTCACCCATAAAAGAAGGTGCGTATGAAAGATGACCAAACAGAGGGATGGAGTGAGAGAGAGAATGAAAGATGTGCACAAGGACACCAGTGGAGGGAGTGATTTAAACACACTCTTCATATGTGTTGAAGGGGGTTGTGAGGGAGTAAATGGAAGCTCATCTGAATTTATTTCACCGTGAAAAATGAGAGCGGTGTGTCAGGTCGGTTTTACCTGTGGATGAGAGCAAGGCTGGAGATAGCAGGCTGTTTGCTCTGGGGTGGAGGATTCTGGGGCTTTCTTGCAAGCAGGCCCCGTAGGAACGCTTCGGTGGGCGGCCAGGGCGAGAGCTGTGAGGGGTGCAAACATGTGTTAGTACTGTGGTTGTCCAAAATTCAGAATTTTCGAAAGAGGAAACTATGAAGTGAGTTTTGATGCTCAATCACCAAACATCATCTAACCTCCATGCAGGTCCAGCAAAGCACCGCTGATCAAATAAACAAAGACCAACCTCTAAATTGGCAAAACAGAATAAAGACTGCTGAGCTATTCAGTGTAATGGGGAGTAACAAGAGGAGAAAGAGATCGGACAGCCGGTAGCTGCTCTGGCCTGTCTAGCTTTTGTTTATAACTCCAAAGGTTCATCTCAGGGGTAGAGACAAGATTTCTGAACAGTCAAAGGTTAAAAGACACTGAGAGGCTTTTGCCCCGAAAGAATGTGGGAGAAAAAGTGAGAGAGATTTAAACAGGGGCCTGTGATCGACAGAGGAACATCAGAGTTTAAAGCTCCTCGGTTGATTTATACGCCGATGGTTGTGAACTTTTACAATGAGAGCATTATGTTCACTCCAAACTTCATAACAGTCACGACCCCGTTTGTGATGAGCAATAGTAAGGGGATGCATTTCTTTAAGAGGAATACAAGTTCGTAGCTATTTATTTCAGCTCCACTTATGTGTTACACCAATGGTCAGAGATCGCAAAAGTAAACTATCGATATTAAAGAGGTGATACGTAATTTTTGTCTCTCTATCGCCATGAAACATCAAATTTGCAGGTTACTGCATATCTATTTTTGTGAAATTAAATTAAATAACCTACATTTCCTGTAAAATCCTACCTTACAACTTAGTAAACAATTATTACAAGCTTACTGTCACGATTCAGGGTGCATCATGGGAACAGTTTTGAGTACTGCATGATTGCATGATAACCAACCTGGTCTCACGGGTATTCGCACGTATTGTATGTACAAATATATATCCTATATGATGTAAATCTATAAAACTAGAAATGCACCATTATATCGGGCATTAATCGGTATTGTTCGATAAAAACATTTTCTTTGAAACTGTCTCTACTTTTTGTCTCAAAATTACTGTAAACTGAGAACTTTCATTTTATGAATCACCAAGGATCACAGCTAAAATCTTCTTTACTGTTCATGTCACCTACAACATTGGATCTCGAACTTTTTCGTTGTAAGGCCCCTTACACCGTGTCCACAACAGACAGAGTTTTTTATTAAACCAAAACATACACAATTATTCAATGCTGGAACATCAGTTCTTTTGGTTGGTGGCCTTATTTTTCTAATGGTTGATTGCACAAAATGTATTATAAATTACTATCTTTCATAAAATGCCACAAAAACTGTGATCCCCTGGATCCATCTTTACCCCCAGTTTGAGAACCACTGACCTACAGTACATCTCAGATGGCCTGAGGATGAGTAAATTAAAAGTGAATTATCATTTTTAATGACACTAGTTTCACTCGACATCTCCATTTTGGGCCCTTAAACATACACTACACTGTTACGTTTCGTTAATGAGGGTGTTTAGAAGGCAATCTGATTTTGAAACAATAAGGATTGTGTACGCTTGTATTCTTAATTAGCCTGACATCCAAACCGAGAGAAAAGAGCATTTCCACAGCGATCCATCCACTCATATCTCTCTTTTCATCCCTGTGTGTAATGTTTATACATCCACTAACCCGCTGTGTCAGCCCAACAGGAATGCGCGCTGTGTGTGGGACGGTATGTTGATGTACGGGGGTGCGAATGGTTTCCTCTTTCTTAAAAGAGCAGACAAAAGGAAGAACGCTGTTTACAAAGCTTACAGTAATACGGTCTCATTGATCTCTATATACCACTTCTGTCCGTCTGTCTTGTGCTCTGTCTTCTTCGCACACACAGAAACGCAACAAACCTAATCCAGATCTACTGACAACAGCTCTTTTGTTCTGTATCATCAGAGAGAAAAGGAATCCTTCTCTCATACTGAACGACAGGGCGAGCTGATGAAGCGATGCAGTCATGCGAAGTTCACTGCGCGCGCACACAAATACAAAAAATGTAATAAAATAAGTGAAATGCCTTGGAGACTGGAAACACAATGGCTTTGGAACTCAGGTACCATGGTAAGGTGATGGTATCAGATGGCAATACCATGGTATACTAGAAAGTACCTTAAAAGTACCATGGAATCAATGAACAACATCTGATACTATCATTGTTTTAACTGTTCATGTAACTACTCGCTTTATGAAATGTGTGTACAGTTTGCAACATTACAAAGCATCATCTGCATCCGTTAATATCACACACAAAAGGTCTTGATGTTGTATCGCTGTGAATACACGACAACAGTTTGTTTACCCAAGAGTCCAAGTAAAAATATAATTACATTTTATCGAAGACTATCCCCCCATTCTGCATAAAACATATATCAGATCACACCCAGGAGCCGGTTACTATGGAAACGTCTTCTCAATCAATACTGTGTCATCGGTGATGATTGGTGGCAGATGGAGGACAGGGGAGGATTCCCCACGAGATCAAAGACATATTACTGAAGCTCAGGCAAACACACACAGACACAAGCCGTTCAACAACTATCCATTTTGTCCATCGCACACACAGACCCACAAGGTGTCTTGTGCTATTTATTGCAGTGAAAGATACCAGACAGCTGTCATAGGCGTTAACCACAAGTCTTCATTGTAGTTCCTCTGTCAATAACTGGTAAAGGTGAATTTCACAAGAACAGGTCCCATTTGGAATAAAAAAAATACATTTTAATTAGCAAGATGGTTTTTGAGCCTTAATTCAATTCGCATTAGTGTGACAGGACTTTTCCTCTAATGTATTTTTTCTAATCATCACAAATTACAACATATACTGCTATGATATAATATTTCGCTGTGATAAATATAATAACAATATTTTATTTCACATTACAAAACTAGGAACAGTTTTTCTGTATTGTGTTTATAAAATGTTTATATTGAAAATATTATGTATATATTATTTTGATATTACAAATGTTTCATATTAAATAAAAAAACATGCCGTTCTTCTGAAACTTAATATCTCCATATTTTGTGATTTTTATTTTCTGCCATAAATCATTATTGTTAGTCACCCTTTATGTTTGTCACTGGGTTTTGCGAACATTCAACCAATAAAATGTCTTAAAAAGTGCTTGTCAACTTTGAAAACACAGAACTGAATCGTCAAATTTGGATCAAATTATTTCTTATTCCTTCACTCTAAAAATCATGTTGGGTTATTTCAACCCATCGTTGGGTCAACTATGGACAACCTCCAACTGTTGGGTTAAATTTGATCCAATAATGGGTTAAAACAGACCAGCACTTTGGGTTGAAAAAAGCCCAGTATTGTTGGTTGCGCTTGTCCATTTTTGACCCAATGTTGGATTGAAATAATCCACTTCAATGCACCAGTGTCCAAAGGACTGTCTTTCAAATCCTTCAACAAACCTGAGAGAGCATCTGTTTCTTTGTCTTTCAAATGTATTTATTTTCTACCATGATGTCATAGATCTCAGTTCTGGAGGGAATCCTCCCTTTATTGATTGGTTAGGGTCGTCTTTCTTTCTTTTCATTCCAACTAGGTATTGAATTTATGTAGCCTGCTATCACGTATGATAATAAGGACAGACAAGCAGCGCACACATAAACAGACACTCTCACACAGGCGCACATTCACACACTCTTATATACACAGACATGCACAATGACATCTATTGACTTTCTTCTCAGAAATACAATAGCTCCATCTTTCCCTGGCCGGTTTTGTGTCGACCGCAGAAGGGCTAATTATGGTCTCTTATTTTCAATCGAGTAAGAAGATGAACAGAGAGATGACAGAGAAAAGAACCTAAAAGAAAAAAGGCTTGCAACAAAAAATAACAAAGAAAGAAGTGAGAAGAGAATGAATTACAATATGTGCGACACTGTTTGAGAGTGGATTTGATCAATGCCCAAACCAATATCATTTACATCCCCTGCCACTTTATATTTGTACAGAACTACAAAAGCCTTGGTGAATACAGTATAATATGAATAGAACACAATGATAATGCCCTGAAGTTAAGCTGTTATCTTATTTAAAACATTAAAATAGCTAAAAAAAGATATTATTTAAACGTAAAACTAATAGATCACCAAAAACGCTGAATCAGAAGAAATTTATGAGAATGTATTTGGCTGCTGTTGTCCATAAAATGAAAGAAAATCGTATTTATTTAGAGGTTTATAGTGATTCGTGAGTTTGGAACAACATAAGGTCAGTAAATAAAAAAGGTAAAATAAAGAAATAAAAAAATCGTCTTGTAACTCTTGAAATACTTTACATCACAATAATTTATGTGAAATATGCAACAATAAACAACAATAAAAAGCATTTAAAAAGTACCAGCACAAAAATTGAGAAAACAAAGGTTAAAAGTGTTTCCTGTCTCTAATAAAGTATACAATTTGTGCAAAATACAATCATTTAAGACTGCAAATGGATGTCTCATGTCTCTAGTAAGATAATGACAGTCACAGAGAGAGAGAGAGAGAGAGAGAGAGAGAGAGGCACAGTTTATCCACGGCTCTGATTCTTGACCACACAAAGAAAGCATTCATTCTCTTTCTTTAAAGAATCACAGAAGACAAAATATAAATGCTGATGTCTATTCATAGAGTGAAAGAGGAAGACGGCCAGAAGGAAACAAGTGGTGGCTTCCAGCATGTTCTTTATTATTGCTTGTGTAAATATAGAAAGGTTTCGAAGCCACAAAATGACCAGGTGAACAGAGTTTGTGTCATTAGAACACAGTTATATTTAATCCATCCGCCAAGAACATTATTGTGGGTTTGTGTGTGGTGGGGCCGGTATTGTCGTGTTTGGATTTAATGAAAATATGACGAGAGATACAGTACAGCTACTTTATTCTTTACTTAAAGACTATTTAATGTGTGTTGTTCTCGCTAGGATATTCTGTCAAGTTTTTACCCCGATACAAGCAATGCTTGCCTTCACAATAATCACAGTTACCAGTGAAGGAAACTCTTATTTTCGATCTTAACCTCATGTATACATTCTAAATCCCGTCTTTCTTTTCCTCTTTGCCTCTTGAATATTAAAACATTTATTCAATTTTCTCCTCCTTCCTTCCTCTCTGTCCTTTTTAAGACAGAGGACATATTCACCAGGCCAATAAACAATCCTCTGTGTGTGTGTTTATGGACGTGTGTGTCAGAAAGTGCCAAGTCAGCACAGTCAGGGATGACACCTTGCGATCGGACGGAGAGACGCGAGCAGAATCTCAACTACGCTGCAGAATGGGAACGGGTGAAATTGGGAGAAGGGGTAACAACACGGCAGTCTATAGTGAGAAATATTATTAACAACTACCGAAGGCCATGTGTTACAGTGATTTGATAAAGATTATGGTGTCAAATCTGTTTTTTTACTTTCTTTTTCTTCTGCGCAACACACAAAAATATATATTTTGAAGAACGCTGTTGAGCAAACAACACTGGAGGCCATTGACTTCCACTGTACGCACGCAAACCACAAACATTTATTTTTGTTTTTGCAAGTCATATACGGGTTTTTGAATGACATGAGGGTGAATAAATGATGACATACGTTTATGTATCAGTGAATTAAGCCTTCGTTTAGGGGTCTTATTCTGCAGATGTGTTTCGGTAGCTCAAAAAGAAGAACATTGCGTAAGCAATTTTACAGGGTGAACTTTTACAGTAAATGCATGTAGTGATAAAAAATGCATACCTTGTCTGGCATCTGCCATCATTTATATGCGTAAAAGTCTCCAAAAATGCATGAATGAACTCTTTTGCCAAGTAATGTACATTAGTCTCTTACAGTCTGAAGATATACACTCGGGATGTTATTATAAAATTTGAATGATATTAATATGTAATATTACAGCAACTTTGAATATGACTTATTTCAGAATCTAAACTGTCCGCATAAAAACCTGTTAAAAAAGGCAAGAGAACAAAAAACGGCAATTGAAACATACACCGTCATTCTCTACCCTTCTGCGAGTTTGTTTTCTTCAAGCCTTTAATGGAGAGGTAAGAAGGAAGAGAAGGCTTATCATGCGTCTAACATCCATCCATAACATCCACACCTCTACAGGAAAAGGGGTGTGTGTGTGTGTTTGTCTCAACCTGGCCGTCTTAAGGGAAACTGACAATTTTACAGCAGCTTATCTCTCCCAGTCAGATAAGAAAGGCGAACAGAAGTCGTTTTTTCATTCTGAGAAACATTATCGCAACGCATCTATCCATCCGCGCGTTACCCATCTGCACAACCGCACTGCACACACTGACGCACGACACGCTCAACAGAAGTCATAAACAGGTCATGATGCTAGAGCTACGAGAAGTAAGATCTTTGGGTTTGAAAACAAGCTGACTCTTGTTTCGTCTAGACGAGATCATTCATTTATGCGTCTCTGAACCGCACGAGCTCTTGGTCATGAAAAAAAGATGCCGGATCGCTCCTGTTTCATTCAGTAGCGCAACCACTTAACATGCTAACCTGTCACTTAGCACCTCACAATCAGCTAATCACTTAGCATAACATAGAGGGCGTCTCTTTGTGAAATAATCGCTAAACAAATGCTAAAAAGCTCTAGACAAACAAGTCGTGTAGGCTATTTCAGAGTATTTCAACAATGGTAAAAACATTTTCCAGAAAACAAATTGCTCACATTTTAATGGTGAACTACATTCAAAAATTAAAACTGTAAAAATTAAATTTTGTAATATTCCAAACTGAATTATTCTGTATTTGTTTTTATAATTGGGCTATTTAGAGTTTTAATAGTAAGTTTAAACAATCCTGTAGCAGAGGCTAAATTCGGTGAACTTATTACCGTGTTTGAGTAATGTTTTACGTAAAACAATGAAATAATATTGAGCACTGAAATGCTGAATCTGTCGATTCCTTTCCTGATTCCAGATTGACATCACAAAACACAAAACTGGGATTCTGGATGCCGATTGGTCAATAAACTTTAAATGATAAAGTAATACACAATATAGACGGTTTCATCGGACAAAGTTAACTTCCGGACTGTGATTGTTTATCGGTCTGGCTAGTGGTTAACACCGTGTCTACACCCATCCAGTTCGGACAAAATAGATCATTATAATGGGATCTAATGGGCTCTATCATCTTTTGTCGTGGCACGATGGTGTAGATACTGTGTAATAATATAACTATGCACCAAATCGCTTGCCAAAACATACCTGTTTATTTGACTAATAAATATTCTGTATTTTATCTATATTGTTGTTCATATTCTCTTCTTTGCTTATTCCGGCTTTAACCCTCCTAGTAGCATGGCCTTGTAAACTACCGGTAATGTTTAGCGTGTTGACAAAATGTTTATATGCTCTCCTACTTGTTAGTCGCTTTGGATAAAAGCGTCTTCCAAATGAATAAATGTAAATGTACATCTAGTTGTTGTACAATGTTTAACATTGTTATTCTATGTTCATTTTATTAAGTAACAATTTGTTTAATGGGTATTGTAACTTTGTCGCATTTAAGTTTAACCAAGTAACGGTTCTTCTACTGGTAACCCAAAATAATACTGGCTGGACATTTTAACTTGCTAATTTACTTGTTATTTCCTTTGCTTGTTTTTAGAAAGTCTATTCTCTATTCTGTGCGGATGCGTACCGAAAGTCACAGTATGTTGAATTTCACCTGGTCTGTGCAATTTGGACTCTGATAAGAATGTTTTATTGTATGCAGGCCGATGCCTTACAGAGATGCACACTGCGCAGAATGTGATGCAGAAGTCGTACCGCGAAACACCCGCCTCTGATTTGGACAAATGTAATTAAGTGTTATCAAAACGTCCACTGCATGCTACACATTAACCTCGCGAAGTACAACTGCAGCTCATCTGTACTGAATGTAAGAAACAACTCAAAACAGAACTGAATGAATGCTCTCATAGTCCTTCTCACTATGAGCTCAATACAAAAGTTCAGGAGATGATCCCAGATGCCATTTTGTTTAAAAATACGACTCATGTTTGTATCACGCAGGTACTTTCTACTGACTCAGTCATGACTCGAGGCATTTCTAAGAATGACTAAAAGAGCTCCTTGAATTAAACATTGGACATTTTTGGTTTGCAAATTCACCTCAATAAATGGTAATGTTTATAAAGTGCAATTTCGGCAATAAAACATACCGGTCATGACTTATTGGGCAATAAAACAAACCACCCTTTCAGCCGGTGACAATGTGTTCTTAACTTGAGATCACATATGGTGAGACATGTTTATTCAGAGGAATTGAATATTGTGTGCATATTGTGTGTGTGCATGTCTTTTCTGCAATGTGTACAGGTGATTAAGAAGTTCACTCATCCACACCGGTGTAAACCATCTGCTTGGAAACATAATCCAATTCAGAAAAACACAAAGGTGAAATCTGACCAACGCTAAATTCTTAATACAATAATAAAAAATAATAACGCTTTTCCTGGAACCTTCTAATCTTATTCTTCTCAGTTATTTAGTTACTACAAATCCTCAAGTTAGAACATGGCTAAACATTGACTAATGCAATAACTATTTTAAATTCCACAGTCTATTTTAAATTAGGAGGCCTACAGTTTTGACTTTCACACTTCATACAAAAACTTTCTGCGAATCTTTGAATGTATCCAAAACCCCCTTTGAAACATGATGACAGGCTTTCTTCAAAACACATGACCTAATAGGACAATATATCTTCCCCCTATTCAGTTATGGTCTGTGCACAAACGGACCGCAACAAAGAGAAGGATTAAGACATCAGGTTCAAAGCGCCATATTTGAACCTATTGTCTGCTATGGATAAAGCGTGAGAGTAACTTGAGTCTGTAAAGGATACACGATCCCAGTGTTTTCACGCACTGTACAAAACACACTAAAACACATACAGTCGCGTAAGAAAATCACTTTACGAGGAATAAACATTTAACAAAATTAACTCTATTACTCAGAAAGGAAATGTGTATATTCTATTTCTCTCTGTTTTTTGGGCCCTGTTTGAGTTATTGCTGATGCTATTTAATAAACAAATAACTTTGTTGTTAACTAAAGTTTAAACACAGCTGTAGCAGGACAGGAGTTTATAAAAGTGCGGATCTAAAATTAAAAAACACGCGAGAATA
This sequence comes from Barbatula barbatula, assembly GCF_947034865.1. Taxonomy (NCBI): domain Eukaryota; kingdom Metazoa; phylum Chordata; class Actinopteri; order Cypriniformes; family Nemacheilidae; genus Barbatula; species Barbatula barbatula. Next base: position 22,370,558 of record NC_136771.1, read on the forward strand.
TTACTCTTAATGTGAATCTCGATTAACCTTAATCTCACATTTTCATTTATTATTGGCATACATAACTATACTTACCCAGCCAACAGAAGACATTCCCAGAATGTTCTCTAAACGTTCTCTTAAAAGTGCCAAAAACATACCAAGAACGTTAACAAATGATTAATGAACATTAGCTAAACTTAATGGAACGTTTAAAAAACATTCAGAAAAGCATAACTCATAACTTGACGGAAATTTTTTAGGGCATATTTAGTTTGGGGGCGTTCACAGAGTTAAAACGTGGTTAAAAACACGATTAAAGACGTCCATCTGACAAGCGCACCTCAGGAACGCCGAACGACCCTTCAAGACGCATAAAGTAGAGAAAGCAATATTATGTATATGTGCACCTCATCCCATCCACTAACACACCTGGAAAACAAGAGCACTTCTCTTGTGCATGACTACGTAATGGAGAGGCAAAATGCATTTGTGGAAGATCACGGATGGCCAATGCTCATGCGCTCTCGTTTGGAGGATCTGGAGAATTGATTCGAGAGGATGAAAGAGATCGAACAGGACAGGCGTGCGCTCGGCTTCAAAGAATGGCATTTACACTTTGGCCACGAAAAAATTAACAAAGCTGACGCACAATGTGTATTCGTGTGACTAATGCTTTCTGACGGACCCGTTCCGTCCAATTAGAGAACAAGGACGCACTTTTAACAGAGTGCGTTTAATACAAAAAAAACTCTGGATTTGTATTATTTAAAAAGCACGCAGAATATAAACAAGGCACAAAGGATGCTCCGCTACTTGTTGCTTTATCGCATCTTGCAACGATTCGGGCGAGTTTGTCTAAAGCGCTGCGACATAACGGGACACTTTGTTCCTCTCCCAAAAGCGCAACCTGCCTCTGTTTTTGAGCACGTCAACACCATACGGTTCGTAATCCTTTCTATAAAAGGACGAAAATTACTTTTTCTCTATAAAATCAAAAAAGTTCCCAAATGCGTATTTGAACAAATGCAACTGTAAAGTGATGCCAACTGTTTACAGGAGTGAAGCCGGCATGCCACTTATTTCAAATATAAACCTTAGAAATGTATATATGTATGTAAACTCACCTCGCGTTGGTACAGTCATTGTACAGCGCTTCAAAATCCTTTCTGGAAATGAGTTTGCATCGGTTCACTCCCGGTTGAATCGCGCCGAGTCCGCGCAACACGCGCACCTGCTCCACGGTGCACACCACCGGATTTATATCCAAGCGCTTCAGCTTCGTGTACACGGTGTGCAATCCGCCAACGAGGTGCTTCAAGAAAAGGTCGAAGACTTGGGGGAGACAAATCAGCTCTTGTCCATCCACATTAAAAGACGCGACTTTCACCCCGTGAACCTCCACGATCTTGCATTCGTTGTTCGCCGTCCCGCTCGGAAGCGTCGCGTTCAGAGAGTTGATCAGTCCCGGAGAGTCCGCGGGACTCGTGAAAAACGGATCAGTCCTGAAGAGTTTACCGGACACCGCAGAAGTCCCAGAGTGCACCGGAAGAGTGGCAGGAACGGCCATGGTGGTCGTAACGATTTACTTTCTCGGTGTGTTGTATCAGGCCCTTTGTTTCCAAACCACTCTCTCTTTTCATACCCTTGTGTCCGCCCTCTTGTAGTGTTCACAGACCAAACTGACACCACCGACCTGTGCGCCTCTCTTCGCCCGTGTGAAAACACCGATGAACGGAGAGTTTCTCGGTTCGCTTGGCTCCGCCTCTTAAGGGGAATGATGTTTCGTTTTGCAAACCGCATGTGATTCAATTCATGGGCTAAGACTTTACTGGAGGTCGACATATACAGCCCTCCCTCTCTATTGAGCCGGTGTCCATCTCAATGATTTAATGACTCAATGACAAGCTTGTGTGTTCTGTTTCAGGGACCATCCTACAAAACGGGTGCCCGATTTCATTTTGCATTAATATTTAAATGTTTATTGAAGATACATAAACTTTTAATGTTGCGATGCGTCAAGGTCGTTTGATGGTCCTGTTTTATTCTTTTGTTGAAGAGTTGGTTAGTCGACTCGTGGACATGTTTGTAATGAAGTGTATATCTATCATATACCGTACAACACACATCGCATTCTAGTGTCACGAAAACAAAGACGCGATGTTTGAGCTGGAGAAGACTCAGCTTTGTCTTTTATAGGTCAGGGCAAGTCAGGTACTCAAGCGTTTGAATGCCATCTGTTCAGCATCATTGGGAAAACATGCTCGCACATCTGGATGTGTCTGTGGAAAGACTTCTGTGCGCCCCTCTCCTGGGAGCAACGAGAAATCCTTTGAGAGAAATGCCATAAAAATATCCCACACATGCCTTCGACCACATTTGAGTTCCCATCAGACTGCACATCCCTTCGAACGTTCTTCAGTCTTCTTCAGTCCAAACAGAATCTGTAGCAAAGATTTTAATAGGACCATAGAAAGTCGGCCATGAGCACAAAGGTTTTATATTTTGCGTAATGAAGTCTTCCAGAGAGACTGATAGCAAAATTCATCAATCAATCAATGTTTATTTATACAGCACGTTTAAAAACCACCGAGGTGGACTAAGGCGCTGGACAGACAGATACGATGACTAAAGCAAGAGTGAATAAGTGTGCTTTCAGTCTGGTTTTAAAAATGGAGATAGATGGCGCATATGCAATGGAATGCCATTCGTTACTGGCCAATAGTGGCAAAGGCAAGATTACCTCGTTTTTTAAGTTTTGATTTGGGAACCATGAGTAGCCCAAGATCTCTAGGTTCTGGGGGACTGTATGGGATCAGGAGATCGGTTAAATATTGAAGAGCTAGATTATTAAGGGCCTTGTAAACAAACAATAACATTGAACGAACAGGATCACAAATTCAATCCTTTATTCCATTGGAAGCAAGTGCGGTGAGCGTAAGATGGGTGTGACATGATCTTCTTGCGCTTCCCTGTAGGAAGTTTGGCCGCAGCATTCTGTACTAGCTGAAGACGAGAAATAGAGGAATGAGAGACACCAACATAAAGTGCGTTGCAATAGTCCAGGGGAAATGACACAAATGCATGAAAGGCCATTTCGAATTAATTTTGTTCTGATGGTAATATATACACACATATATATATTTATATATATATATATGCTTCCTATTTATTTTTATAGTTACAGATTAGAAAGTTTTGACCTTTAGATACTGAGACGGCAGTGCCGTAGTTTAAAAAGGAAGAGCCTTTGTTTGAACAAGGGTACGTTAGGGAACAAAAATTTAACATTATGCTTAATCAAACATTTAACATCATGAACACTCGAAAAACGTATTTCTGCTAAAGAGAAGCGAACTTCACAAAATAAACTTTGGGGGAGGCATAGTAGTCAATAGTGAAGATGCGTATGACCTTACTGACACTGTGACCTTAATTTGCATTTCAGTGTGAAATGTAATTATGACTAGCACAAATGAGACTGTGTGATGTGAGACATGATTTAGTCCATTTAAATCCAATTCAATGGAGAGCGTATAACTAGTCTTGCATGGACATGCCTGTTTAAATGGTCAATGGACAGTAAATTAATAGAGTTTTTAAGGGAACACTACTGTACAACCACGGAGAAGAACACAATATAACATGGTATTAATGTTAGTGGGGAATAAACTTTTATAACTTAAAAGTCAAGTGTATGAAAATTAGCGAAATCCGGAGGTGATTGTGCATTGCAACCAACGGCTCATTTCACCCTCCCTTTCGAAGCACTATGGGGGTTGACACAGGACTAAAACGTTGTCACGTTTTCGTTTCTTTGCCTATGGAGATAACGTATTTAGGAATGAAAATAAAATGTGTTATACTGATAAACCAATACACTCTTCAATTTACTGGCTAATTTGTTAATGTTAGGGGGATTGGGGTACACGCACGAAACAGAGAGGTGAGGCTGGTCAAAGTTTTGGCAATGCATCAAATCGCTTCAAGGGCTAAAAGAATGAAAGACTGTGGAACATATTTTAACTCCAGTTTCACCTCTCTTCTGTTTTCTCCCATATCTCATTTCACACACATGCATTACAGACAGACAGACACGGATCTGCCACTCAGGAGAGCATTACACACATGATATATAATAGAAGATCAGACGAGGGGCCAGACGTCTTCAGTAAACGGAAAAACAAATCCAGATGCCATCGGATAAATTCAAGGAATGATAAATTCTATTCTGTAGATGCTCTGTGCATTTAAGGAGGGAAACAATTTAAAGATTCTACAGATCTCTTACTTAAAGCTACATTACAAAATACTGAAGTAAAAAATCAAACATAAATATAACAAATTCCTATTTAAAAAAAATCTACATTAACACACGTTCTCCATTCTCTGCCTTTCAGGAGCTAATCCATATACAGTATTAAACACAATGTTTCCATCCCTAGTGCTATTTTTCTCCCTGTGCAGAGAAGACATTATTTTAACTTATTGTTAAGACTGTCTGATAGAAGCAGAAACTATCATTCCTCCACTGACCGCTCTCATCCCATCAGTTTTCCTGGCAGATGAGAGGAGTTTCCTCTGAGCTCTCCGAACACTAGCTACTGCGCTTTAAATCACTGCTGCATCGCCTCTGACTCGCGTTTCGGCTTCAAGTTCATCTCGGGGTTTGGAAGCCCAGGTAAGACCTGGCACCGGACTTTATGACTTTCCGTTCACCCTCCATAAAACTAGAGAGGAAAAAATGCATGGCCAGGTTTATTTTCCACCATGTTTTAGATATCACTGCCTTGATAAAAGATGAGAAAAACATTGCATTCGTGGCCGAAAGTGATATAATTCCAGTCCTGTTAAATCACAACATTTAAATAAGCCTCAATGTTTTTTCATTCAAGTCAATGGGGTCAATAAATGACCCCTCAAGCTTAAATGGACAGCTCCCCCAAAAATTAAATTCTTTCATCATTTACTCATTGCTGATGCAGAACACAAAAGAAGATATTTTGAAGAATGTTGGTAATCGAATAATGGTGTCACCAATTCACCTCAATTGTATGGAAACAAAACCAATGCAAGTAAATGGGTACTGACGTTATTCAGTTACCAACATTCTTCAAAAAAAATTCTTTGTAAATAATGACAGAATTTTACATTTTTGGGTGAACTTTGCTATTTCTTTTCAAATCAAATTGTGTTTTCACCTGACAGACATTAAGGTCAATAAAAACATCCAATCATTTTATCTTGAAAGAGGGTCCGGGTCCACATTTAGACAGCAAAAAATCATAGGTAAAAACTATCTATTTGACCTCAGCAAGTGAGCCATTATCCACCATAACACCCTAGCAAAGGCATAGCAACATGCTAAAACATTAACAACACATTAGCAACACATAACACAGTTCGCAAACTTTGCGATTTGTTTTGTTTGTTCAAGCTTTACTCACATTTAGAAAATGGAAATATCTAGTCTCCATTAGCAAACTGTCATTGTACCAAGACGTACCAACTATACACTTTAAAACCTTGAGTACACCTCAAGTATCGTAAAGTAAATACTTTACGTTTTAAAACTCAAACGCACAGATTAAATTAACCTTTCACGCAGTTTAAAGTGTCACTCGGTTTAAGGATAGCATTAGTATGTGCGAAGGGACCCCTGCTGATATAAAATCTCACAAATTTAAGCATTGATTAAACACTAAAAACCTTTTTTACTTCTGCTATCTTCGACAGACCAATGCCATCAGTGCTATCGCTTTAATTAAAAAGGAGCAAAAAGTCCTGGAGGTTTTAATTGTGACTATAAATATTCTTGGCTCCTGCATCAAACTACATCGAATGGAAACTCTGATGCAGGATATTCAGAAATGATCATTTTGCCAACTTTTCCAGAGAACATATGACTTTGAGCTTTAATGAATGTATTATACAGATTTTTTCAGGATAGTGCAGCAGGCACAAAGCCAAAAATTCAGAAATCCACATCAACACGAAGACAAAACGTGAGCCATGAAAGAACAGAGCATACACCCACTGCAGCACTTTCATGTGTATTCAATTTAAAATTCCCCAAAATATCAATCAAATGAAAGATACGTGTCTTGTTCTAATCTCTTTACGCACCTGGATTTATGGGTACTGTTTGAAAGCAGTTTTGTTTCCATTCAGATTAATCGCACCATACATCATTTGTGATGGTTCTGTCAATGACCAATATGAAATATACTATAAGACAAAATGTGATCCCCTCACCCCATCAAAGACCGCCTCAATGGGTTTACATATTGAACACTAAACATTAAATAGCACTATTCCATTGAACAAAGTTTAGTAAGCATTTCTCGCCTTTATCTCCTAGACCTTTTGGGAAAGCGGAGGCTCGGCTTGAGGGGTTAATGAGTGTACAGATTTATTCTGACACTGACCTTCTCTCTTTGCGACAGGAGACTTATCAGCGGTATTAATAGATTAATGAAATCATAAGCAAAGCCATTAATCATCTCAGCTTTCAGCAGGTCAACTCTGTTCCTCATTGGCAACAACGTGAGTCTGAACTGATGCTACACAAAATGCATTTTTGAAGGCGACGGGACTAAATGAGACACGAAAACGACAAATCGCAATCCAAGAATTTTGTATTTAATATATGCGTGCAGCATCATACAAAGAAGCGTAACGGTACATGTGCACAACCTTGGAAATGTCAACATTGTTGGACGAATCTTCTACGAGAAGAATGCCTTGATGTCCACCACCCACCCACACAGACAGCTGCTGCACTCAGAGCTTAATGATCAAACATTTTCTGAATCCTTCGATCGAGTCTCTTAGAAAACCGTTAAACATCCCAATTAACACACAAAGTAACCATAAAACAGATCCTCTCTTTCCATATACATTCTTCTCTCTAGTCTTTTAAGCTGCGACATGTAATCTCATTTAAAACACAGAGAAAAAGAAGATTTACAAAATATGAATCCACATTACCATCCGTTCCGTGGTATGAAACAGTAGGGGTTTAAATTTCATTTTAGTGTGGATAAAGGGATTGCTCTCCAATCTCTCTCCCCACCCACTTCTTCAGAGAACACGACACAGAATGTGATCCAACAGTGGGGACGATTTTAATAGGCTGTGACATTGTCCTTGATTGTGACATCAGCTGAAGAATGAAGACGCAGACTTCTCTTGAGACGTCGACCCGAGAGGGGGTGAGGACTCGGGTTTGTCCTGTGAGACAAGTGAACAAGTTATTAAAGACTCACTTTCATATTCTTTTCAATGTAAGAACCGCCTTATATCTGATAGCTGCACATACATTAGCCGGAGATCTCCGGGGAAATGTTCTTTTGAACTTTTTCACGCGCATGGCTTCTATCCTCAAGGCAAGACAATGTAAAATATGATATGACATATTCATAAATCATTCCACTTTATTTTAAACTACATTTACATTTAAGAGGCTTTGAAAGCCTTCTAAGCCCTTAAATGTCCATCTCCTAAAGTCAATATGAAATTGATCTCCTTCACTTTTTTAATATCCAGCGCATGCATCGGCTCACATTGTTCTATAGAAAATTGGTAATCTTGCGTTAAAATAGAAAGTCACTTACTGTGAAAGGACTTTGCTTTTAGGCTTATATCAAGTATAGGCCACACTGGCTCTTGGTTAATGCTAAAAGAAACGCTACTCTCAAGAGATATCTTGACCTTCAGCATCTTTTATGTCCCAGTTGCTATTTCAGTTCCCAGCAGGTAGATGCTCACATAAATATGGCCTGATTCCATCCTTTCCAAAACTAATATTTTCTTGTTAAATGTCCTGTTTCACTCAGAAATATGGGGGCTGGAAATGCCATTTCATATTGACATTAAAGATGTGCCAATGTTAAGATTGAACCATAAACTACATATAATCTGACACTACAAAAATGAAAATGCAAAACAAAAATTGAGGTTTTAAACATTTGTGTGCAAATAAACAAGGAAAAATTTACGTCCAAAATGGATGGACAGCTTGAGGTAAATGTTTGGATATCTGAATTTAAGTGTGTAGGTGGATAAATTGTCAAGGGCCAAAACTGAAATGACTTAGACCTTTTATCTTTTTTTCTTAGACCCCCAGGCTGAGATGAAACACAAGACCCCACACTCCTTTCTAAATTAACAGCGGAGCTCTAAAATATTTCACCCTTCTTATGCCAGGCGGTGTGTGACATTTTCCGAATGGCCCTCTTGACATTTCGTGGTAACTTTTCCTGAGCATTTGTGCTTTTATATCCTTCAAGTGGAAAATGAGTAATAACAATGAATAAAAAGTTTAAGGTGGGAGAAACAAATGAATGAGGTCAATTTCTCATTTACACACATCGGTACGCATGCACACACACTTTCGCAAAGAGGGGCTTTAACATGATTATTTTTTTTACATGATTTTTACGTTATTAGTGAGATTTTGTCTTGTTTTTATGGTAAATTACTTATAAAGCAACCACATCTCTCACAACCTTCAAAAAAACTTGTTAAAACATACCTGTTCGGCGAATACTTGACAAACGAGACAAACGTACACTAACCCTCTTCTCTCAACAGGTAGTGGTCTAGCTTTTGTTGAATTAGCACCTATTGTACTATTGCTCTTTGTATGACATATCGCTTATTGCTCCCCGAACTCTTTGTAAGTGGCTTTGGATAAAAGCGTCTGCTAAAGGACTAAATGTAAATGTAAAATCTGTTTTGATAGGCCTTATTGTATGAAAACAATGACTGGCACTACAAGGAAAAACGAGTTATGTTCAGTGCTTAAGAAATATTGGAAGCATGACAACACTGACAGGATTTCTTTAAAATACATCAGTAGTTGAATTGCATTATAGGTTATTTCATTAGCCAACAATTTGATTAAACGTACACATTCAGCATAATTTGAAGGTTTCTCCAGATGTTGCGCAGTTTACAGACACATCAGTCGTAGACATGCAGCGCACAGTGAAGGCTGGAAAACAGGCAGGCCGACAGGTGCACGGAAAATCAAACAGACCCGATGATGATATGTGATGAACAGCAGCAGCTGGTCAGCAGAGCTCCCGCTTCGGCTCCCGTTACACGTTCCGCTCCGTCGTATCAAAACAACAGATTACATTCACCTGCCCAGGTATACAGAGCATAAAAGGTGAGGACGAGAGAGAGAAATTTTACATTCACATCTATTCATTTGGCAGACGCTTTTATCCAAAGCGACTTACAAGTAGTTTTTGACAGTGGCACATTACTGCAGAGCGATCAGGGATAAGGTGCCTTACTCAAGGGCACTTCAGTCATGACCTGCTGGCACTGAGATTAGAACCAGCAACCTTCTGATCACAAGCCCAACACTCTAACCATACAGTAGTAGTATAACATATACTGCAACGTCTCGCGAGACCCGAGCAAAAAGTCTCATGATTCATTAGGCTTGTTTGAGATGCGCCTTGCCTCGCCTGAAATGTAGGTGAGAGTAGGCGGCTGCAGTAAGGGGAGGAGTCAAAAAAGACCTTTGAAGTCGGACACTTCGTGAATCTCGCTGTTTTGTCGCTTGCAAAAGTGAACAGTGGAGGAGATCGCGTTCGCGTTTTTTATCGCAGACGAAGTGGATGTAATCGAAATACCACTGTTTTTACATGAAGATGGTTACAATAATAATCACTGAATGTACTGTCAAATGATGTACAAACAAACAGCTCACACAACAACATGTAACACATTTTCAAGGATTGTATAAACAAATGGTAAATGAAGTAAATAGCAAGTTGCTTTTGAGAGACAGAGGTCATAACAAATGTTTATCATATTTAATAACACGCAGGTTTCTGCCACCATTTCAAGTCCATAGTATTTTTCCATACCATGCAAGTCAAAGCTGTATTGTTGCAAACATTCTTCAGAATTTCTTCCCTTGTTTTAAGACCCAGACACTTCTCAGATGAAACCACACAAAGATGAGGCATAATGACTAAACAGTCCATTTAGATATGTATTTAGATATGTATTAGATATGTATTGATTTATTAATTCACACAAACATACAGTAGAATAAAGTGAAAATTAAAACAAGGAAGAATTCTAATGAAGAGAAATATAAAATAATCGCATGTCCTAATTCTTAACTTCACTAGGCGTGTTTTGTTTTTGTTTAGTTTGCATGTAAATATAAATTAACAGATGGGTAATCTAATTCTTAGAATGAAGAGAAAATGTATCAGTTGACATTCTCAGCCAATGAGCTTGAAGCTGTGTCGTCAGTCAGTCGCTTCCCATCATGCTTTTGAACAGCGCAGTCGGAGGAGAGCAACTGCGCTCGACTGCTCAATCCGACACAGCCGCCTCGCCGTCGCGAGAGTTTTTTGGCACACGTCAGTATGACATCAGAGCAAGGCGGACGTAACTCGGACACTTTTCTAACCGGCATGCAGCTCGCGGTGATCACCGGTGATCGGTTCTGCGCAGATTTTGCTCATCTCTCAAACAAGCCTATTCATATTTAGAACATGATGCATGACGGGATACGCTTAGCCTTAATACTATTCAAGCTAGTGTGGGTTTATGCGCACTGCACTTTGGCATTTCGGACAAACTTGCGCTCTTACTTCCTGTCGCGTGCACGCGCTCTCAAGTGGCCGAGACAGCAAGTGGGGGTATTTGGACGCAGCCTGAGTGAACAACTCATTCCCTACGTTCGTTCACTACTTTTTACCCACAATTCATTCTGATTTTGAGATGACCACACGTTCACCCTGAATTTCCCATGATAGAATCAGCTGGTGGAGATCGAGTGACTGTTAATGCCACGAATGCACGTTTGTAGCCTACTTTGTTCTTGTTGACACTTATTTTCTTTTCTGAGAATAAACCGATCAAATGAATGTTATAGTGGCGCTTTATTTTAAATGTATTAAATTATTTTATTAAACGTAATAAGTGTAATAAAACAAACGTGGCAAACAGCTGTTTTGTTCTCTTTATTAAAAACGTGACAGATAAGGTAAAAATGTACTTTACCATTTTATTATCAATCCATTAAACCACACATGTGTTATATAAATGTTATACTGTCTGTTATATTACGTCAATTAAGTCTCGCTCAATTCTTCCCCTTTTGTGGAGTATTTAGCATTCGCTGTACAGGGGATAAACAAGTGAACGAATTTAGCAGCTTATGATTGCAAAGTTTATGATGATGTTTCTCCATAAATTGGGAAATACTGCCACCTTATGGCGTGGATGAGGAGTTGCAGCTGACGTGTTTTTCTGAGGTTCACGGTGTCACGCCGTACCGCAGTTTGCACGTGAAAGTTCAAAAGATTTATCATTTTAACATCGGACATTTACAACGTATACAAACATGCCTGAACCTTCCAATGATATATTTGACAGAGTAATCGAATTTGATAGACGCTTTTATCCAAAAGTGCAGTACGTTCATTCAATAAATATATATTTTTTAGTTCACTGGAATTTGAACTCATGATACAAAACAGATGAAAGATAAAAGCTTCGAGATGTAATTTGTTTTAGGTGAAGGTGGCGCACTTGACTTGACGAGGCGAAGCTGATACGACTCCTTACATTTAAGGGGCCCTCTGAATAAACTAATTGTAGAAATACTGTGGAAAACAGATAAATAAATAAAAGGGAAATATATAAACAATTTTAAACGAAACGGGGAAAGGATTGGAAGATTGATAAGTGTTTGTCAATTTAGTCTTCCTGAGAAAAACAACGGAGCATTAAACACTGTAAATAGCCTGTGTGTGTTTATGACTTTTGTGTTTATGGCGTATGGTGTGAGATGCGCTGGGTTCGGATCTGAAGTGATGCTGATGCTGCGCGGTCTTGATGCGTAAACAGTCGTCACGAGACAGCCGCGCGCAACTCCTGCGCTAGACCATCAAACGGATAATAACCGGACCCGCGATCTCCTTTTCAAATTAAAACCGAGTGCTTTACGCTTAGACAGAAAACATGGGGGATAAGTTCGAGCTCCTGAAGACACCTGTCAACAGGCGAGCTGCGCTTAAGAAAAGCAAGAATGAGAAACTGCGTTTGCGCGTGATCTTCTTGGACGACAGCGAGAGAGTTTTCGAGGTGGAGGTGAGAAATCAAATTCATCTCACACTGTCTTCAGTGTTTAGTTAAGATGAAGTGCAGTGCAGGTCACCGTTATGTTTACTTTATATATTTAAACATGAAAATGTGTTTAATATTTCATCTTTTTGAATGCATTTGTTTTTGTTAATAGATCCAGGCACTTTAGTTTAATAATACTTTAGGGGCATTCAATAATTTTAATGTATAACTTATTATTTTAAATAATTTAACATATCTATACTTAGAATCAAATAACTTATTTTAGAAATACTTAAAAAGAAATATAGATGATCACCAGCAGAAATATGTTTATGTGCCATTGTGTGTGTGAGAGAGGAGAGAGAGAGCTTTGCTCCAGCTGCTTGTAAAGGGGCAAAATTTTATGTCCCATTATCTGCTTGCTGCATCTTCTCCATGGGGGGTGGATGTTGTGTGTGTGTGTGCCCGAGGGACTGCTTTTACGCACCGCAGTCTTGTACCAGTCAGGACGAGGGGGTAAAAACAGGTAAGATTTCAAATGAGAGAGAAGGGGAAGGGCGAGAGAGGGACGGACAGAGAAGTGCCTGTGAGGCATGTATCTGTCTGAATAGGATAAATACGATGGCTTAACACTGAACACGGCTTCTCTTGGCCTCGTTCCATAGAGCATGCCCGCATTTCTCAACATCCTTGGGCAAAACATGCAATTAGCAAAAGAGGCAGGAAAACTAAGGAGGGGAAAAAGATAGGGGTAAGAGAGAAGATGACATGTTATAAAGAGATCTTAAATCACGATTCGTAATACTACTGCACATATTTTGGTTTTGTAAAAATTGTCACTTTTAAACCTACAGCATCGCTTGACGTTTGAGACATGAAAGACGCTTCATATTGTATAAGACTTTGAGAAAAGTAATATTACTTAAAGCCATTAGACGTGTGCTTGGCAGGCGATAAAATGAGTAAAAATATTTTACTAAAGGCGTTGTATTGAACCAGAGCAGAGACTCTTTTCAGATTCTTGACATAGGCCAGAACCTAGCAACCACTCAACGCACACTAGCGATGACCTGGCAACATCTTTACATCATGACCGCTGGTTTGCTGTGGCAAGCACCACTAACATTATTATCAGCAATATTAAATTCTAGTTCGAGTAATTCAATGAAGATTGTATTCACCGGACATAAAGTTAGCAGAAAATGTATCTGCGTGAAAATCCCATTTAGTCCGGAAGAAACCATAAAAGATTTCATTTCATGTTACAACGCAAATGTGTTGTTCTTGCTTTTCTTTTGGGGTCATGATTCTTCCACACTTTCTCTCTCTGTGTTCTTCTCTTGTTCCATCCCTCTGACGGGATAATGTGAGGTTAGATTCCTTGCTGTCACAGTATAAATACAGGGTTTAGAAACACATCCTCACACACATACTGTATATATATATCCACACAAACACACTCATCAGATACCAACCCTGTATTTTAAGGCTGAATCAGTGAGCATCTGACTATCCCATAATTCCGTTTGAGCATTTGACTTGCTGGAGACTCAATTATCAGAGAAAGTTTGTCTTGGGATCGTGTTCCGCTCAAATCACACAACGCCGACTCATTTCCGACATCATAGAGTAACAGATGGAGTAAGAACAAAATCTGATTGAGTCGATTCATAAATAGCAACTGATATCATTTATTCACCCTCATGTTGTTCAAAACCTGTTTATGACTCTTTTTTTCTGTTGAACAAAAAAGAAGATATTTTGAGAAATGTCTCGGCTCGTCCATACAATGGAAGTCAATGGGGCCCGATGCGCTTTGGTGACCAACGTTTTTCAAAATTTAAATGAAGGAATTCTCTTTTATTTAAAGCCACACTGCAGTCAACTGTATCAAAACCAAAAATCTGTTTTAAAATGCACTTTTTCTCCAACAGAGAGACATTCTCGGTTCGGATTTCTTCAATAAGGTGTGTGGACATTTAAAACTGCTGGAGAAGGAGTATTTTGGCCTGGAATTTCGTCACCATACTGGAAGTTATGTGAGTCAAGACCTGTCGATGATGTCAATAAATAATGTCAATGTTCCAATACTTAAAACAGTATTGAGTTTTATCTAGTCTTTACATTCTGGCTGTTTCTTTCAAGTATTTAAAGGAAATCTTTGCTTTGCAGGTTTGGCTCGAACTCCTGAAACCTGTGGCTAGACAGCTCAAGAGTAAGTTTACACAGTGATGATTTTGTGACTTATTTTCTTGCTATCCAAATTTACAGTAGGGTGAAGTGGGGTCAGATGTTCTATAGGGTTCGACAAATAAAACAGATGTGAAATAACATTATTAAATTAGATATATTATAAAAAATTGAATAACATGGTGTCTCTATAGAAATTATCAATAATCGGGTCATGGAAATTTTACATTTAAAAAAAAGATTAATGAAAAATGTAATGACTTTTTAATGAAACATGTTTAGTGCTTAATCAAGTAAGACTGAATACAGCGCTTTTGCTTACCCTAGATACCAGTGATGTGGCATTTCATTTCATTGTGAAGTTTTTCCCTCCTGACCCAGGACAACTGCAGAGAGGCTTGACCAGGTGAACCATGCACATATTTACGTGATAGACAGATACAGATAGAGAGAGAGAGAGATAGATGGTGATAGGTGCTATGCCTACAGTCTGACTGATACCTCTTTTATACAGGTATTTGTTTGCACTTCAGATCAAACAGGATCTGTCGAATGGCAGCCTAACCTGTAATGACAACAGCGCCGCCCTGCTGGTCTCTCATATACTGCAAGGTAACTACTCTCACTAAATTTCATCCAAATGTTTTTTCTTTGTTTATTTTACACAGAATACATTTCTCTCTGCTCCCCTTTTTAGCAGAACTCGGGGATTATGACGAGGAATTAGATGCTCATCATCTTGAAAGAAAGCAGTATGTGCCAAACCAGGAGTATCTAGACCACAAAATAATTCGCTTTCATAAAAAACACAGGTAAGACAGACACAGGTACTTGGTTCCATCTGTGAAAACAATACGGTCACAGATAGCAAAGTAATTGTTTAAAGCACACGTAACCAGTACGGCAGAATCCTCCGATTAACAACAAATATTTATAAATGTAAAATATGTACAAATTTGTAATCAACACGTGAGTGACTTATGTTATGTTATGTTTTTATTACCTTAATGAGCTTTTTCTATCTACATACATGTACACGCTACCCTTGCATGGAATTCGCCATGTTGTTTCTACAATAGCCCTAAACCTACAAACTGCTCTACAGAGCGTGTTTTGCAACTCACGTTATCTCCTTCGGCAACGAAGCGAAAACGTGTCGACATGTTTGTCATGTGTCAGTTGCAGTTTTGGTTCAAAAGAGAGGGTGGAGTGAGCCATTGGTTGCATTTCGCAACCTCACCACTAGACGCCGCTAGAATCTCCACATCGCTCCTTTAACAAATAGGCTAACATAACACATTTAACACATGCAAAGGATAAATAATTAAAACAAAATATCACTTAAAATATTAAACATGGTCACCAAATAAAAACCGATGTTAGGTCACTACCTTTTTTTTGTTTGGTGTCAGAGGTCACACTCCTGCTGAATCAGACGTGCACTTGCTGGAGGTCGCTCGTAAAATGGACATGTACGGGATCCGTCCACACCCTGCTCATGATGGAGAAGGGATGAGAATCAACCTCGCCGTCACACATATGGGAGTGCTTGTCTTTCAGGTGCAATAATATATATTAATGCATTTAAGTGTAAATGAAAAAAAATTTAAACTCTTTCACATTGCTCATCTATCACTGTTATCAGGGCAATACAAAGATCAATACCTTCAGCTGGGCCAAGATCCGTAAGCTGAGCTTCAAGAGGAAAAATTTCCTTATCAAACTCCACACCGAGACCGGGGTAAGAGACACACAATATTCCTCAGAGATAAAAGTGAGTTCCTCTATCGCAACCTTTTTTTCGTATTACCATAGTCGCTTATCGCTTTGTAAATGTCTTTGTTCTGTTGAACACAAAAGAAGATATTTTGAAGAATGTTGAAAAGCAAACAGTTCTGGGGCAATTTTGACTTCCGTTGTAAGTTTTCCTATGGTAGTCAATGAGGTAAGAACTGTTTGGTTACAAGCATTCTTCCAAATATCTTTCTCTGTGTTCTTCAGAACAAAGAAATTATACAGATTTGAAACAACTCGAGGGTGAGTAAACGATGACAGAATTTTACTTTTTGGACCAACTGTCCCAGAAATGTAGTAAATTAAAACATTTTAAGATGCAAACTGATTTCTTTAAGAAACAGGGGCCTGAAACTAAGCGAGTGCAATCATATTACTTTATTCTTACGACAAAAATTAAGTTGTTCTTAAGACAATATTTTATTCATTTACAATCATTTATTCTAATCTTTTTGTGCTAGCCTTCAAGACGGGACACCGTTGAGTTCTCCATGGCCAGTCGAGATGTTTGTAAAGCGTTCTGGAAGATGTGCGTGGAGTACCACACTTTCTTTAGACTCGCTGAGGAACCCAAATCACATCCCAAGTCCCTTCTCTCCAGCAAGGGATCCAGTTTCAGATACAGGTATGAGAGAGAGATGGTGTGCTCACACAAGATTTTAGATGAGACAAACAGTGAATCTGATCCACAGACCTAGATGTGTAAATACCTTACGCTTCGGACCTTTCAAAACTGCCGCACCCCAATCTTTTGAGAATGCTTGTAATTTGACATGCTGCGATGTTCTATGCTCAAAAAAGTTTCAGATGTTGGTTTATAAGACTGAGGCTATACGTTTTGTGTGGTAGCGGGAGGACGCAGAAGCAGCTTATGGAGTGTGTGGGCTGTGGAGAGAAGAGGCATTTGTCTTTTCACAGGTAAAGCTTTTTAGTTGTCCTGATATGAATTGAAAACATCTGGAAAATGTATGTGACAAATACAACAAGCCAAAGACTATAGCATTGTTTTTTTCCTGTATCTTCACCAAACGTTTGTTCCGCAGGACTCATTGTAAATCTGAATTTGACGCCCGTTATTGCAGATCCTCTCCTGACATCCTTACCGACGTCTCTAAGCAGGTATCGTACTTGCTCATTTTGCAAATCCTTTTTGGATTCCTTGTCTCAAATGTATGCCCTTTTTTACACAGCTGTACGAGCAGTCACATCTACCTCCTGACTCAACCGTTGCCGAGCAACCCAACGAACCAAAGCGTAGCCTATCTGCTGTGGAAGTCATGTTCGCTAATGAGCTAGAACGATCCAGGCCCTTGTCAAGAAACCCTGCCTTCTCAAGCAATTCTGCCTCGCCTAAACTTCGCTCCATGTCCACATCAGGAGCGGAGCATCGCGACAGAGGGGCTCAAAGACAGAAAGCAAAGAGACGATTGTCTCCCAGCGCTCAGCATCTTGTTCTCCTCTATCCTAACCCGCCCCATCTGCAGTTCCACCCAGTGCTACCTACCTTCCCCCTTGCCGCTCATCCGTACCTACTCCAAGACCACACGTCCTCGTCGCTAGACCGCCTCTCTCAAACCCATCACCACTCGGTGCCTCTGCAATACTTGCCTGGACAAATCGGCCACTCCTCCTTACCTTCATCTTGCTTATCACCGCAATTACTGAAGCATCAGGAAAGACTCTGCCTCGCTGGTCAGGGATCGGTTGAATCCAGATTGTATGCCAGAGGAGGGGTAGAGTTCAGGGCAGGGATGAACAGAAAACTGGAGTTGGGTAGAGTGGAGGCGGGCCATTACAGCGACGACTCCTCCTTTCACACCGGCTTGCCACGTCGAACTTCCAGCCAACCAGACGTCAAATTTTATCGACCCACACTCGCCTCAAACGCCGCCGCCTACGCATCCGAATATCGCCCGCTGGGTTATTATCCACATTTATCACGACACCAGGTTCCCACCAGGCCCACCTATCTTCCTCTAAACCCTGCCCTTCTCCCGGAAAGACCGACTTCTTTATGTGTACTCGGCACGAGCAGTTACAGTGATTCTGATTCCGACACATTTTACCCCTACTTCCCCGCGTTGGGCAAAGTGGTACGTTCTGGTCCGCTGGCACGTATGCGCATTTCTTCTGGAAGCCTTCAACTGGATGAAGAGGACGGAGAGGATGAGGAAGAAGGGGAATCCCAGAATGAACAGAAGAATACAACTTTCGCTACTGTCAAGGTGATGAAGTTGTAGCTCTCCGCAAAGTCCGGACTGACAGGACTGAACAAATAACAAAATAAGCGGTGTCCTGCAGACCAATGCATAATAATAAAGTAAAACGACAATCCTTGTTAATCAGGGGACATGAGGTTTTATTACCATAAGAAAAATGTTAAAGACTTCTCACATTTATTCTATTAAGGCCTATTACCACCAAGAACAATAATTTAACTATAAGAATAGTAGGTAAAGATGAAGTTTTACAACGATAACGGAACAGAGCAACAACATTACTGGCATAACTTTATAGGGACTTTTCACCAAATAAATTTAGATTCTGTCATCATTTCCTAAAATCTGTATAAACCAAACAGTTCTTGGCCACCATTGACAAACATATGAGGAAAGTTTTAATGGTATTCTAAAGTGCCCCAGAACCGTTTGCTTTCCTGCATTTTTCAAAATGTCTTCTTCAACAGCACAAAGAAATTCAAAAGGCAAATTTTCCTACTATGGTAGTCAATGGTGGCCATGAACTGTTTCGTTACCGACATTCTTCCAAATATCCATGCTTCTCAGAAAAAAGAAATGTGTACAGATTTGGAACAACTTTAAGGTGTGTAAACAAAGACAGAATTTTTATTTTGGGCTGAAATGTCTCTTTAAGAGCTATATTATCTAGCTAATGAATGATTAAAACATTCGTAGCCAATCTAAATCTATACAATTTAAAAGGCTTGCACATTTAAAATGAAGCTACAGGATGCAAGTTTATAATAAACGTGTTGTCAGCAGTTGTTGTGGACACTTATGTAGGCCTACTTATCGTAGTTGTATTGATATCTTTATAAATCTTAGGGGCTATTCACATGACGTGTATTAAATAGCGATGCACATTTTTCAAGATGGAAATATTTCAACTTTTCACAGTGTTGCGCGTGCACTGCGGATCATGTGACAATGAATAAACCATCATATTCACGGTTTCCAGAGCAGAGAAATGCTCAATGAAGAGGAAGAGATAAGCACAGCATAAAAAAAACTAGTAGCAGAGTTTTTGTAATGGATTTTCGGTGCCAAAAATCCATTTGTTCTTCACCAGAACTTCGTCCTCAAGGCAAGCGCAGTTCGTGGTTGCCTAGCAACGGCAGACGCCATGCAGGAGAGCGCAAGTTCCCCAGTGCTTCGGGAAAAAAAGAGAAATCAGCATTGCTCATCAGCAATGGACGCTTAGTGTGTCTTGGTGTTAATAGGCCATTTAAGAATTTATTTCTCACAACTGAGTTTAAATATGTGCAAAGTGAACAATCATTTTGTGGTAACTGAGTTAATCGTAAAATTCAAGAAAACATGTACTAAGTATTATGTATTGAATAGAAATGTAAAGTTAACAAACAACGAATCGGTTACCTGACTGTTTGCTGGCAATGAATAGCTAACAATTAAAAAAGATGCATATGTGATGATATGATAGAACTGACAATTCTTTATTTGTGCTACTGTAGTGATGTCTGTAGTACATTTTTGCAAGGATGTGACTTTTGTCAATACATTTTTAACTCTTCAATAAAGTTTGTTAGTCATTGAGATGTACAAAGTATATTTAGCTCTACATGGTCGACTTCGGTACTTTGCTCATACATTTCTTTAGTCTAAAATCACCTATTTATAAATAAAATATTTTTAATCTTTCCAAGGGTTCACCGTAGTCTATCATCCATTCATAAGATTGACATTAAATGCTGTCAGCAACCAGAAAAATGTAAAAGGCCAGAAACAGTAAACAACACATACAAAAAAACAAACCACGACATGGGTAGTAGAATCTATCAGCTATATAGCTAAAATGTAGTGCAACAATCTAAAATTTTTAACAAAACATAGAGTATAAATGAAACAAATAATTGCACAGTATAGATAAACTACCCAGCCACGTAAACAATTCATAAACGAATACAAAAATAAACATCTTGCTCACTTCTGCTTTTCATAGAGTAGGTGTATGTTCTATTCTGTCTGCATTTATGAAATATATGCACGGTGCATGTGTATACAAACTATTCACAGCTCGAATTAAGATCATACAGTACATTAACATCGATAGATATATTGATTTCTTAACAGTTCTAATAATTTTATTAAATGTCACTGTAATCTCTGTCTGTTTTACTTTACTGGGTAATGCTGCAGGTGTAGTTCTCAGTAGCAGTTAGGGAACATTTTATTGCTGGTATACAACCACAGAACAAAACACAGTTGTTGACATGAACAGTTTATGAGGAAATGTTTATAAATTCTTGGAAATGGGATATTTAGAGATATTTTTAGTAAGAAAATTTGGTTAATACCCTGTTTTTGAGAGTGTAGACATAGTAAGATATGGTTTATGTTGGTAAAAAGGAAAAAGATAGCTTCGATTATTTGAAGGAATAATTGACATCTTTACTGGCTATTATTCATGTCTAAAGCACATTTCAATAATGTGACATTAAAGTGCCACGTTGTTCAATATATTCTTTAATGTGGATTACAGCAGTTTGGTCCTATATACTTAATGCCACCATTGGAACAAAATGCTTTCAATAAGTATTGTTGTAAAAATAATGCTTTTGTCATCATCCTCTTTTCTTCTTAACCTTCTAAATGCTTGTGTGGCACGTTCACTTCCTTTAATTTGTTCTCACTTGCTCTTATGTAATTTGCCAGAACAAAGAAACCTAGAAGCTACAACGCCTTCATAATATAGAGAAATTATAATATTATAATCATAATATAAGAAACTTGAAGCTTTGCAAGTTATGTGTTACTGGGTATAAAATGAAAGGATGCGGTCCTTTACCTGCATGTATATTTCTGTAATGATTCCACGGTATTTTATACAGTAACAGTAAAAACTCATCTTTATATCATATCACATTAGGCTTCCAAAAGGGGCTTGCTCGTATTTCTTTCTGTGTATATTTCTCAATTGCGTGCCCTGTTTAGGAAGTGGATATCAGATTAGAGAATCAGGTTAGTGAAGATGTTTAGTTCAAGCATTGGTGCAGTGCACAGAAAACATGACATAGCGACAAATCTTACCAAAAGATGTCCAGTTCCCTTTTTCATTTGTGGGTAGGAATATGGCTTGGAAATGTTCTGTGTGCTTTACCCATGTAAACAAAACATCAGTCTCAAGTCTCTCTGTAAAAAGCTTTGTTCTGTCCATCCCATTTCTTGGACTATATGCTCTTACATTTCACTTCTACAGTACCTCCTCTTCGGTCTCTCTTCTACGAGTAGTTGTGCAGTGGTTCACTGATCTTCATGCAGGCCCAGTGCAAAGCTCTGACCAAAGTGATCAGAACCAGGACAAGGAGGAACACCCAGGATGCATAAATCCCCTTAAAGTGGCGTGCCTTCCACCACGTACCGGCCTACGGAACAAAGATAAATATGTATGCATTATAAAACTGTAGTGCTTTTTCGGTATTATAAGGTAGAAACTGGCTTCGTTCTTACCATCAGTCCTGCTGTTGCTACGGTGAAGATCAAACACAAGAGGAAACATATCAGACTCCGCTTTCTAGGGTACCTCTGGCCAATTGATGAGCTGTGTGGATAACAAGACAGTTTCCGCTGAATTCAAGAAACTATATCGATGAAAATATTTTCGTTTAGTCAGTAAATTCCTTTACGTGTAAGTTTCCAATATTTAACCGTAACCTTTCATTTCAAAATGTTTGTGAAAAATGTAAAATGCGTGCAAATGTTTAACTGGTCGTGTTTACTGAATGTTTGTGGATGGTATTAAACATACACTTTTTTGCAGTGTGGACAGCGTACCAATGTCCGGTCTGTAAACTCGGTCCACTAAAGCAACAATAGACAGACATTGTTACATTATGCATCCTCTCCTAAATACAATTATGACTAAATGAATCGATAAAAAGCTATGAAGTGGAAGCGAATATGAAACTGATTTCTTTTATATTGAAGATGACAATGAAAACGATTACCAGAAAAGTTTTTCCACAGTGGCCACATGAAACTCTGGCACCAATGGGTTGAGGATTCGGACTCACTGCCGCAAGATGTACCGGACCTAAATTAATAACGCGCTTACTAGATCCAACAAAAACAACAACGTTATTATATAAATGACAGGATCTTTAAAAACAACATAAATACACAACATTTCTGTTTATTGCTGCTTAAAACAAGCTGTTTTAATCTTCTTGATTCTCAACACTAAGATGGATCTGGGGGGGCATTTTATGAAATATAGAAATGTATGATTCATTTTGTGCAATCAAACATCAGAAAAATGAGACCACCAACCAATATTTCAGCAATGTACAGTTGAACATGGTTTTATTAAAATAAAAAGTCTTTATTTGGGGGCCACAAAGCTATACACCCAACACAAAGGTGACCTTACTACGAAAAAGTATATCATTATTATCTAAACTATTCTTTTTCCTTTTAAATTTCTCTCACCAGTAAGAACGCGGACAGGCAATTCTCTGTGACGTCACTTTGCAGATAAGAAGACAGTTACATGGACATCGCACATATTTCTTTCCTGCCGGAGCGTTCTTTATCGGCTAAATGGATAAAACAGGAAGTTATGTCACAGTCGAAAATATCACTTATAGAAGCAAAACTAACTTAACTATCACAGCATTAAAAAGAGAATGAACATACACAGAATCTGATGCATTCTAAACGTTTGTAAACTCACTGTAGCTTCATTGCAGACGTCACATTTGACCACATGCTGGTGGATCTTGCCGTCTACGCTAATAGGCGACTGACACACTCTGCAGCTGATGACAGGAGCGCTGCCACTCTCAGGAGAGCCCAGCGGGGAGTACGGTGGAGGAGCCTCTCCCAGCATCGTTGAGGACATGGGCGGCGCTGATGGGAACGATGGAAAACCTGGGACCAAGAAAGGAGAGAGAAAGGACATAAAAGGAAAGGGAGCGAAAGGGATACAGTTATAGACAACTTCGCAATGAAAGCAGACAGTGTCACACCTTATTTATTATTTGATTTATTGGTGTCACATGCATCATATGATTGCATACTGGATAGTGAAGATGAATATAGATTTGTCACAAAATACAATCGACGGAAGTTAAAATAGTAATGCTGCTTAGGCTTAAACTGTGGACTGGTATTGATAAGAATGAGGGCAAAACAGTCTTACTTGGTCACGTGAATCAGTTGTAATGTTACATGGCACCAATCTATCTGCATATAACTGTGATAATCTGGAATCTGTACAGTTTGCTTACAAGGTTATTTTAGTTTACTAAACCCCTTCATTGAAATCAAATAAACTATTGACCTAAACATTTAGGAAAAACTTAACTCAAGGAAACAATGAAATGTGTTTTAAAAGCAGTGAAATGATTATAACCAATGCAAAACGACTTAAATAAAAATAAATTATTCTTATATAGCAACATTAAAAATAAACCAATACATTACGAAATGACAAAAGCATATACAATTTCACAATTGCAATAACTTGAACTAAAACTAACACAACAACTAAAAATCTCGAAATAAAAGCAAATTTAAAATATGAATAAAACTCAAATCAAAACTATAATACCTTACTACATAGATAGTAAATGAACAAAGTCTGGGTTTGTTTTAAACCCTAGTGAGCGGTCTTCATAGAAAACATTTGTGAATGTCCTTGGTTTCAAATATGATTTGCTCTTGGATATTTTACTAACTAAATCGTTTTTAACCATTGTGTCTTTCACTATTCGTAAAGAGTTCAAATAATTCATTGACTTTATAAAGACCAGATTTGATTTCTTTATAAAAGTTTATTAAAGTAAGTTTGTGTTTAATTCGTATGTTTATTTAAAAAAGCGCATTATTGTTTTTGTATCATTCCCTGTTTGCAAGAAACTGGATCAAAGATTGCCAAATGTGCTCTCTAGACAGACGGCCGACTCTCTGTCCATGTCTCATAAATCTGAGCAAACAAACTCTGTCAGGGTATCGATCCCCGGTGAGTTGAATACTTTTAAAGAAAGTTTCATGACATGATTTCAATGAATGCATATAATGCTAAAACAGTATAAACAGGCAAGACAGCTCAGTAGGATTTAAAACACATGCTTGACTTTACCTAGTGGTTTGCGCTGGGGTCTGTAGGTTCCATCTCCACTTGACAGCAGCCCGGTGATAACATCGCGACCCTCCGACAGCAACGGTGATCTTTCCCCGTCAGCCATCCCGTAATATTCCGCTGTGAATTCGGGAATTTTGCGGGTGGTAAATGTTGTCACGTAGCGCAATAGTGATGCGTGTTAAAGCCTTCCAGGAAGCGTCAGATCATCACATGATGTTTGCTATCAGGAAGCGGGCAGCAAAATAACATAAACACGTGATCCGCCATCGGACCAGTCAGAGCACAGCTCGCAGAGCGCGTGTGTGTTCATGAAAGATGTATATGATCCCATATTAATGAGTTCTTGCTCAATTAAATGTGGTGTGCATCAATTAAACATTAATGTTAACCATCCACTACAAACACTTTAAAGGTTGCCACACTGTACGGGCAAGCTCATGTATGCATAATGCAACCACACTTTGCAATGTATTTATCATATGAATTGATACACACCAATAAAGTTTTATCCCTAAATGTTATATAATGTTGTAAAGAGAAACAAAGCCAGAATATGAAAAGACATCTTTTACTTCACTTAAGTCGGAGCAGCACAAATCCACTGATAAATTACAATAAATATCAATGTAAACAGTATCAATATACATGGTTCGTTTGTTATGTACACACATCCCTCAAGCTGTCAAACATTATCAATAGAAACCAAATAAAAAAGCACTCCGACGTAGTCCTGTACCCTGAAAATGCAGCAACAATTCATCAGAAACTGAAATAAAAGGTATAAAATACATCTTTATATACAATCCAAATTTGTAAAATGGAGTACAGTCCATGTACTTGAACAGGCTAAAACACAATACAGAACGAAAGAGACCCATTGCATTTACCTGAAATAAAAACGTCTGTTCGTTTAAAAAAATAACGACCTAGTGTAAGTCAGTTTGCATTACACAGCCTGTCAGTGTTCAGATACATAGAAGTCGGGGAAAGGTTAGAAGGAGAGAAAACAACAAACTTCTTTGAACATTATAATCTGACAGCGAACCATTAAATGGCCACTTAAAGAGACGAGAAATCATGATTTAGGCAAAAACTAAAGGGGATATAGTGTTTGCACAACGTTTGTCCTGATAAGAAGCTTGAAACAGTTTGTGTTCAAGAACCAAAAGCAGCATTCTTCATCCTAATAAAATCTCCCTTTTTATTCATTATAATAAAATGAGTGAATCTGCACTTGGCACCACAACATTCACAGTGTTCTTAACATGAAACTAATGGAACGTTAGAAAAGAGCCGATGCCAGAGACACTTTACACATCATAGTCAGGAAGTGCAGAATAACTGATGCCACCAGCAGAGGGAGGGGCAGAATGAAGTGGGAACAGCCAACATAGTATTGATCCTAAAAATGCAAGAGAGACGCAGTAAAGCAACTTATATATGGCATTTAAGGTTGTGCATGCAGCCTAGTTGCTTGTGATTTGTTACACACTTTGTTGTAAACAATATTAACATAAGTAGCAAAGATTTAACGTGATTGTGTTTCTGACAACTGATATTAACCATCTGTAGTTCACATAAATAAACTTACCGCGTCCAAACACCTCCCTCAGCAATGCGATTTTGGGTTTTCTCGTGTGTGCAACATGTGTCGGTTGGGTGTTGGTGGACTTGTCTTTCATCAGCCTGTTTCTCATCTGCTCGATCGGCGTCTCATCTGTTATAATGGACACCAGCTTGAAACGAGTGAAAGAGAAAGACAAAAGCACATATAACCTTCAACACTTGGTATCAAGATTTAGCTTCCAATAGGAAAAAAACGTACTCAAGGCAGATCAAGGTTTAAGTATGCTTAGGTTTCAGGCGTTGCAATATGCAGGAATCTTTTCTTTTTTATAAATCGAAATCAATACGAAATATGACAATGCCTTTGCAGTAAAGGTGCCTATATGGTATACATCTGATGATATATATCCTTGCAAATCAATAGACAATTATTACAACGACAACATTGAACATTGAGAAATGATTAGAGACATTTTCTAATCATAAATTTAAAGAAAATCGATATTGGTATTCTATAAAAAAAATTAAATTCTACTTTATTCCATTTTTATTAATAAAGTTATAATGGGACAAGTAATGTTCATACATACCTGGTCATAAAAAATAACCAAGACAAAAACCCCAAACAGTATAGACTCCACCAACAGAATAATATAATGTGCCCTGTGGAACAAAAGATGAAGATCTACAGTCAGTGAGCAGGCGTTAATGTTCTCCGGGCTCTTGTGATCATTGGAAAGAAGTCAAAACATGCTAAATGGTAGAGCATCCAATATATAAAGCATCTCAGAAGATATGTGTGACTTACACAATCAGATGTTTACTGCGAGCTTCTTCTCCTTCTCCTTCATCTCCATCTCCATCTCCATCTCTTTCACTCCTTATTCTCCACACCCATGCCGACACCACGAGCGCCATGGAATATAGACTGGCCATGCCTGCAAATCAACAGATACGCAAAGAACAGGTAGACCAGTTTTAAAATCTTTACTAAACTAAAATTATATATCTTACAGGACCAACGGGAAGATCTCAAACGTGGTTGCGTGGATTCAAAAAGCCAATGCGAGTATGTTTCGGAGCTGAACCTTACCTGTGTAGAAAAGGAACTGTATGAAGTATTTCTGATTGAGCTCTCCAACACAGTTATTGATCCTATAAAAGGCACAAACTGTGATCAGAACATTGTCCAATGGGATACAGCATCTCAAGCAAGCGTGATGTTAGACCTGCATACCACATACTATATGCTGCAGAAATATCTGCATGTTATTACGCTGTTCCAAACACAGGATATGTTAGTAAGCTTCATGGGTTGTCTGTGCATTTGATGAGCGATATTTAGTGTTTTGGTTTTTGGGCATTGGGTTTGTTTTGATTGGACTGTTTTTTTAAGCAGATCTGGCAACCCTGAATAAGAGTCGACGTCCTGATGGTAGAGGATAAAGTTGACTGACCACGGGCAGTGATGGTCCATTCGTCTGATGCAGCGCTGACAAACTGTGCAGTGATGGGCACGGGGAGGTCGATACGTCTCACAGCGACTGCACACTGTCCAGCCCTCACAGCCCTGACAAAAACCAACAGGACAAGTAACAAAAACAGATGCAAATCAGGAGCAAATATTGTAAACACTGTGGGTAAGGTTTGGTTTCTCCGATTCCCACATAAATGTAGAAAAACAACAGTAAGAGAAACAAAACAAAAGTGTAAGTGTACACAGAAACAACTTTAATCCAGTTGCATGAGTAATAGATCAAGAAGAGAAACTGAACGTACTCTGTCATTAAGCCGGTTAGACTGGGACCTCAAGTCAGAAAAGTCGATGGCTGTTTCGGGCAGAGGAACCATACCTACAAAGACAATCGACTGTTATCACACCCACAGACTAAACTAAAACATGCATCAATGTTTGATCAGACATATAGATTTATCAGAAAACGAATTGAAACAAGCAGTAGGTGATGGTGACATTATGACATCTGTATGAAGGACGCAGAGTGACTTTAGTTTTAATGACTTGATACAGAAAGGTCAATGGTGACTGATTGTTGTGCATATGAACCACAGAGCCGGAATGAATCCGATAATAAGATCAAACCCGTTTGGGCCGTAAATAACAAGAAATGGCCATTGTCAGCCCCAAGAACACTCACCAGGGTCAGAGAACACCGCTTTAGAATGGCACGCCAGCAGTAGTAACAGAATAATATTAAACACAGATCCATGGAGAGTGCACCATACACTAAACACAAAGAAAAGAAATAAAAAACAACAAATGTGACTCAAAACTTCCAGGTAGTACATACAGTCCAGGGTCCCGTAGAGTTTTGTTCCAACCTAAATCACACCTGCGTAAAATGTTGAATGTGTTTGATCAGGGTTTTAACTGGACTGGAGATGTACAGCCCTAGAACAGTGCCTTACAAAAAATAAAAATAAACACTATGGTAGTATCATGGTACAGTGATGGCATCAGATGGTAATACCATGGTACTGATGCATGCCATGGTACTGAATGATTACCATACTTGTACCATGGTCTTTGTATGGTACTATACAAGGATGCACTGATACGATATTTCTGGCCGACACTGCTCGCTTTTTCACTAAAATTGATTATTTATTTAAATCTAAAACAAGCCTCTGGTTCACGCGCATCCGAGAGATGACGGAAGCTAGACATCAAAGTTAATGGCGCTGTCCACATGGAAATGTTTCTTAAACAAACGCATGGATTCGCTTCAGAAGACCTTTGTTAAGACCACGGAGCCGTGTCGAGCAGTTCTCTGATCGATGGATGCAGTTTTTGAAGCTTCAAAAAGTCAACACTCGTTGGCTCCCATTCAACCGCTTGGTTGTGATACGTGATAACCCAGACTGCATTGTTCTTCAAGAAGAAAACCATATTCAGTCAGGAAACCTTGAGGGTGATTAAAACATATGGGAATTTTGATTTGCTAGTAAAGTATCCCTTTAAGCTATGAATTAGAACCAAAAATAAGACAATAGGGCAACTTTACTTTTGATTTGTTATTCGCCGCCTTCATGCCACAACCCGTACATAGGTTAGATGAATTAGAAATCGGCCATTAAATATCTGTAGCGATGTATCAGTGCATCTCTAGTACCATGATACATATCCTAATAATTTCAGTGCCAACAATGATTGAGACAACAAATCTACAAACATGCTTTATCTTTTAGTGCCTTGATAGTCATACCCTTAAGAAAAGGAACCAAGGTTTTATTGTAGTAAACGCGTAGGAACCATTTGGTGATCAAGTAGCATCTCGATCTCAAATATGATACAACCAGAAACCCTAAACCTGATGTAAAAAGAGACCGGCAGCGTAGTAGTAACAAGACGCTGAATGGTGCACTACTGCAAGAATGGCAACGACGTGGGTCTATAACTTGCATTTATTCAAACGCAAAGAAATGCGATTACAAAGTCAGCAAGCACAGTAGTTTTGAATACGCATTACTTCGGCTGATGTTATGGGAGATTGCATAGAACAATAATAAACAGATGAGCACATCAAATGCGGCTACCGTTACGTGCTCCAAACATCAAGCATTGCGATATAAACACTCACCTTCCGGAATACGCGGGGATCAATACGTATTGTATCACGACATAGTCGGCATAAAAAACGCTGAAATAAGTTAAAATGAGACAGATGAAACCGCACGGGTCACGCCGACAGCGGAACGCAGCCATCTTTCCATCGGCGGTCTTCCTGGTGACGTCATTGATTTACCGAGCATGACGTATGCCTACTTGTCCGCTGACAGCATCAAAACAGACGTCATTACGGTCCACGGGCTAACGTTTTGGGTCTTCTGTCTGTCTTTTCCAACAGCTTATGTAATGTCGGTTTCTTTTAGATAGTTAAACGTAATGTTATTTTTCACAGGTTGTCAGGATAAAACGGATAAACACAGTTAACAAATATCACACAAAGGTTGTTGGAATGACAAACAGGTTTTATTTTTTATTTCCATCTACAGAACAACTAGTTTCTCATTGAGCGAGATCTGAGCTTGAGTGAGATTGGCCAGGTAGGTCACCATCAGCAGATCCTGCGAGAAACAGAAAGGTTTAAGCATTTCAGAAGCACCGGCACAACTTTTTCTCAGTTTAACATGTTAAAGCATGTCAAATACGCAATATTTCAGAATGTCACTCACATTAATGTTGGAGTTCAACATGCTTTCAAAGTCTTCTGCGGAGATCTTGGGCACTTTGTTCACAAGATCCATCAGGTAGCGACCGACACTGTTATCTGCCATCACCTTACCAGACTAGAATAAGAAATGTTATTTTTTTCAGATTGTTTAGTAATCAGAAAAAAGCACTGGCTAAAGCGGAGCACTGGCTAAAGCGGAGCACTGGACAAAGCGGAGCACTGGACAAAGCGGAGCACTGGCTAAAGCGGAGCACTGGACAAAGCGGAGCACTGGACAAAGCGGAGCACTGGACAAAGAGGAGCACTGGACAAAGAGGAGCACTGGACAAAGAGGAGCACTGGACAAAGAGGAGCACTGGACAAAGGGGAGCACTGGACAAAGCGGAGCACTGGACAAAGCGGAGCACT
Organism: Barbatula barbatula; assembly: GCF_947034865.1. Lineage (NCBI taxonomy): Eukaryota > Metazoa > Chordata > Actinopteri > Cypriniformes > Nemacheilidae > Barbatula > Barbatula barbatula. The sequence goes on from NC_136771.1 coordinate 22,401,139, forward strand.
GGACAAAGAGGAGCACTGGACAAAGCGGAGCACTGGACAAAGAGGAGCACTGGACAAAGAGGAGCACTGGACAAAGCGGAGCACTGGACAAAGCGGAGCACTGGACAAAGCGGAGCACTGGACAAAGAGGAGCACTGGACAAAGAGGAGCACTGGACCAAGCGGAGCACTGGACAAAGCGGAGCACTGGACAAAGCGGAGCACTGGACAAAGCGGAGCACTGGACAAAGCGGAGCACTGGCTAAAGCGGAGCACTGGCTAAAGCGGAGCACTGGACAAAGCGGAGCACTGGACAAAGCGGAGCACTGGACAAAGCGGAGCACTGGCTAAAGCGGAGCACTGGCTAAAGCGGAGCACTGGCTAAAGCGGAGCACTGGATAAAGCGGAGCACTGGATAAAGCGGAGCACTGGACAAAGCGGAGCACTGGACAAAGCGGAGCACTGGCTAAAGCGGAGCACTGGACAAAGCGGAGCACTGGACAAAGCGGAGCACTGGCTAAAGCGGAGCACTGGCTAAAGCGGAGCACTGGACAAAGCGGAGCACTGGTTCAAGCGGAGCACTGGACAAAGCGGAGCACTGGCTAAAGCGGAGCACTGGACAAAGCGGAGCACTGGACAAAGCGGAGCACTGGCTAAAGCGGAGCACTGGCTAAAGCGGAGCACTAGACAAAGCGGAGCACTGGTTCAAGCGGAGCACTGGACAAAGCGGAGCACTGGACAAAGCGGAGCACTGGACAAAGCGGAGCACTGGACAGCGCGGAGCACCGGACAAAGCGGAGCACCGGACAAAGCGGAGCACCGGACAAAGCGGAGCACCGGACAATGCGGAGCACCGGACAAAGCGGAGCACCGGACAAAGCGGAGCACTGGCTAAAGCGGAGCACTGGACAAAGCGGAGCACTGGACAAAGAGGAGCACTGGACAAAGAGGAGCACTGGACAAAGAGGAGCACTGGACAAAGCGGAGCACTGGACAAAGCGGAGCACTGGCTAAAGCGGAGCACTGGCTAAAGCGGAGCACTGGACAAAGCGGAGCACTGGACAAAGCGGAGCACTGGACAAAGCGGAGCAGGTTTTGATCAAACTAAAATTATGTATATAAAAGGAATCCAACTATTGAAACCTTCCAGTCTATTGTATGAAAATACTGAAAACGTAGTTGGATATTGCTTAAATTCATGGATAAAATATATATATATGCAGATGCAAGAACTGGGTCACATCATGTTTCTCCTGTTTTAACCACGTTTTGACAAACTAATTTTAAAGTTGTCATATAGCTGTTGTAGTCACTCACGTGCAAAGATATTTTAGAAGAATTAACAAAATACAGTTTAAAATTCATTGTTAAGTAATAACTGTAAACTCTAAGTAATCTTCTAAAGAGACACTCACCATAACATCCTCTATATATGTAAGCACTGTGGATAGCATTTCCTGGATGCGTCCAGCGGCACCGCCCACCTGGGCCAGATCTGTGGTCAGTCCGTTGGTGCGATTGGGAGCAGCTCGAGTTCTTTGTAGGAGGTCAACTGCCAAGAGATGGGTTTTATCCATTATTAGAATGCACTCTTAAGTAGTAACTAGCGAAATTCATTGCATTTTGTAAATGGGATATTATCTGACCTCCAATGCGCTCTGTGTCATAGTAAATATACTTGACTGTCAGTGGGGTGAACATGACACCAACTGTCTTGCCTGGGACACCCATCTGTGAACTACAAGCACAAAGAAGCAAAAAGTCAATGTGGGGACAAATTTGCCTGGTTGTGAGCATTTCATCCAAATATCTCTCCGTGTTCATCAGAAGAAAGCAATTTATACAGATTTGGAACAACTCAAATGGGAGGAAATTAAAGTAAATATTAACTGAAAAAATGACGAATACACAATGTGAACGAGAAGAGAAAGACAGGACAACCGACCTGACGTAGGCACGGATGTTCATTTTGTTGCTCTGAAGTGCCGTGTCCACTGTGAGGTGAATGGGATTTGAAGCCTCTCGGCTGTAATACTCGTGAATCAGAACAGAGTGCTCTGTGATGTCAAATCCAGTGGCATACCTATAAAAGAGGCAAGATGAACCTTTGTAAGCATATTCTTTAACATGATCAGAGACAGTATGAATGCAAAGACACCACAATGGGTTAGTGCATTGTACGGGCACTGGTCGAGAAGCCCAATTGTGACCACATACCATCCAATAATAACTTCACTCGGTGAAACCTTCTTATGCAGCTCATACATGTTCTTGGCAAACTCCATGTCCACAGCAACCTAGAAGAGATACACAAAAGAGGTCAACGGGTGGCAATAATAGAGGTTTTGCATCAATAAATACTTCAAGCAACTACATATAAATGTTCAAGTATCAGCCCATGTTTAAAAAATAAATGGACTGTTGAAACATTACTTTGTTTTGTACTAAGAATACACAAAATGTAAGACTACAATAACCATTCGACCTAAGTGCTTAATAACTTTAGAACATTGTAATACCATATTATTTAAAGTACCAAAGGGAACCACGTAAAGCTTGTGAAATATAACTATGAAAATCATTCATTAACACGTTATATACCAAACTACCATGGTATTAACAATTGGCATCATCTCTGTGCCATTGTACCCCCAGCACCACCACATTATTGTTTTGTCTCACCTCATCTTCAGACTCATTGTGAGGAACAGAGAAGCAGTTGGTGACTTCAACTGAATGTTTTTCTATGGTTCCTGCGAGACACAAATTAAACAATTGAAATAATGATAAAGACAATATATGATAAATGACCATCTAGCACATGATCGCATATTCAATGCACTCCAGTTATCCTGATCGCCTACAACACATGCTTCACAACACAACGACGCGTGTTGCCATTTTTAAACGCAACCCGTTCAAATACGCGTCGAATTAAACGTCTCACCCAATAATGTTCCGATAACACGACTTGCCCCTTCATTTCTGCGCTCGTAGGAGTCAACTATCGATGCTAAAACCACCGGGTGGATCTTCACAAGCGGGCCGTGCACCGCCATGATTTCGTAGAGGAAGTGGAGGATGGTGGACACTCGCCGAAGAAGAAGCGCGAATAGTCTGCGCAGGTTCTGTGATGTCGCCCCCTCGCGGATGGAGACAGCCGACTGAGTCAATTACATTTGTATTATGTCAATTCCTCTCGAGAAAGACCGAGTGAAAGGGCACGAGATAAACAATAAGAACAGAAGACAATAATATATCAACATACGGCATCCAGCTAGAGTATCAGACATTGCCGTGTACTGCAAACACGTGGCTTAACACGTTGCCCCAGCAGATGGCGATTGAGTTCATAAATCTTCAGTGCATTAAATGTACCAAAGCAGTTTTCAAATACCACTAAATCTAACTTTACACATTACATTAAAATGCTGCCATCTCTTGTTATAAATACCAAATGTCTGTAGACCTAGACCAGACGTTTATTACACCGAAGGATTTGCATCCAATTTCAATGTGTGTAGTGACAATAAAGATTCCATCCCAGTCCATTCCATTATATGACAATACAAATTTAGGTAAAATCATAGCATGAGATATGAAAAATCTGGGAATTTTCCTGTTTATAGATTTAATTTTTGATGTAGCATTCGGTGCACTTTTTAAATCACATACAGCCACAATAACCAATTAAGCCAATATGCAAATGTCTGCCGCTTCTGGGTGGTCAACTGTGTGACTCAATGATTTATGAACAACATTTGTACAACAGGCAGATAGCCTACCTGAAACGCCATTATTGTTCTCAACCATAACTTGTTGTGCCATCGGGTAATGCCTGCCAGTCAAGTTGGTTGATTTAGTTGGCTCAATCGGCGATGTTGCCTAGAGGCCTCACCGTTTCCATATTATTTAAATATTTAGAAGCATGTTTAAAAATTAAAATTTACCACTGAATTCAAATGAAAAAAACACGCTGATACCTGTTTAGCAAAAATCTGGCAATTATTTGCATTTTCCACACAAAATATGGATATTTATTAACTAATTTTATCACAAGGTGAACCTACATGCGTGTCAGGCACTTTGGACAAAAAGCATCTGCCAAATGTATAAATGGGTATAATATTTGCATTTGGAGCAAGTGTTCATTTTATAACCGACTGAGTCTCTCTGAGGTGAGACCGACGTTCGGACAAAACAGGCTCTAAATGGTGGCACACAGCTGCCCTACATTTAACCATCTGTCTATTTGCACTGCCAACAGACTATTCTGCCCCGCACTTTTAGCTGTATGCTTCGTGTCAATATTGGGTTTTGGAAGATATTGTGTCGTATTGGAATGTGGCTTAGTTCGTCAGATAAATCATGCAGAGAGAGATACTGTTATCTGATGACTGCCTGTCCAATTATCTGTTTTCACACATCACCGCATCGACGATTTTTCACTCAGGGGTCAACAAGTGGAAAAGCAAATTGAACAAAATTCCATTACTCTCTCCGCCACAGTGAGAAAGTTCTTGCGTAGGCTATTTTAATGATGATCTGCTAGTTGGTGGAAATCCTATTGCTGTGCAAAATACAGGACTTTAATATATTTTTATATCCACTACCTACTTTTGCTTTTATAAAATAATTATTTTTAAAATCAAAAATTGTAAAGCAACACACCTCACACATCTTTCAACACTTTTTTCAGTATTGTGCTTCATTGCACACTGTGGCTTCTTTTGCTTGTTGAGCGAGTTGACATGTTCGAGGACACAAATGTGTTGAAAATCTGTGACACAATGCATAAAGAAATAAGGATAATTGACCACAAACTGACATCAGGCCCTATACGTTTTCTTTCCCAAAATAAAATAATTTACACACACCTCAAGTTGTTCCAAATCTGTATACATTTCTTTGTTCTGATGAACACAGAGAAAGATATTTGGAAGAATGCTTGTAACCAAACTTTCCTTGGCCACCATTGACACGTTGTCACGGTTACGCCGCAGGAACCACATTGGCTCATTTCGGATGTGCCCAATGAACATCACAGTAAACACGGATCGTGCTGTTATCGCCGCTGTAACCAAACTCCAGAAAGGCCAATCCATCAATCACTAAGCAAAAATACTGATAAGAACAGTCATAGTCACTAATGACAACAGTGATTATTGATTTTCAGTTTAGTGCACTAAGTGCCGGGCCTCCGCGCTATACAGTGCTCTCACTGGCAGCTCAGAGACAGTCCAGCAAATCCCTGCTGGTTCACAGATTGGCCCGTAATGTATTTTTAATGTCACCGAATCACTCATTCATGTTTTGGATCTTGGCTTTTATTGGCACATTGATTTCGTGGAACGTATTGCCCACTCTCTCCCTCTCTCGCCCAGGCCACCATAAACTTGGATTTTCCTCACACGCGAAGCATTGAAGTATGCACAGTCAATTAAATATGTGCTTCTCGCTATCGTGGTAAGCACTGAATCTGCAAATGAGGCCAAGGCAGAGTGGGCTTGCTGCTTTGATAAGCCTCATAAGGCCATCTCCTACGTTGGTCCTTCAAATAGCCGGTAAAAAAAAGAATCGCAGACAATTTGACCAAATTGCAATAAAATATGTTTCATGCTGGCTAGCGTTCAAACCAATATTATGATAATAAGATGTTCAGCTGGACATTGTTGCCATGTTACAGCCGAGTAGCCATCAGACGTGTAATATTTTTACAGTTTTACTGTTATCTTGTTAGAAGCTAATGTTCTCCTCATGCTCCACTGCTCCATTTGCTCCAACGCTTATCTGTAGCATTACCTGAGTCATGAATGATGTTAATCTGAATATTTGAGTTGCTGTGTTTTTTTTTCCTAACAGAGACATATAGCGAGAAGGATATTTCAGACAACCTTTACCAACCTTGTCTTAAACCGCTAAATAATATAGATAAATAACTTAGATAATTATATGATATTTTTAATTTACTTTAACACCAAGGCTTAAGAGGTCCTGTGTATGTATGTACTGAATAAAAAAGGTGCTGCATGATGTCATAAAATTCCTGAATTGTTCCATAAAGAACATTTAAAACCAAAATAACCTTTTTGTTCCTTATAGTGAAAAAATGTTCTTCAAAGAATAAACAATATGGACAGTGTATTATTTTAGAGATCTTTAAGTGAATGGGTATTTGCAGAACCAAAAATGGTTCTTTAATGTCATCGCAGTGAAGAAACGTTGAGCACAATTTATAAGAGTGTGTTATGGTTTACTTGTCAAATGAAATAATGCTAACTGGCTATACAACATTAACACTTTTCAGTATTTTTTAAGAAACAATCAGGAAATAAAATGGCAAGGTATCTTTTTTAGACTACATAACAGTTACATGCCACAGTTACAATCACAAGGACATTTGCCCTTTAATAAAAATGACCTGAATGAATTAAAATGCAGAAAAAAGCTTATGTAGGCTACAGTAATTGCATTCCATCTTATTACATCCCATCCCATCCCAACCTATGCGATTCTACTCTATTCTATTCCATTCTATTCTATTCTATTCTATTCCATTCCATTCCATTCCATTCCATTCCATTCCATTCCATTCCATTCCATTCCATCCCATCCCATCCCATCCCAACCTATGCGATTCTACTCTATTCTATTCCATTCTATTCTATTCTATTCTATTCCATTCCATTCCATTCCATTCCATTCCATTCCATTCCATTCCATTCCATCCCATCCCATCCCATCCCAACCTATGCGATTCTACTCTATTCTATTCCATTCTATTCTATTCTATTCTATTCCATTCCATTCCATTCCATTCCATTCCATTCCATCCCATCCCATCCCATCCCATTCACATGATTATTATTATTGTGAGATAATAAAATGTGGCTAAATGAAGGTCCAGAAATGTTTTAGGCCAATTATAAGAGACTGTTTTTGAATTGTGGGAAATGTTGAGCTGTGGTGTTTCACTGGGCATGCTATTTTGATGCTGTTTTCTAAAACTACTGTTTAAGAGAGATTTGTCATGAAATCAAACTTTTATCTGCACGCTAGGATGTTTGGTGAAGCAAAAAAGCTTTAAATTTTACTTCACTATTTTCTTGCCAGCTGTTGGTAGTAGCCATCTGGCATCTTTACCCGCATGAGAATTTGGTGGTCAAACCTTCTAGGAAAGTCTTTCCTTTGCTGTCCTACATGGCAATGCTGATTGTGCAGTGGGGATTCTGCACCCATTTATTCCATTTGTCTTAAGGACAGATGGCATGCCTCAGTCCACTGCGGTCACCTTCTGTTGAGCACACTAGAGCAGGTGTACACATACTGAGGGTACTCCGAAGTGCTGTGGACACAAATATCAAATGCTGCGCAAGCTAATGTCACATAGATGCATTACCTAAGTCTGAGAGGGTGAAATGTTCAACCTTATAATGTGCTAATAATCAAGGCAGAGCTATTTGGACTTCTGTATTATTTTGTGGGAACCATTGCTGTAGGGATGGACGTTTAAAATATCCTGCAGATGATGCTCATATGCATTCTGGTAAACAATTACAGTCTTCTGGGATGGATCAGGTAAATTGGAAACATGTTATCCCCTCCAGACTGTGGAGGAGGTGCTGAAGGATGAGTCCTATCATTTCATTTTGGAGGTTTCCATGGGCAGAAGCCAACATTGTTTGGTGGCCGCTGAAAGTCATTGTCTAGTGTTATTTACACATGCAATGCCAATTTTGCTTTATGTAATGAATAGGTATTGGTTTTGGGATTTGATTCTGCAAACAACAATCACAGCACAGATTTGCAATTGCTTGAAGAAATATAATTTTAAAGGTTAAAGGTGAGTGCCAACGTTGAGGGTTTGAGTCAACAAATGCACAAGTGCATACAGGTCTTCGAAAGACATTTATTTAACATGGACAACACATAACTCAATAACCCTAGAGGGCGAAACCGAGAACAAACACTTTAACATATCAAAACTTGACTAACATAGAGACCAGGGGCAACAGGGCAAGACAGGGATGCAGACAAACGAACCAGCACAGGACAGCAAACACAAGGGCATTAAATAGGAGAGGAACAAAAGAGGCATAAGGAGGGCAACAGGTCAAGGGGATAACGGGATAATGAATAAGGAAACAAGGGGGCGGGGCTAAGACAAAAGACATGGGTCTGTCATGACCCATGTCATCATGATGTGACGCCTCCACCAACAGACCATTTTGGGGATAAATGAAAAAAGATACGAAAAGCAGATAACACACAATTCTTTGAAGTCGGCAGATAAGTGCAGACCTCTGGGACAAGGCCTAAATGTTGAGGGATGTTTCTTTTTTAACTATATGTTGGTTCTCTTTGAAATAAAAAATACAAGCCGAAAAAAAACCAGGCATATTTAATTGCAGTTTTCTACTTTGTTTCGAGCTTTGGGATTTTGAAGAAAAGTAAAAACAAGACAAAAGAAACATTAAACAGAACAACATACTCTATGCGCTTAACATTTAAATTTACACATTAAAATTCTTGCCTTGGCATTTTATAGCATTCAGAATGATTGTAACTTACAGAATCTGTTGTTTTCCCCAATATCACTGTACACAGTTTTCTGTCATTTACAGACATTATTATTATCTGCTTGTGTTTAAGCATCACCGATGCGTTGATACCTGATGTATCCTCTCACCTCCCAACACTTGATCCACAGGAGGGCGAGACAGAACCCCATCATCATGTATTTTTTATGCGACTGGAATGTCACAGAGTCCATGGATGTGTGTGCACGCACATGTGTAAATCCATCAGTGTGTACACAAGCATATTTGCTTACGAGCACTGACTCGCCTCCAGTCTGCAGCAGCCTTGCTTATCCACTGTGTGTAGGTGAGGGAGGGCGTGAACTGTGACAAATGATTGGCGCACAAATAAACCCTTCTATTACTGTCAGCCCAACACATGCTAAAGAACATACACAGCACTTGTGCTTTTTTACACTTTAACATTTGAGTCAAAGTGCATTGCAATGCGTAATGCATGGCTTAAACTTATCTTTTGTGATGCACTAGGTTATTTTCAAGTCAAAGTTGGGTCAATAAGGGACAAACGCAACCGTTGGGTGGTTTTTCCGCAAAATGCTGGGATGTTTTAACCCATTGTTGAAACAATTATAAACCATTTTTCTGTGTTAATTTATCCCAACTGCTGGGTTTGTCCCTTATCCAACATGCTAAAACAAATCTGTAATAGTTCAAATTAAATATGTAAAATAAAACTGGCTTTACAGGAATTAAAATTATACTTAAGGGGATAGTTCACCCAAAATTTTTTATTTTGTCATCATTTATTCACCCTCGGGTTGTTTCAAACCTGTGTTTCTTTGTTCTTTTGAACACAAAGAAATATATTTGGAAGAATATGATACATTTACAGTTCTGATATATCCATCACCATAGTAGAAAAAAATATAGTGTTTATCTTTATTGTTCTGTTGAACACAAAATTATATATGTTGAAGAATTTAGGAAAACAAACAGTTTTGTGCACCTTTGACTGCTATTAAATCTTTCTGGATCTGGATGTCCGAGAAGTGTTTATCAGAACAAAGTCATTTATACAGGTATGAAATCACACAAGGGTGACTTAATGATGACAGAATTTTCCTTTTTGGGTGAACTATCCCTTTAAAATCTAGTTGAATTGCATATATATATTTAGTTTAGCCAAATTGAATTCAAACGACAGATAAAGCCAATTTGATTTAACTTTAATTTAATTTTGTATTTTGAGTATTGCTCACAGTGTGCCAAAAATGCAAAATCCTAACAAATTTATATTCTAAACTGAAATTCTTGTATTGATTCTTGGCAGCTGCTTTGCATCAGGATGATATGAGAGAAAGGCCTTCAGAGAAATAATTAAAATGCTGTTTGTGTGCATGCATGGGTCAATGACTGAATATTTAACAATCAAAATTGACAGACATTTGGAAGGCATGAAGGTATGGAGCGATATTAGACTCATTAATTATTCACACGATGTACTGCGTAGCCAGTTTCACATGCATGAAACCAAATTCATGCGCACAAATTATATATATATATATACAGTATATATATATATATATATATATATATATACAGCATATATACACATAAAATATATTTTTCTCCGAAAATACGTCATACAACTGTGCACCAATTTTTCGAAAGTTTAAAATGTACAACATGATCTTTGAATGTGCAAATCGTCACTGACGTGTGAATCGCTTTGGATTTGTGTGTGTGTATTTTCAAGAGACTCTTTGCTGTCCCACCCACTTGAGTTGTCATCCTGTTTAGCCAATCAGATTCAACCTTACCATTCAACATCGTGGTTGAACTGTGAATAATTAATGAGATCAAAATCGCTCCGTATTCTGGAAGTGCAAAGTTTCAATCAAATTGTCTTGAAGTCTCTAATTCAGAAATAATTCTCCAGGTGTGGATTTTGATTCGACGGCGAGCTTTTGAATAGCCACCTGATCTGGATCTGTGGGGTAATATTTGACACGGTGGGAGTTGTGTAAAACAGTTGGCCCTCAGTGAGACACAGTGAGAGATGGAGAGATAAAAATGAGAATGTGATGGACACCCGTTTGAAGACTACGGGAGCTAATGGTCTGTGTAGTTCTGTTTGTTTTCTTCATATCAAGTCCCTGCATCAGATGGTGTTTTTTATATTAATCTATGAGTGTATTACATTTCGCTCCCCTGTGTATCCACTCTCAATTAAAATGATGTATTGTTTATATCTAATGATGTACGCTGCTTGGATTCAAAATAATAATTGGGATGTTATGTATGTCTCTCATTCACAGTCGACAGTACCATTTTGTTTCCCACCATGGTATTCAGTAGTACCCCAGAACAGTTTGGTTACAAACATGTACCAAATATCTTTCTTTGTGTTCAGCCAAACAACAAAGTTTATACAGGTTTGGAATAACTTGAGTGTGAGTAAATGATAACAGAATTGACACTTTCTATTCCTTTAAAATCAGTCATAAAAACACAATGCGCCTCATTCTTGTCCCCTACAGTGGCGAACATCTTTTGCCCATACTTGTGGATAATCCATCTGCAGAGTTGAGAGCGCTCGCGTGTTGATGACTGCAGCGGAGTTCAGCTTGCCCGAGGATGCTCGGCAAACATTATAGTGCACAGTCCTCTATAACATTTGCAAGGTTCATCGCTCATGAAAACCAATAAAAACTGCGACGGAAGTCATTTTCTCCCCCTCTGATAGAATCAACAGCATTTACATTTTTTGGGGAAATTGCAAGAAATTAAAAAAACAAAACAGGTTACCTTATCATCGACGTACTAGACTTTAGCTAAGAAGTTTTACTGACCCTTACAGTGTTTTGTTTTCATGGTAAAGCCGCCCTCTCGCAATCTCCTCTTAAAGGACGACAATGCCATCAGGCATCATATTTGTGACAGAAGCTGGCATGGCTCCTCTGTAAATGAATCCCGCTAGATCCTAACACAGATGGATTTTGAGAACATCCCACAGAACGTAAAGTATGAGTCTTGATTATGTGTCGTATGTAATGTCCCCTTTCAGTCATTTCAATTTGCACTTTACATCTTGATAGAGAACAACCAGGGACGCCGAACTTGAATTACGCTGACGTACCGCAGTCACTATATAAGAAGAATGTGTTCATCAAAACAAGATTTAATGAACCGCAACTAACCAAAATAGCCCACGAAGAAAGCTGGATGGAGAATGAATATAAAATAGCCTCGGGACTGTAAGATTTTGCTTTAGCATTTGATTAATGAGTGATGCTGAGTTGAGGATGTCTCCTGGTGATAATAACTCAGCTCTAACGGAGCATGATCAACATAAATGTCTTTTTATATTTTAAAGTGGTTCTAAGGTTTGTATAGCTATACTCCACTTGAAGGAGGCTTAATATTATTGGCGTGGAACAACATCTACTGTGCTGATAAAGTTAATAATAATGGACGAGGGTGTAAGAGTTGCTGTCACCATCAGCAGACAAAAGACACAGCATGATTTGATTTGTGTTGTGTTGTGTAGTCTGATCCTTGGCAGAAACTTTACTCCGGCTTGCCAAGAATGAAGTCTAATGACCATTTGTGGTGTTACTAGGAATCTCAATACTGTGTTGCTCCAATAATAGCATGCATTCATTTTAAACACCCATAAACTCGACTCTGTTCTCTGTTTCCAGATGGATGAATATCTACAGCAAACTATACAAGATTCTTAACCTTACATCTCATAGTCACCTTTGGCTTGCTGAATGGGGAACATTGAAAATCCGGTTGGTTGATACTGTGTCGGCTTAGGATCAAGGATGTTGAATCTAGTGCCGTGTGTCTCTAAATCACATGTAGCAGTAGGCGATTTCACGGTATCAGTCCATATTGTCGTTTTCATCAGCTGCCTGAGTTATTTGCATTAGCGGCAGGGTCCAGATGGTTTCTGCAGTAGTTATAGATCATGCTCCTTCACTAGATTTATTACATTAAAGTGTTCGTGATGAACTGCGCATTGCCTGACCTCTAGCCTATTAGTGCCCTTGTGACGGTACACTGATTTATCTTCTTCAAGTTACGGTTCTTTAGCTACAACCGATGGGACACAATATTTCATTTGGCAACATTAAGTAAAACCTTTGCAGGGAAATAGAAGGCTGTGCATTTTCTGCATTTGATTTGGAATTAGATTGTTGTTCTCTCTGCATTTATTCATGAGGAAAAATACGGATTGATAAACAAATGTTGAATTTGAAGTCGGTTTACGCAGGATCCGTTCCTTGCTTCGGTCATAAAAAATGATTTTATCCATCATATTTATATCCATCATCCTCCGGTCATGATTGAACGCATCCATCAGTCATCCATCAATCTTCTGTGAAATTCTCCATGAAAGCAAAACCACTGAAGGCAATGGCGCATTCATTTGATTCTCATGTTTAGTTTTCCTGCAATTGTACTGAAATAATTGTCACATTGAACAGGTCATTATTAAGTCATTCTCATAATGTGACAGCAATTATTAAAAAACATTTTTTTTAATATCTCACATCACAGCCTTGATCTTTCCATTTCAATGACCATCAATCAATCATTTATTTATACAAACGAAAAGGTTTGCTGTTGTGTAAGATTTAAATATGTACAATGTAGCAATAAGAACATGTTTTTTCTAAAACATACAATTTTATCACCTCTATTTGTGGTTGTCGCATTTTAATACATGGCTATGTTTTTATTATATGGGGATTGGTTGTATTATCGTAAGCAAGTGCAAAAGTAAAAGTGAGTTTAAATATAAATAAGCCCAATTCCGCCAAATCATTTTTGTCTGACAATATTTGTAAAAAAAATGGTTGGAGTCCAAATGTGAATGTCTGTAATTGCAGAGATTAGAGGTTGGGTTTGAAACAACCCAAATGTGGGTGGTTTTCTACCCAAGATGATGAATAAACCAAATTATGGGTTACTTTAATCGGTTGTCGCAATTTCTTTCTGGGTTGCAGCAACCCAATGTGCGTGTTATGTGTTTCAAACAACCCAAGTCAATGCTTTTAGAGTGGCTATTTTCACAACATTAACTCGTTTGTTTTGGCCTGACACAACCTAGCGTGAAAGCTCTGTTCTGCCTGCTGCCCGTCTTGCATTATGCATGTAGACATCTTACCACACGGCGAGGAAATAAAAATAAAATCAACAGCCGAATCACGTAAACTGCTAAGATGACCATTATAATAGGAGTGTCAGGCGAGGCATTATACTTCATCTCTTCAAATATTGTGATAATCAGGCGATTACATGTAGTTTTAGATAATTTAGATAACACATTTAATTTTAGTTGGTTTATTATAAGAAGCCAGATGTATGAAGTGAAGTTTTTTTAGGGAGCTCATGGAAGTGAGAGAGAGAAAGAGGTTGGTGTGGCGAAACACCAAGCTATTGGCATTCTCATTTATTTCAATGGAAGGTGCTTGGCAGGTGTCCACAGCCCTGCGAGCTCATAACCTGGTCCTGGTTGCTGCCATATTTGCTTCATTGCAGTCAAATCTGGTGCAAATTTCGTGAGCATTTAAATGTCAACCTAGGTCCAATTTACACTTGGTATTATTAGAATCAGGTTTAAGTATACCCATGCAAAGAGCGCCATATACATCACAGCAGCAGACAAGGACTGTAAAGAGCTCTACAAAATAGGGCACTAGTGCAGCAACTCCTGAAATAATGAAATTTTTATGATCTGTTGCAAAAAGCCATAAAACAGAGCTGTGTAAAGGGCCACAGCTTCAAGCCAAATTCAGAGCACAGAGATAGGAGAGGGTCTGAACTTCAGTCTGACCAGTTTTGGTGGTCTCTCTAGCGCCACCAACCATAAATGATTACATACGTACCTCAGAAAGACACATCAAATATATTGTCTGACTAAATGAAATCGTATTCGCATGGCTTGCGTTTAATGCAGTGAGGCTGTTTGATGTACAAATACATTATGAGCTCTTATCTAAAGCCCCATGTGTGGAAACAAAATAAGAAATCTGAACCGAGATCAGGACGATCAATATCAGCATTAGCGAAGCTCCTGACCTCAGTCTTAAAGTGATTGTTGACCAATTTAATTTAAGTATTTATTTTCCTTACTATGGCAGTCAATGGGGGATGAGTTCTGTTTGGTTACTGACAATCTTCCGAATTTCATTCTCTGTGTTCATCAGATCAAACACATTTAAACAGATTTGTAACAATCAAATAATGAGAGAATGTTCTGTAAACTATCCCTCTAATATTAACTTATCGTTTTTTCAATTAATCCAATAAATAGTAACTTGCACAATAAAAACTAAAAGAACACTCTTTCGGTATATATCATGTATTTGCAGGTGCTGTCTTTTCAAATGTAAACACATCTGTTCATACAGTGTAACATTTCACAAAAACAGATTGAGTACACAAATACAGTATATATGTCTAGAAGTGCCGTGTCAATGAATCGTGTTGAATCTTTAATTAAAATGTTTTCTTACTGAAATCTGATAAAACAAACGCTGGTTAATAAACACCAGCAGCTGTTTGTGTTTATGTACTTTCAAACATAAACTAATTAAAATGAAAACTTTCATGTTTTAAAGATCCCTAGAAATGTGATTGTGTTCATTTTGTGTGTCATCTAAAGTAATCAGGCACCAGTCGAAAGAGACTTTCATTAGCTGGGCTGTTTGACATTCTGACTCATCATCGTCTTGTTCTTGTTATAACAGAATTTTCTGGGTTGAAAAGTTCATCTGCGGCATGCTTTCGAAAATAATAATAATGTGGACAATAATCTTTCTAAAAAACACACTGGGTAGCCACATCTACCCTGGAATGTCTATAGTAAATTCATAGTTGTAAACCCAATTGTTTTAAATGAATGAAAATACAGCAAATTTACAAGGAAACCGTGTAATTTTTACAGGGAAAAACTGTTATTTTGCAGTTTATTTCTGCCATCTCAGCTGCCCGAAAATATCCATTTTTATTAGCTTTTTCACAGTGTAGGTATTGTCTTTTTACATTACAATACCATAATAAAAATGCACACATTAACACAAGTTTGTATTTTATAATTGTCCTGTTTTTAATATCCTCTTGAAAATACTAGAGGTTGAATTACAACCCAATTTGTGACCCAACGATGGGTTGAAAATAACCCGACATTAATGGAGTGTATCCATCTTTTTTGGCCATTTCCATATAAGCCGGAATTGAATGTCTTTCATTCTAAAATGTCTTCCCTGTAAAGCGGCTTTGCCACAATGGAAAACTGTGAAGAGAGCCTTAAAAAACAAATGTAAATTGATAATGGACAGCATGCCACGGATATTGTCATCAAAGTAAGATTTGTATTCCATTCAACAAACAAACAACACAGTTATAGATCGCATTTCTATAACTGTCATATGAATAATTCTACATTTACATACTAAAACTGAAGCGGGATGCACACAGTGTTATTTTGAAGCTGGTATTCTCATTTCATGCATTCAGCTGGTTAAAGAAAGTCACCTAGTGCTGAAACGGACAGAAATACGGCAGAAGTCTCATAGCTTGCATGAGTCATCTCTTTTTGCTTAAAGCAGCTTTGAATTAATTTCTTTCGGGACATCACGGCACATAAGAAAATAAGACGTTTTTCATGTTGATTTACCATCATGTTGATAGAACACCATTCACCACATGTACACTGTACACTGTAAGGCAGATTATGTAAGCTTTATGTCATATTTATAGCCTATATTCTTTTTTACATATTTTTGATTTATCACATATTACATTCAAGTGGCAAAGTGGTTGCAACGGTGATACAGAACAGACATTGTACAGAAGTCACATTTACAACAGTACAATGTTGCTGTCATTTTACATCTATAGTTGTAATATTTGCTCATGCACATCTGTTTATACAGGCTTATGTTAAAAAAGGTGATCCAGCCCATGTCCTTTTCTCCATCATCTGTCAAGTGCACATCAAAGATGACTCTTGAGCTGTATTTAACGTTAACCATTAAATACGTTAGTTGTTTGTGTATGAGAAATACTGAACCGGCAGGCAGTCCCTCGCGGTTCAACAGAGCGTGTATAGCAGCTCTTCGTGTTGAAACATTCATACTGCAGGGGTAAAAACATCTCTCTTCTACCGTAGGGAGTCTAAAGGTAAGCCTCCGAGCAAATTACTTTCACATGAAAGGAGACGCAATTTGCTGTTAACACTTTATCAGGGCTATTCGAGTGCACAACTCGCCCTTAAGTCCACACAAGCTAATGCTTTCATATTCTTTACAGATTCAAAAGTCTTTGTTAGGTGATGACATACAATATATACATGTATATATCATTTATAAACATATCCATCAGTCACCGTGTGGATATTGCTCACACACTGGTGGAGATGATGAGAAGACGCATCGTCTCACGATGGAATTTCACGTTGGCCCACCGCACTTGTGAAATGACCTCAGACGTCTGTCGCATTGAGTTGCGGCGTCACCATATCTTGGGCTTCCAAATTTTTTTTTTTCGTTTTTTTGCGGACCGCCGTGCTTCCCTGGGCTTCGGCGTGGAGGGAATCCAGGCGTTCTTGGCAGCGGAAGACGGCGACAAAGGCGCTTCGGTAGTTCCGGTTCATCCAGCCGTACAGAAGCGGGTTGGCGAACGTCGAGCACATCGCCACGATGTGGAATATGGTGTAAAGTAGACGGAAGTCTTTCATGACCAGAACGTTGCTGCCGATGTCAGTGGCGAGCTGGAAGGCGTGGAAAGGCAGCCAGCTAAACGCAAAAACCACAACCTAAAATAAAAGGTGAAATATTTGGTTATCGTGAAAAGTCAAATCTACATCTTCGTCTCATTCTATACCAAACTTTTTAAGGCTAATTCACACTGATCCAATGCACAAAAGGTTGTTGGATTATTATGAAACCCCTGTTGGCTATTTGGAAAATGTTTGTAACCAAACAGTGCTCATCCACCATTGACTATAATAGTAGGATAAATTACAATGGAATCAGAACAAAGACATTTAAACAGATTAGGAGCAACTCGACGGTGAGTAAATGGAGACAGAATTCAAATTTTTGGGTGAACTGTCCCTTTAAGATAAACAAACGTACAACATAAACATCAGAACGCATTTATAAATCCATGTTTTAAAGTACTCACTCTTGTATTTGAATTTTTTGTTTAATCAGCATTCAGATGTTTTGAATAATACCGTAGGAAAATGGTGAAATATTCTACAATGATACAAACTGGATTTTAACCTACCCAAACCCTAAACCGGTTGACCTGAACCAGCTTAAAATGAAATGTGTTTAACTAGTATTAGTGACTATCGCTAAACTGTCATTGATGCAACAGTTCTCTACACACCATCATCACCAGCATCTTGGTGGTCTTGCGTCGGTGCTGGTGCCTGTCGTTGCGGCCAGCTGGGCCGACGTGGCTGCGGAGTTTACTCCAGATACGGATGTATGCAAAACAGATGACTGCGAGAGGCAACACATACTGCAGCAACAGCATAGAGATTCTGGAGAAATGACAAACCACCGTCATCACCACATCTCGGCACAATTTTTTCTATTATGCATGAAATTTGTCCGGTTATATAAACGTTGAAAGTTCGAAAGTAATAAATATGTATAGAGACATTATATACATTTAGTACAAAGTATGAAATGGCTCAAAGGTCGCTCTTCTGCAGCTCAGGTGACAAAACGGAGTGACAACTATGCTTCATTCAAGTATCAGCTCTCATCAGTCATTAAAAATATAGAAATAAGTTCCTACACAGCAAGATCATTGAGCTAGAAATATTTGCGAACCAGGTGACATAAGCAAAAGGCTCCATTTGTTTTCCATTTATCTAGGAGACGCTATTTTTGTTCACAGAGAGCTTCATTACAATACTCACGAGTATATCGTGCCATCTGTGCTACTCCCGGGCCACTTCTCCGTACAAACTTCAATGGACTCATCTGGAGACAGCTCCACAACCCCGTACTCCCTAAAGATGGCCAGCGGGCTTGCCAGGACGGCGCTTATCACCCAGGTGACAGCAATGACCAGAAAGCAGGTGTCCTTCGACATGCGGGTATCTAGATGGTAAATGATGCATCTGTGTCGATCCAGAGCAATTACATTTAAAGTCACCGTAGAAACGTGGACAGCCAGACCCTGAGCGTACGGAAGAGTGAAACAAAGAACTTGTCCGAACTTCCATTCTCCCAGTAGAGTGTAAGCCAGAGTAAATGGGAGACACAATGTGTTAACGAGCAGATCAGCCACGGCGAGGTTTGCGATGAAGAAGTTGGTGACGGTGCGAAGCGTCTTGAATTTGTAGACAACGTAAATCACCAGAGAGTTTCCCACCACACCCAAAAGAATGATGGTACAGTACGCCAGGATCAGGACAACCTGGACACCGAGAAGATTGGTGCTGTCCCCGAGCTCTAGCAAGGCATGGTTCAGGGTCACGTCAGATGAATCCTCACCAATGGTCAGGTCGTTGCTCCCAACGGAGCCATTGATTAAATTGAGGGAATCCATTTGTCATATTGCCATGTTATGCTGTGATAGATAGATGATAGATAGATAGATAGATAGATAGATAGATAGATAGATAGATAGATAGATAGATAGATAGATAGATAGATAGATAGATAGATAGATAGATAGATAGATAGATAGATAGATAGATAGATAGATAGATAGATAGATAGGTAATATACATCATATATCATTCACATAAACAACATTTATTTGACATCAAGTGTGTTGTGTTTCTCTAAAATAAAAATAAAAACACACCGAAATCCAATGCAATGACAACACTGAACCAGGTCAACATTTATATCACACCTACCACAGACCATTAGATCTCCATCCAGGAATATGCATTTTTTGCATAGCTTTGCAAAGAGCGCACTCCAGAAAAAAAAACATCTAGCTAATCTCACATTTTCTCTTTCCGTCTTCTCTATTCACGCGCATCCTCGACGACAAAAAACTTGTCAGGTTCTTTCGTTAAGCCAAATATATTTTGCTCATTGAAGGTTCGAGTCTTTATCCAAGAGCTAAGCCTGAGATGAACAGGTACAGTGTACATCAATATCACCAGAGACGGGCGCACATTACAGTCCATAAAAAACTTCACGGCACACTTCCTTGTGCGCGGATTCGAGCGTTTCCGATGATCCGTGACCGAGCGCAAAGTAAACGAGGACACAGCTATTTTTACAAACCATCTTATTCCTTATTATTAATTCCCGTTTTATTGCGGAAAATAAAATGCGCGCTTGGAACGAAATAGCGTATATGACTCACCAATGTCTTGCCAGTGTCCAACGATCCCCTCCTCACCTTAGGATGCATAACGAGCAGGGTTATAAAACAAATAATAGAAGAACATATTCGTACACTGAATTAAAAAAAGAACATTTTAAATGACGCTGTAAGTTGTTTTTGCCCTGGAGGAAAGTGCGAGGTTCAGGTGAGGTGGGCAGCTCAAGCGCCTCTGACGCGCAGGACGGAATTACACTCATTCACAGTGTGGATGGATGGAAGCCAAACCCACAGTGTTTTCAACAGAGACGAGAGGCAGACAGAGAAGGATGAAGATGCTTATGATGATTTATCTTTCTTATAATGAAAAACCGAACTGACTGATCTCCATTGCGCACACACATAGCGCAACATGGACAGGCTACGTTTATTTTGAATGGTCACACGAATTGTTCTAATGGGATTTAAAATGAGCTCTTACATGTAAACTGGACTCAATAAAAAACACTTGAAGATTCATTATAGACAGACTCAAGGAAAAGCTATTCTGGTGACATTGGTTACAAGGTAATCTTGTTTTTGTGCCATGGTGTGAAGACAATCGAACACCTGGAATTGGCACAAAAAACCTTAATGCAAAAACAAGTACAAACAAACAATATTCAACGGTGTGCCTTTTAGTATGTTTGACTTCCCATTTTGCTTTCGATACTGGAAATCTTTAACACATATGAAGACTCACAATGAAATCATTCAAATACTTTTATTTAAATGTGACATTTTTTATGACATAGCTTCATTTTCGGTGTGCAACATTAAGACATACCCTCAAGTCAGACTGTAAAACTCATTAAGTCCGTCCATCACATTGTGCATATGAACTAATTATGCAGAATAGCTACTGATGCATACAGTAAGTATCTTGTCAGGAGAAATCTTATTAATGTTTTGCTCAACTACCCTTTTGTAAACTGTTGTCATTGCAATAAATCATGTTTATGGCTGTTTATCCCCAAACAGTTCAGGCATAATATTTATCTGAAAATGATCTCGATTGACTGTGTGCTTGGCAAATGTGTGTGTGTATTTAACATACTTATTCAGCAGCAGGGTTAACGCTGGCCAAAGACGTTTTGATAGCCTGTGTGCTTTGTCATGTTCCTGCACCTTGGTGTCACTGATGTATTACGGTAGTATAATGATGTACATTAGCTCAGCTTTTGCCTACACAGTGAACTGAAACCAAATGCCTCACATTACAGCTCAGAAAACGAAAAAGGTTTTCTGTTTAACTTGAACTGAAATAGCAGTCATCTCCAGAATTGTGTAGTTCCCTGCATGCACAATGCAAAAGAAAACCGTGACGCAACCAAATAGGTTTCTCCAATTACAATCAATGTCATTTGCATTGCAAACTCAGATTATAATCAATGCTCACTTGCCGTGTAGATAACATGCTAATGTTGACGGTCGTAGCTCTGGAAATTGTCTCATTTGCACGTCAACAAATGGATAGCATGTGTGTCTAAATTAGTTTTTAAAGGGGCAATATATCCAACATTACATCATTTTCATGATGCGTTTTTTTCCACTGTGAGGTCCAGGTATAATGAAAAACTTTTATCATGATGTAACGTAATGGCTATATATATATTATATATATATATATATATATATATATATATATATATATATATATATATATATAAGTGCACAACAACGGAGTATAATCCAAAAAGGGCATCTTTAATAAATCCACAGGAGCCTAAAACAGAAACACACGTTAACATAAAGACAATACCAGACAGTGAACTCCTGAAAACACAGGGCTTAAATACACAGAGAAACAGAATCAAGGGAAACAGAAACAAGTTCAGGACTTATTAACAACTATGGAAACTAATGAATGAATACAGGTAAAATGGGAACAGAGTGAACTAAACCAGAACAAAACATAACAGAACACTGTCTAACTCAGATTTAAAGGTGCTGTGTATTTTTTTGGAAGGAATAATATACTTAACTATGTCTTCAGAGGTGTAAATAGACCTTAGAATTAGCTTTTTCTATCTATATACCTTTTGCAAAGAAGCACAATGTTTTAGCCACCATAGTGCTTCAAAGGGAGAAGTAAAGTGAGCCATTGGTTGCAATTCGCAACCTTACCACTAGATGCTGCTAAATCTCATACACTGGGCCTTTGAACTGGACATTTTGGCTGCGTTGAAATATTTTTCTGTACGATATGCCAGCAATAAGCCCCCTTTCCAAACAGTATGACACAAACTGTTAGAGTTAGTCTGAAACGGATAAGTATTTTGTCAAACAGCGCGGCCATCCTTTAAAAGAATATACAAAGCAGCTGCTTTTACACATTGCCAAGAATAGCTAGTGTTTTGGATAAAAAAATATAAATCTTATAAATCTCAAATAAAAGGCACCTTAAATGGGCAGAACGATGATTATTTTCGGCTGGAGATGAAGTTGGGGGAGTGATTGAGAAATCAATAAGCAACGTTTTCTGTTTAATGACACCGAGGATGACAGGTCATCTTTCTATGGATGAGATGGATTTCGACATATTTATGTCACATTGTCTTTATCCGGTCTCTCTGTCGATCTTACTCTCTCAGCTTCCCCTTATTTACACTTAGCATGTGGTCTTAAAAAGCCTCGAGCTTCTCTCTCTCTCTCTCTTTCTCTCTCTCTGAGGATACTAACACAAATATACAACTATATCCGGGAGGGAAACACTATATCTTCCACACAAACGTATAGTGTGGTCATCATTTATGTTACGGTATGCTTGCACAGCACAGAAGTAGCAGGTTTAGCCTGTCATGATCTATATCTGTGTAAACATGATAAATTGCTCAAACCCATAAAGTCCTAAAGTCCTGATAGAGAAATGAACACTCCCGAGCATGGACTATAATCTAAAGTGAGACAGGAAAGTGGCTTTCAGTGACGCAAAACTCAGAATCAAAATATAAACAAATTGCGACGTGGCTTGTGATTAAGAATAAATTTAGCCACATAACAGCTGTTCGGTTAAATGGAAAAGGTCTGTGACCCGGTTTTTCTCAATTGATTTAAAAGCTTTATTGAGCAGGAATGTTTTTCATTCAAAAACACCCCTTCAGATTTGTTTCTATTCAAATGCTGCTGGCTGGGAACGTGATTTTAATGGCTTCTGACGTGACTGTGGATGTGGATGTATTTGGTCGCAGGTGAATTCAAGCATGTGAGCACTGACCTGTACCGGCAACACAGCAACACACATGCACATACAGACAAGCAAACAGGTCTATTTGACTGTATTATAGTGAACATCTCATAGACTTCCATTGTTTTCATACATAAATGCCATAGCTTATTCAATGCCATAGAAGAACCTTTTGGTTCCATAAGAACTTTTCACATCCGAAGAACCTTTCTGCTTCCCTAAAGGTTATTTTGGATTAAAAAAAGGGTATTTAGACTATAAAAAAGTATGAAAAAGAGGGTTCTTCGACCGAAGGTTCTTTGTGGAACCAAAAATGGTTCTTCTATGGCATCACTGTGAAGAACCTTTCAAGCACCTTTATTTTTAAGAGTGTAGACTAATGATATTTTCTAACCCCCAAAAGACCCTCACATACATCTAATGGCATTAATAAGCAAATTTAGAAAGTTTTAGGCAAAATAAAAGTCAACACACTAAAAATCTTTTCCTAAAAATGAGGTATTAAAAGTCCAATGTGTATTTTTAGGAGGATCCATTGACAGAAATGCAATATAATATACATAAGTATGTCTTCAGAGGTGTGTAAAGACCTTTCCTAATGAAGCAATATGTTTTTATGACCTAAGAATGAGTTATTTATATCTACATACACCGCGGGTCCCCTTGCATGGAATTCGCCATGTTGTTTCTACGGTGGCTCAAAACAGACAAACTTTTTGTCTCCTTCAGAAAAGAAGTAAAAATGTGACGGCATCCTAGTCCACCAGTGCTTTGAAAGGGAGGGGTGGAGTGACTGAATTCCCAACCTCACCGCTAGATGCTGCAAATTGTATACACTGGACCTTTAAACAAATGTAAAGTATTAATTTTATAAATTTAAGCAAAGAAGCATACTTTTCAGTTCAGTATCTGATAACTTCTTATCAGAACATTGTCAGACAGACGATCTATATTTGTCTGATGGGAGCGTTTATGCAATTGTCTGTGTGATTATTTGAGTTTCTTGTCGAATTATTTCAAAGCGAATGCGGTTCTTTGTGATGGACATGCAGACAGAGTGTGGAATGACTGCAAACACACATTCGCACACACACAGACGGAGACAAACGTCAGTTGAAGTTTGAAACATGTCTGAATTTTAATGATATACAAAATAACTTTCCACTTTGAGTGACTTAAAGGTTATGTGTAAAGGGCACGGACTGAAAAATACACAGTCATAACAGAATAGAAAAATCAATCAACGGTCAAAATTGGAATCAATTGTATTTGCTTTCGACTAGTGTGGCAAGATTTATCACTTCATGTTATTCCATCGAAGAAAAAAAACAATGTTTTATGAGTTTTATACTTTTTATAATCTTTCATGAGTGTCTGCCTCAAGGCTAAATTTCTTTAACTTCACCAGTCATTTAATTTTACCACCCTAACCCTTTGCCCTACACTATTTTCTATCTTCAGTTTCAGCTGGAAACAGTTTTATCAAGACAATGTCGTGGGAATTCATACGTATTTTACGAGGTGGATAATTCGTATGAATTCACATGATCTTATTCGTACGATTTGCTTTAGTGCCAGTGACGTTAGGTTAAGGGTTGGGGTCTTCAGTATTGCTTTTTTCTAATAATCGTATGTTTTTGTACGATTCACATATATGAATCAGCCACCTCGTATTATACGTACGAATTCCTGTCAGATCAGGTTTGTATTATGGGCCAACACATATTTTATGGCACTTTGTAACTATTTTAATGAATTTGGTCGTTTGGTGTGATGTCTTAAGAGATGTTTGAAGACCTTACATAGAGAAACGTTATGTCTTTATTACCTTAGAATGAGCAATGTCTATCTATATACACCGCAGGTCCCCTTACGTGGAATTTATCATGTTGTTTCTAAAGTAACCTTAAACGGACAAACTGTTCTACAGAGCTCATTTCGCAAATACATTATCTCCTGGGCCTTTAAGAGTGGGGCCATTTTCCCGTGAAATCAGGTTGGTTGACTTCCAAGGCAATGTTTGTGATTTAAGCTCCACTAGTCGCTTCAAATGAAATCCAAACAGCTTTCTCAAACCCCTTATTAGTCATTCTCAGTCCCCCCCATCAGCCATTGTTCAGTTCATCTACTTCATTACCATCTAAACAACCTACTATATGTAATTCCGTTCAAAACATCAGCTCAGCCAAAAGCTGACCCATCAGGGATTTCGAATTCTCTCTACATATTAAGCCGAGAAGTTTTCAAAGATCACAAAAGTTACACACTTCACTTCTAGGAAGTATATCAATTGTACGATCACGGTAAGTGATACCCAATCTCCTTAAAGAAGAATAAAGCTCTGTGATATGTGCACCGGACGTGCACGTCGGCTTACAAATGAGATGTTCGAAGACTAATATGCTAGAGAGATTCTACGTTAAGTCCCTACGGAGCGGAACGGCCGTTCTCAAACCCAACTAAATAATGAAGCAGATAAAGGGAAAGTGTTGGTTCTGGGAAAGAACTAGTTAGAATCCAGACAGCTGAGAAAGATAATCAAAGCTCAATTCAGGATTCTCTTCCCCCTGCGCAGACACCGCAGCCGGTCTGGCAGTGCTGCGGGCAGCGCTACAATCAAAATGATTGAGATTGGTGTGGTTGCTTGGCGAAAGTAATAAAGTTGGCCGTTGCCCAAGGGCTTAGACAACCTCACGGAGAATATAATTAGTTACCAAGTCAATCGAAAGTATCGTTCAACCATTTTGCCACACACGCATATAATACACACAAATAACACAAAAAAGATACCAGGTATTCAGACGGTGCTTTCATTGTTCATCGTAGCTCGTTTGAATTCCATTCAAGACAGCAGACCGTTTTACTGATATGAGAACAAATGGGCTGCTTATAGAAATACACCAGATAATGATGTACACGGGGGGGGTACACTTCTTATAATATGCAGAAAGAATAAATATGCACTGGTGTTCCAGCAATCGTGCATTATGATGGATATGTAGCCTGTCCGTTTGACTCCACAATCATCATACATCACAGCCCAACCCGTTTAACAAGCGCAGCTAATGTCGTACACTTTTAATAAAAGCATCCGTTAAATAAATAAGGCTGTCTTCTGTGCGCGCGCATGCAAGTTCAACTAATAACAATCATGAAAAGATTTATGTGATGGTTAAAAGAGATAACAACCATTCTCTCATTTGCAATTTACTTCGCCCCTATGATCTTCTTAAATTCTTCGCCGATGTGCCGCATGGGTCAATGGCGCTCATTAGCGGCGATAATTTTAGATGCTTGACTTGACGGATCACAGCAGGGAATAATGTCTTATAAAACAACCCCAGAGGTTAGAAAAAAGAAAAAATCATGTAGAAAACTAGACAAGCATTAACAGTTTTGCCAATTAACATGAACCGTAAATGAGATTCATTTTAAAATACAATAATAAAACTTTTGTCTGTTCATTATTTTAACATCTCTACCAATTAAATGTGACAACTTTGAAACCAACTAGTCGAGGCAGTAAAATGTATTTATAGGAAGTCATGGTGGCTTAACGCATGATTTCAGATTACTAAATTGTCTTGAACTAAATGGTAGCTTTTTAAAAACGGCAGCAGTCCTCACGAGTTGAACAGACACCAGACAACAAAAGAAATGTCTGAAAAGTGTTTCCGTACTAAGTATTTCACACACAGTTGTGTTTGATATTGAGATCACTTGCTACCACGTGGCTAAAACTAAATTTGAAATATTTTCCATAAGATCTGCTGCTGTGAATTTCATAAACCAGGCAGTGCTCATTATAGCAATTCATTTTAAGACATTTGGTCTCGAACAAGCCTCTGCTGAGTGATCCCAGTTACTTTTTTGTCATGTGCTATTTTTTGTTTGTTTGTTTATTTGTGATGCTCTTTTATTTAAAGGTCCAGTGTATGAAATTTAGCAGCATCTAGCAGTGAGGTTGCAAATTGCAACCAATGGCTCACTTTACTCCTCCCTTTTGAAGCACTACAGCGGCTCAACTTTATACACCCGTGAAGACATAGTTTTGTATATTATATTGCATTTCTGTCAGAAACAATCCTAAATATTACACACAGCACCTTTAATTGACAGAAAACCATCAAATGTTACAAGCAATTTACCATAAACAGTCCAGAATGTTGGCAATAACCCACATGAAATCAAAAGAATAAAACACCTCATTACAATGGTTTTTACCCCCTCGAGGCTGTCCAGTAACTTTCTTTGAAAACAAATCCTCCTCATGTTTTCTGACCCAAGAAAAAGACAAGATTACTTTTTTATTGCCCTTTATCCAGAACAATAGCCATCATTTCTCCGTCACAACGCTCTATTAAATAATCCCGTTTCGCTGTTTGTCTCCAGTGCTGATGGCACCTTTTTGTGTCTGGGGCAGCAGAATGCAAAACACATTTACAAATGTCGAGCGTTTAACAAACACTGAAAACGATTACATCTGCGAGCCGCCGCTGCCATCTCCTCTGTTTCTTTCCGCACTTGCTCCTGACATTCTCACACAGATTGATGATATACCAAAGACTTCAGTTTGTACTCCAACAACCGAGGGGAAACATCCGGGCCAGCGGCCAGAGGACTGTTAAGGGTCATTAAACACACACAACACATTTCTATGAGTCAGCTGGGACATGGACGACAACACAACGTGTGAATGATGCGAAAGTGCATCTGCAACTACGAAAAGCCATGAATGCAATGTCGGTTTTAAAGTTAACACAATCCAAATGATTATCTCTATTTCATCAAAATAATACAAATGACTGTCAGTGGTATTACCTAATGTAGCCAGGTTAAAGGTCTAGTGTGTGACTTTTAGCGGCATCTGGTGATGAGGAATCCTTTCGAAGTAATACCGTGGCTGACACAGGACGTAGATGTCGTCACGTTTTCGCTTCTTAATGAGATAAAGTATTTACAAAACGCGCCCCGTAGAGCAGTTTGTTACTATAGAACATGTTCAACATGACCCCCGGGTTAGGCAGATAGAAACAGCTCATTCTAAGGTAATAAAAACTCTTCATTATGTTAGGTATTTATACACCTCTAAAAACAAGTTATGTATATTATATTGCATTTCTGTCCTTAAAAAAATTACACATTGGAACTCTAAATCATATTAGTCGAGTCGTATAAAATAACATTGAAATGCAACGTGTTTATTCAGATGTTACACACACACTCGTCACAATTGTTTCACAGTACATCTGAGTCACTCCTTCACGCTACCTCCCATAACTTCATGCAAACACACACACACACACACTCGAATACACTTCTGTGTTGTAACTGCACTGACAGGATTATGACTGACTTCTTTTTTGACATGGGCGGCACAAACGCTAACAGCCAGGGACTTATCGCAGCTGGTCCTGTGCAAATGTGAGCATTTGTGCACGAGTGCGGTAAATCCTATGTGAAGGGTAAAAGAAAACAAGTGAAGCCTACAAATGTCAAAGTGCAAAGTTTGAATCGCACCCTTCCATACCTTGCCATTCACCCTGAGTAACACGCGTTCAGCCATCCCAGAAATATGATGTAATTCCCACTTTGGAAATAATTCCACGTCTGTTATGCCAATTTTCCCCTGTAATGTGAAGCGCCTTGCTGTTAGTGTGGCAAACGATTGCCTCAATTTAACCTCCCTTTAAAAAATAAATAAGCCAAGTAGCTTTTTTAAATGCTTGTCAATGCGGTAGGTGCTTCGGTATCGATTGGTGCAAATCTCCCATAAAAGCCGCGGTCTGTAAAGGATGGTAAACAAACTTTGAGTGAGGGACCATCGTTCAAAGCTTAATGAAAGTGAACTGCTGAAATACAATTTGCCGTAAGGGCAGAGAGGAAAAGACTGAATGCATATCAGAGAAAAGAACAGATCGAGTCTTTCTTATCCATTTAAAACCTCGTAGTCGCTGCATAACTGCGCAGACTTTCTGGAGACTGAAGAGATTAGGTTCTTTTTCTGAAACTTGCAGGTGGTATATGGCACATTTTAGCGGCTTCAAATTGACCCTGTGCTATTTTAACTATTCAATTACTTCAGAAGAGAAAATTACTTTTCTCATCTCTTGTAACCAATTCTATAGTCAAATGTCTTGAAATGTTTTTACAATTTTACAACTGGCATCCAATCCTCTAGGATTTGATGGGAACAAATAAACATGAAATAGTAAAATCCGAACATAACTGAATGCATTAGTATGTAGTTCACACCCGTCAAGAGTTTTAGATCACAGACTTAAAACAAATGACATTTTAAAGACAAACTTCAGACAACTGGACAGGCAATTTATTGAGGATTCGGTGGCTGAGACAAAGCACGATTTGTCTTTTACATTTCACACATTTTATTTCTTCCAAGGCTGATGAAACTTCAGTGGCGATCAAAAAGTGCAGCCATGAAAGAGAAGAGGTCTTCAAAAGTATGGAAAGTTGAGAAATAAAAGTTCATATAAAAGTCATCTTCAAGAAGCAACCTTTCAGGTTTCAACAACACTCTTCAAAATAAAGGTGCCGAAGGAAATTAGATGCTATTTGAAACCGCCGAAGAACCGTACAGGGGCTTGATAGATTCTTTATTCGGAAGCGGTGCTAGCACCTCAGTCATCCCAAAGAACCTCTTAAAAACCAATGAAGCACCAAGATTTGGTTTTATTTTTTTAGAGTGTATTTAAAAGCAGATTGTTGAGCATGCCAGCAGATTTATTCTCCAATGTATGAAATTACCATCAACTAGTGGTGAGGTTGGGAATTGCAACCAACGATATTTTTTAACGAGTAATGTTTTCTTTTGTACATTCCCTACCCTAAATATATAAAAACTTAATTTTTGTGAGTGGTTGGCCTGCTACAGCGCCTCTGTCTAACAACTTCAAAGGTAATTTTGTCAATATTTCGATTTTTCCGCATTCTCAGATTCCAGAGTTATAAACGGTTGTATCCCGCCTTTTATTGTCATGTCCTAACAACCCATACATCAGTAGAAAGCTTTATCATTCAGCTATATTCGAAAAATGTACCCATAAGACTTGTTTTCTTATGCGGGGCCAGAAATGAGGAAAACTATCAATAATGATAATACATGATTTAATGTTTAATGTTTTGTTGGTGCAAAGTTAACTTTACAGTGTGATTACACTTTCTTTTTAGTAAATCTGGAAACATATTACGATCAAAGAAGAACCCTAATACGATAAAACAGTAGAATAAAGCAAAAATATTTGCTAGAGAAAAAGTACACTAACATTTAACATCATTTAGTACAAAAATCTCACCTGTAGTTATACACAACATGGTTTTGAACCTCTATGTTTTTATTTTTGTGGGTGTGCGAATCCTTGTCTCTGAATTGGTCATTTTTATTTAACTATATGTTCTTGATCGTCTGTGCCATCATGACAGCAGAGAGCCCAGACAGTAACAACAGTTTTGGAGGATGGACCTTGTTCTCTCCCACAACTCAGGAATAATACCACTACAGGAAAGGAGCAAAACAGAAACATACTTCATCGACTTTTGCCGTTAGGAGTCAATCAAAGACAAGCTCCTCCAAAATGACCTAGACAAAAGCCTACAAAACAGTCCGACAGAAATACACATAATAAGTTATCTCACAATATTTTGGTTCAGTAATTCATATCGTTGACTATTAGATGCAAAATGAATGTGAACATAAAGACACACAATACAAATTTCTTTAGAAAAAGTGAACAAAAACAGCTCAACGTACTTCATCACGTGTCATCTTGTAATGTAGGTAGGCTAACTGCAACATGTGACATCATCACGGTAGCCAATAAAAGAAGACCCACCTTTATGACCTCATGCAATGTGTGTCATTTTAAAGATTTATTTCTAACTATTCTATATTTTCCAGTGTTAAACGTAGTGCGCCTTTAAACATATCAACATTATTTAGGTCTATGTCAACCCCATTGCGTTTGAATAACATGCAAATTCAATGAAAACTACAATAATTCCACTAGAATCCCAATCAATAAGACCTTAAGAGACCCTGATCATGTCACTTTATTCCTTCAAGCGATTGATCAAGCTCTTACAGTAACACACTTCCGTCCTGCTTCTATTTCAGCCCGCTAATGGTTCCAGTATACTATAAGAGAGCCATTTATCTTCAGACTTCATTTCTTTTTTTCATTTGGGGGAGTAATGAGAGCGAGAAAGAGAGAAAGAGGCAGACGATGAGAATCTTAACGACAGAGTCACTTTGTCATCTCCCTTGGTATATTACACAACTGCGAGTATTAAAAATGGCACCAAGTCTTCCTGCGGCAAAGAAGGGAGAGAATTTTCGGTGGTGAAGAGGACTAAAAAATACAAAGAGCAAATTGATTTGCCTTTCTTGTAGGAGACCCCAGCGCAACACTCTTAAAAATAAAACAAAGGACCGTGGAAATGGGTTTCTCAAAAGCAGCTATTGTATGCGTATTATTAGAGAGATTCAAATTCTGATTCGAGAGTACCAGCATGTGTTGCGTTTCACTTCGGTTTCTTTTTCATATATGTATTATATGTATTCTTCATAATATTTTCTCATAAATATTGTGTTTGTATATTCTTTCGACATATATTTTATTGTACTTCTTATATCCTAATTTAAAGGTCCAGACTGTGAAATTTTGCGACATCTAGGGGAGAGGTTACGAATTGCAACCAACGGTTCACCCCTCCATTTGGAAGCACTAAGGTGGCTCAATTCACACCCCATCCCATTTTCTTTCCCCAACACAACATATTTCCAGTAAATTAGGAAAATAATATCTATAATAAGTAAGTCCAAAATTGTATATTTGTTAAGTCAATAAATGTCAACCTAACTTAAAATTACTAATGTAATTATTAATTATTTAATGGTTTTCAGTTGCATTAAAATGACACAATACTCACAATTACATCACAATAAAACATTTTATCCCCAACACTTTACTGAAGTTAATTAATTTGACATGAATTTGTAAACAAGGACTTACACCAACCATTACTGTTCAGTTACCGTTGAGTAACCATTATGTCATGTTTAATATGTGTAGAAAATGAATAAAAATAGGAAAACAATAATAGATTTACCAACGTGATATAGGGGTGATCCATTGTTCGATATAAATACAAATGAAAGTTTTAAACTTCCATCAGGAGTGGACTTTGAACTCTGGTGTTCGATACCTGAGTTGCCCAACTTGCCCTGACGTGCACCTGACCTGACGCATTCCTTACAACCGATCTGAGTCGAAACCGCTCCGAATAAGGCCAATCGGTCCAGTGTAAGGTGTCGCAATCAGACGAGTAATCTAACAAAGACTGATGTTTGCACATGCACACTCTGTCACTAGGTCTCCGTTACACTTCTGAGTTCTGATCGATCCGCGCGTTGAACTGATGAGGTGAGACTGATGCCATTACTGCTTATTTCTATGCGCTTA
This sequence comes from Barbatula barbatula, assembly GCF_947034865.1. Lineage (NCBI taxonomy): Eukaryota > Metazoa > Chordata > Actinopteri > Cypriniformes > Nemacheilidae > Barbatula > Barbatula barbatula. The sequence goes on from NC_136771.1 coordinate 22,433,690, forward strand.
AGCTCATGAATATGTTAGCGCGTGGTGCTTCTGAAAATAGACTTTACGCAGCTGTGCGCAGAACCACCTGCCGTATGAATTCAAAGTAGCCTCCATGAGCAATTCAAAAGCAAACACAGCAGTCGATTCTCTCTCACGGTGATGATTTCTTTCTTACACAGACCTCCGCATGACGGGTAGGCCTATGTTGCGCAGAAGCCCTGCAAAGTGAGTGAACATAATTTATGAACATAAGTAACCAGTCAATTTGGCAATTAATTTGACTGCAATAGCCGACTCGGTTGATTTTTATCTGCGTCTGGTGGGTGTTATTTAAAACCTTGAATGCAGTATAATGGGCCCTTTTTAACGATCTAAGCGCATGGTCTTAAGCGGACGGCGCAGGTGCACTCAGAGCGTGTCCGAATCCATATTTGCTAGTTTAACGACGTGGAAACGGTCGACGCGCCCGGTCTCAACGGGTTGTCCCGATTATCTTAATGAGTTATGTTTTCTTTTGGGTGAACGTGCAGTAAACCAATCAGAGTCTCATCTCTCATTCCCTTTAAGAGCCATTTGCGCTCACGCCATGATGGATTCGCTATTTACACGGCCGAATTTGCAAAAGCAAAGACTGAACGCTTCTCCAGAGAGGAAACACATCTGCTAGTGTGTAAGGGTAAAGCGTGCGAAGAGACCATCTACAGGACAACCCGTATTTTTATCTTTATGTACACAATAATAATGTTTAAAATCGTAATCCATTATTTTTTTATATTTGGCATGTTTCCCTCTGTCTAATAAGTAAAGCGATAGTGCGTTGTGGACCCGCCCAGGCGCATTTTCTACTAACGCGCTGTTTAAACTAAATTAGCCCATTGACTTTAGAACAGGTTTGAGTTGGCCTATGGCGCAGTCTAGTTTCAGTTCCTCAAAATAGTCCTCAAAACGCGACAACAATTCGCCTGAAAACACCTCTTTTTTTGTTTTTCTACGGACCCCCTGCAATTAAGCCATGGACCACTAGGCGTCCACGGTTGAGAAACACTGTTGTATGTAGATAGAAATAACCAAGGTAATAAAAACACAATACTTCATTATTTACCTCTGAAGACATAGTTATGTATATTATATTGCATTTCTGTCAATAGATCCTTCAACAAAATACACACCGGACCTTTAAAAGTGGGAAGTATACGTGCATTATGAATGTGACAAAAGAGAAAGCACATTTTTGAGAAACAACATACTTTGCTGGATTTATGTGAACAAAAATGCACAAAACAGAAGCGATAATACCCAACAAATGGAGAATGGATTTTATAGACCATAAAATAGTTATTTTATTTTCATGTGCACATTCATGTGTAATATGGACTGGAGGCCACAAATCTGTCGTTGCTTGGTATCCTAAGGAATCTGGTTCTATTCTGACAAGCATAGGCTTTAGTTTTACAGCTTTGACATAGTTAAAAACATACAGTACATAATAACAAACAAACAAATGTAAAACAGCGGTCCACATTCAAGCAGTCTGTACATTAAACTTTCAATTAACTATAAACCTTGCGGTCTTAGTGGATTAGAAGTAACCCCAATAGGAATGTCAGAGGAATACCAATAAAAGCAGGCACACATGATTAGCACATTTCTGTACTCACTGCTTCATAGTGTGTGGCAAAATAATTCTAACTGCATTGATTTGCCGTCATCGTGCAAAATGACTAACTTGTTTCTAAGAACCTGGGGTGAAAATGCAGACACACGATGCTTCATTTCCATTTGACAGGTCTATCCAGGACCAGCAAAGGAACAAACCATGCTGTGCAAAATTACAGTCACTGACATTAAAAAGCTCAGACTTGGCCGGGGGAACAAAAATGATTACCAGAGATTTCAATTAGTTATTAAAAAGGCTTAGTCTCTGCATGTGAGAAAAATGTGCCTGCGTGATACTCACAACTCGCTCGGGTCGGTAAGTTAAAATGACAGTACATACATACTCAGTGAAATGCTTCATATACATTCTGAGCATGCAGGTCATGTAATCTGTTTGAAAGAGCTAACATTTGCCAGTCCATTACACCTATACATTTGACAAAAACAATTGTCGTACTAATTTGCACATTACTGTTATGTTCATTTGCATACAGCATTGATTCCATTTCAATTAGAAGTCATTACGACCGTATTCAATTACACAGCAAATGTCAATATCATGAATAATGTAGGTTAAGTTTAAGATGTCTGTTTTTCATTCACAGCAATTCATTTTCTGCACACATGGACATTGAGGCGCAGTCTGCACACTCTGGAGGACTGAAGCGTGATTTAATCAAGACTCCCGGGATGCATCTGGCAAAGTCACCCATCGCCAGCACCGCAAAGAGAAGAAAATTGCATTGTAGGATTTTTCTAGGAAGATATCATTGACCACCTCGATAGGACACAGCTGCTACAATAGTTTTAATTAGAATCAATTCCCTTTTGTGCACCGAAGAAACTGTGCGTGTTTGCACGTACAACAAAGATTAAAATATCGAGAAATTTGTTTTTATTGCATGTTTTTTCGCACATATCACTATGCTGTTAGAGATTATTAGAGTGTCATTCTAAGACGCAGATTAGTTGCAACATGGGAATGTTTATAACCAGCATGAGACACTGTTCTTAATCTACCGTACATCTAAACAACACACCCAGGGAGAGAGAGACGGAAGGGTATGTGAATCATTGGAGAAATCAAGAAGGTCACCTCGAGATGCAGACATGAAATGTGTTAGGAAGAAGTAAGTGATAAAATAAAATCATAAAATCTCCTGAAGATAAGTTTTTGTAGTTGACAACACAGCATAATGTAAACAGTCATACTTGATTTAATACACAGATAGAATGACAACAAGGGCAAATGCATTTTCTTGAACACAAACCTAACACATAACATGAGCCTTCCCACTGTGTCCTCTTCCTTTATACTAATATAAACTGAAGAAGAGATGACAAACAGTTTCCTTTATGTTTAGTTTCTGGCCGATAGATAACTGCTAGTTGTATAACTAACAAAGTTAGCTAGCATACCCTACGCGTTCAAAAGTTAACGCTACGTGTAAAACAACATTGTTCCCCAGTTTCTGATTCGGGCATACGTGAGATATTTTTAGACACATACCCAAATCATAATCCACACCAACAAAACACAGCAGTTTTTTAATCTCAAGTAATATGAAGTGAAACGCAAGTATTTTTGATGATCGTCTCTGTTCAGTCCGCTCGTCTTATTGTGTTTTACCACGACTGTCTTCAGTGTTTTTGTTTGGCAATTGCAGCAGTTATGTGTTCAAATATCAAATTGAGACTGAATTCTGGCGATCGTGGCACTAAACAACACAACAAGATTATGTTTTAAACTTCTTATGTAGCTGTATCTGTGCTGGTTTGTATTGGCCGCCGGCATTCTTCCCTTTGTTTTGCCTCCAGCTAATGCAGTGACGTAAGCATGACGGCGGCGCAAAAAGGGGTCTATAGAGACCAAAGCACATTTTACACCTTCAAGGAAAATGATCTGGTCCGAGGGGGACAAATCTATCTTTCATTCCAGCATTATTTATTCAACTTGCCCGATGTTCACATCTCCACACAGAAATGAGAAAACGCTGATAACCGACATCTCCCAATGGGCTGCACTCAACATTAGCAGGACTCCTCATACAATAAGAAGTTATATTTCATATTTTCCCTTTGAATGCCAGTTTGCTTTAATAAGACACGTGTTGACCTCAATTTAAATCAACAGAAGCTTTTACTCGTGTTTGGAATATTAACAATATGTAATTACACATCCATCCCAGTGGGTTGATATGGTAGACCATAAAGATTAGTAACTTACTGGCCTGTATGCATACTAATGTTTAAATGGTGCACAATGCAGGTCCATAGAGATTCTGCTGATTGACCAAAGCTTTAGTCGCTCAGCATTGCAGGCAAACAATCAATAGCAATGGAAGCTTTTCAACTACAGCCAAAGGTCTATTTCCTTATGGATAGCAATTTTCTTTGTTTGTATGAATCTGGTTCGGTTGCGTTTTCATAAGCTTTTTATAATTACACCAACTCCAGTTTTCACAACTTCTGAAGGGTCAAGAAGACATCAAAACATGCTGTTTGAATGGTAGTCTACATTGCTGGCTCAAACTAGCTACATTCCTTGCTGTTAAAAAATAAGTCTGTAACCGACCATAAAGTCTTTATTGAAGTGCCAAGCATCAGCATTGCCTGGCAACCGTAAACAACCTAGTTCCCTAATTCTACTTTGAAGAAGTGTTTTATTGTGAACACTATTTTTAATAAAAGAAATTATGTTCTCTTGTGATTGGCTGAACATTATGTTTGAATATTGTAGTATACTTCAGAATTTATTATAGTAAGGTGTAGTAACATTCCTAGATACTACAGTACATTAAAAGTAAACTACATATCTATTACAATGTATCAATTCACTATATAGCCGCTGAAAAAAGAACATTCTAAATATTCCGGTCCAGTGTCTGTTGAATTTCAACAAAATCAAACCCCAGGAGTGCCAAAGTCAGCCAACAGCAATGTGAACGACTGACAGCAGGAAGACACATGAAAACTGTGATAAAAATCCAGGTTATCACATGAAACCATAATATTTCAATAGATGTGAAAAATGACTGTTGTATTGCTATTTGAGGTCATAAAATATACGGAACATATTTTCTGTTAATTTGATCTGTTTCTCCTGTTTTCATTTTCTGCAAATGAATACAAATAGAAACAATATTTTTTGTGGGCGGAGGGAGAAATATTGTTAGTAGTTCACCCAATGAAACCAAAATGTTCATTTGACCTAAACACATACCATATATAATAATTTCAGAAAACCGGAAAATGGTCTCAAATGGCTGTGAAAATAGTATGTAAAAATACCACGGTATACATCAACAAAGTGAAGTCATTACAGTACGATGATACGCTAAAGTACAACGGTTTACAATAGCAGGGTGTATACAGACGTCATGGAGTTAAATTGAATCCTTTGTAAGACCTTTTTTAAGACTCCATTTTAAGTTTTATTCGTACATTGGTGACACTTTAACTTACATAAACTATATACGGATTGTTACCTCTTTGGACAAACACGAAAAGAAGACCTTGGAAAACGCCATTTAAGACGTTTTAATCCTTCCCAATTGTTTTAAGACCCTGCAGAAAGCCTGTATAGTAAATACTAATGTACGCTACTTTAGTCCTCTAGTTTATTATTACTTAATATTCTAATATATTTTCCTACGTCTAAAACCCAAATAGAACAAGAAGGGTAATTGTTTTATTGAACAGTTTTGCAATATCACTAATTGCATTTTATTAGGCACATTTCATGATAAACATGTCAGGGTCATATTGTATGAAAAAAGCCCAAAACAAGAAAAATATGACAAAAAAATAAAGCAACAGAGTAGGGAACCCTACTGATAAATTCAAACCATACGAAGACATAATGTGGAGTGTGAGGCAGACAGAACCGATTGTCTTCCAGATAAAAGTGCTTTGATATGCAAATCTCAATACTCCAAATTGTTAAATGTTTTGCAGCATATCCTTACATAAATTCAATTTAAAAGTTTCATAACCTTTTTCTGTTTCCATAACCCTGACACATGTCAGTTGCCGGAGTAGCCTGTTCTTTTCCGGTGGAAGAAAAAGGCAAAAGTCAACTTTAAAAGTAACAGCACAGAGGTTTAAACAACGTTTAAAGAACAACAGAAAAAAGAAACAAAAAAGACAGAGAACAAGCCGTGTTCTGTTCATATAACGTTTCAGAAATAGCTTTCAATTTTTTCATCTGTGAGTGTTTGTGCCAGTAACCGTCAGAGAGTGTCAGGAGAAGATCTGCAGTCTGACCACAGCATTGTCACTCTTATCAGATGTAAGTTTCAAGCCATTAAAGCCATTCTGAGGGTCATTAGTTGGATAGTCTCAACAAAAAGGACCAAAATAAACATGAGAACATCCGTTAGCTCTCTGTACTTTTCAAGTGTCCTGGAAGCGATGCACTCTCGCTCACAGAGAGACCGGTACAAACGGCCCGAAAAGTAGATGAATGTCGATGGTTTAATGGACGCCGAGGATAATAAGCACTACTGAGAGATATCAAGAGGTCAAAGGACAGAGAACTACCCATAATCCTTTACCTCAAAACACAGGTCATAAAGAAGATAGAGAGAGACAAAAGTTTGAACATTGCACATAACTCAAGGTTACGGCGACCGGCTATATTAGAAATGAGAAGCTGCGATGAAGTGATGCAGATGAGTGAAACCTATAGAGGAGGTTACATAACACGAATGACTGAATTCATTCATTTATAATACAAGACATGACACCAGAGGCTGGAGTAGCAAAAAGATTAGGAAAAAGGGGGAAATTATGAATGAGCCTAAAAATCCTGTGCAAACACATCATACCGTGTGCAAGGAAAGCATTTCAATAGCAGGTGCACTCAAGGTGGTCTACATTACCTGGAGAAAAACACTCATCATAATATTTTCACTGACATCAATGCCGGTTCCTCAAATGGTATAAGACCTCCTGGAAATCAGATGCAAGAAATGACATTATGACATAATAAGCTGATAGGCTGAGGGTACCAGATAAATGAGCCCAAGCATTTCAACAATATATTATACTCCTTAAATGTCATTTAGATACTTGTGCTTAGACGCAATGCGGCATAAAATGCATTTATTTGAAAGTGATTAAAGTTCACACAAAAATGAACATTGTTTCATTATTCTTTTCATTTCAAACCTGTTTTACTTTCTATCTTCTATTGTATGGACACAACACCAAGGCAAGTGAATCACCGACAGTAAACAACATTCTACATAAGATCTTCTTTTGTGTTCTGCAAAGGAAAGTTGGTCAAAAAGGTTTGAAACGACAAGAGGATGAGTAAATGATGCCAGCATTTTTATTTTTGTGCAAAGTATCACCTAAAGTTAGATTATGAAAACGCCAATTCATTAATGCCAACTGTATTTTTATTAACAGGTATTAATGGTATAATTTAAATATTATGGTCATTAAAATATTTTATTCTATAATAATTATGGATCATAACTATAACTGTAGTACATTTATGGTTACTGCTACCTTAATGTGTGTAAAGCTACTTTAAAACTGTGAAAAGTGCAACAACAACAACTGTTATGCTGCCCATACTTAACTTCCTGTGGTCAAAGAATCAATAACTGATGAGTAGTTTTAATTTAATTTACAATAAAATATTGATATACATTTAATATAGAATAAATTGTTATATTATAACCAAACACAGAGGAGGGGCCGCTTGAACAAACTGCTTAGACAAGTCTTACAAGTTGGTCATCCAACTTTTTCTTCCAGAATGGTCATAACTTCTTTACCTCAGTCACATAAAAAGGTAGATCGGTCTAATTAAAATCTTAAAAGTAAGAATTATTCGTTTTCTAACTAATTAATTGCTAGTCGGTCGGTGGTCTTAACTTAACTTCTGGGCCAGTTGAATAAACATAGTTAACTAAATAGAACAGAACATTCACATTGGATTGATTTTTAAATATTATTGTGACTTGACAATAAATTATAAGAAATCTCTCTAATTCATATAATTGTCTAATAATTAGTGTCTAATAATAATAGTGTCTTGTCTGGTTTAATGTGTGTAGTTACATTTTACAAAAGATCAAAAAAGTATCATAAAAGATGCTCAGGGTTCAGGTCTGAGCCCACTGAAACATCTGTTCCCTTCTGAAGTGGCAGTCTTTAAAAGTACGTTACTACATCACAACCCATGACTCCATTAAACTCTTTTAACTTGGCAATTTCCAAGATGCATTAAAAGGGGAAAATGTTGTACTGAAATGAAATTCAATAAACAACCTTCACGACAAGTATCGCATGGATGCTGTAAAATAGGTTCATTGCAAATGATCTTGTTTTTTTGGTGCACACGTTCTATTACAAATGCTCTGAATATGTTTTCAGACATAAAGCTCTCACTGCAATCTATATTCCAACCACAAAAAGCCATTTCAATGGGCATTATGAACGAAGCTACACCTCTAAGGATGTAGGCATAATCAACAATGATCTTTTGTTCATGCCCCAGATAAATATCTAAAACAGGAAACCCAGTCTGTATAGCAACACATCTGACCTCTCATTCGACACGGTTATTCCCGTACAGCGCACTTGATTATCGTGCATCAATTTTCAGAAGTACAATGCAAATACACGTTGATGTATACTTAAAATGCCCTGGTTGTTTGTAAAGCTAGCTTCCTATAGGAAATGAGGGGATGACATGACCCAGATACGGTCACCCCTTAATGTTGGAAAATTTGTTCCATTAGCCTCTGTGATCTCACAAGCATGAGAGGATGAGAATCATAGCATCCAGCCTTCTCTCAGTAGCGTGGTGTGGAGAGTATGGGATTTCAAAGACCATCATTATGTGACACCTGCAGCTGAGGCAACCAGAATAGGAGTTACAAAACCGTCAACCATCCGGAGAAATGTTTCTCCTTTTCAAAAAAAGGAGATGTCCTATATTATTTCCGGTAATATTCAATCCACAATCGTTGTGCGAGATTTTAGATAAAGACGATTTCATCTTTACAGCATAAACAAACGACACTGTGCATGCACAGCGTTGTGACCCCACCTTCGCATTCACAAAAAATAGACATTAAGCCGTTAATAAATTAATATTAACATAAATTGAATAAAATATAAATTGTTATATTACTAGATACTAGCCAAACACAAACCGGAAGTTAACTGGGGGTCAGACGTGCGCGTCCGATGAAACTGTCAATATCTTTCTGAATAATAATGGTTAACTTTTAAAGCACACCCCTTCAAATTGTTAGTTTTTCTCACATTGTCCTCTATTTGGATTAAAGGGTCTGCTAAATGCTTAAACTTATTTTGCACTGCATTTACAGTACATTGGTCCCGGGATAGATTCCCTGAGATGTATAACACACATACACACACATATGTGACCCAAGACCACGAAACCAGTCATAAGGGTACATTTATTCGTCTGAAACAACAAGCTTTCCATTGATGTATGCAATTATTACAACTAATGTTACAACTATTTAAAAATCTGGAATCTGAGTGTGCAAAAAAATCGAAATATTGAAAAAAACGCCATTGAAGTTGTCCACCAGAGGCACTTTACTTAATATCCTGATGATTTTGGGCATAAAAGTAAAATCTATGATTTTGACCTATACAATGTATATGTTGGCTATTGCTACAAATATACCCGTGCAACTTATAACAAATATGGTCCGGGGTCACATGTATAAAAAACATATCTAGAATGCTATTCAAGTAATTTTGGATAAAAGCATCGGGCAATTTCATAAATGTACAACCACCAGAATTAGCTGCCAAATTGGCCTCCCAACACTTCAACCACACGCCTTCTCCATAATAATCCATTCTCCAACGACACGTCCACAACCCTGATCAATGAGGTCTATAATGGGGCGAGCCGAGATGATGAGTCAGTGTCCTATGACTAATCACTCTGGAGCCAGAGGAAAACCACATACTTGCAAGTTACGCTGGCCGGTGACACCACAAGAACACACAAAGTCCCAAACCCATCATTTACAGTTATCCAGCGAGTACATCCGATGTGACAGTGGGTGTGAAGGAAGAAACAGAGAAATGAGTCAAAAAATGGACACTGGCAACGATACCAACAGTGGTCAACTCCTGATACTAATAAGCCAAACCTTGACCCTTGACCCTGATGTCAACAAGCAATTCCGATTGGCTACTCCATCTGCGGGCCCTGACCTTTTTACAGAGCTTGGGGTGGTCAAATGATTTCCCAAGACGCCTTTTTCCGCGATACCTGTCGAATGGTGGTAATATTTTATGCATGCATTCCAAAGAATTAGCTTGAGCACATCTAAAACGGAAAAATGAAAAACATTTGGGTTCCGCTACTGCAACCCTCGAGAGCTTTGAGTGTGCTGAGAGAGCTACAGACACGAAGTGAGTGTCTCTTCATCTAACCAAGAACTGGTACGCGTAGTACTTCATTTTTATCTTTTGTAAGCGCAGTTAGTGACATAGATGGATGAACATCATTAGTCATTTACACTCAAAAGCCACCACTGCTATTTCACTTCACGCCGGGCATTGAAACGTCCGCAGCACTTTGAGCTGGTGAAAGATGACAAATACCAGGGATTTGGGCTCCATCGTCAGCAGCAAAAGTCGAGGATTTACGCCAAAGCTGAGCATGAATCTCAAGAGCGTTTGGGTGCTAAACGTTCAAATCCATGGAGGCGTTTCTTTAAATCTTGTGAAAATTACCTCTCTTCTCCCTAAGGTTTTTTCAGCCCGTGTCTCATACTTCAACTGTTTTTTTATTGTGTCGCAAGTTGTATTTTGTAAAAGAAAAGTGCACTGTGATTTATCCAGTTCCATCTGCCTGCTAATAATGTGCCTGATTGAAACTGAAATGAGGGCAGATTTACTTTCCCCGCTAGGTTTTTTACTTTCAGCGCACCGGGAGCACATTATGAAAGCAAAATGCTTTCGTGACCCCATTTCTTCCAGCTGTTGTGCAGTCAAATTTCAGTATTTCAATATAACCAGAGGGGTTCAGAGTTACTCCGGGGCAAGTTGGTTACCCACTTGTCAAACCTGTATGACTTATCTGAAGAACACAAAAAAAGTTATTTTGAAGAAAGCTGGTAACCCATCAACAGCGGTACTCATTCACTACTATTGTATGAAAATCTTTTTAGCATAATTCATTACTTAAATTGTACATCAATACGAAATATTTCATTTGCAGAGTCACATACATTTACAATACATTTTAATTTAGCTAATGTGCAATTCTAATGTGGGAGAGATAAAGAAACATTTAGCTTTACAGTTTTTTTCGATTGCTAAGACGCAATTCATGTAACAATTCAAGATTTTTTCATAACTATAAACATATTCTCAGAACAACATACCAACTTGTACAAACCCCACACAAAAACGGTTTAACCAGCTTCTCATTCAGAAAACACATAGTATAATGAACTGAAGTGTCAAGATGTAAACTTATATAGCACACATTTATCCATCAGTAAACATTCAGTAGCAAAACTGATCAAAATCTCAGGATAATATCAATAGGAGCACAGGTAATTGTGCATCCTAGAATCATCTACAGGGCTTTATACTACTTATTGTAAACATACAGTATAATTACAGTACACACTTTACATGAGAAAGTTTCACGGTCAAGTGTACACACTCAAATGTGTGATTGTCAAGTTTTCTGTAGCATTTTTACATGTTCTGTATTTTTGCAGAACTTAAGAGACGATTACTTACAAAAACATTTTGTCCAAAGACCATGAAATTGGGCCAAAGGTGAATAGGATGACATGTTTATTTATATATGAAGTAATGCAATTGTATTCTGTATTGTGTTGCAAACCCAGTTTATATTGTTCGTTGGAATTTGAATTTCTAGATCTAAACAGAAGTGTAATTTTGACCCTCATTGTTTCATTTAGCTCCTTCTGCACTCTTTTAGGTTGTGTATTCTTGAATCCCAATAGGAGGTTTTAGTTACAGTGTCTAAGCAGACCTGCAAACTCGAGGTGAAAAAGGTGACGGGGATTGTCATTTTCTTTTGTCTTTCGGCCTGCACAAGTTTCTCAAGTGCACCGCATGACACTTATTGAGCGCCAGCTTATCACATGACAATAGTTTTGAGCTACAGGAAAAATATGGATTTGTCAAATTTAAGATTTAAAACAATATATTATATATATATATATATATATACATTGCCCTCGTCTCGCCATCCCAATGCTCCGAGTCGCCATCATCTAAAATTATATTTATTTCTCTACGTTTCCTGAGAGGAGCCTGAGTCTTTCCTAATAAAGTTACAAAGGATGCATGTCCTTCGGAAGCAAAGAAGGGCGTGTTGGTTTCGGTTTAAAAACATGCAGGATTGATCAAATAAAGCATACCTGCAAATTAGTCGCTTTTCAGCGAAATTCTACATTTTGAATCAAAAATATTTCATTTATGTGAATCGTGTAAATCCGAAGACTTTTTTTCCTGGGGGGGGGGGACTTGGGCATCTACTCTCGAGTGTCTGAAACGTGTTGGTCCAGCACCTGGATTCGTTTGGCAAACCAGAATCAAGATAACAGCTAACAGCGATGTCTATTTTTTGTCTTCGGGCAAACCAGAATTAAGATAACAGCTAACAGCGACGTCTATTTTTGGTCCTACGGCCAACCAGAATCAAGATAACAGCTCAAAGCGTTGTCTATTTTTTATCCTCGGGCGAACCAGAATCAAGATAACAGCTCAAAGCGTTGTCTATTTTTTATCCTCGGGCGAACCAGAATCAAGATAACAGCCCACATCGTCTTTTTTTACTCCGTTTTTTGGGCAGTTCCCAAGCTTGATACATAGTGCATGGTTGCTAGGGCATTACTATCAGTTGCTAGGTTGTTTGCTTCATAGTTCCTTATTGGCCCAAGTCGATTTAGCCATCATCAGCGGGTGAAAATCTGATTGCTTAGGAAAGAAATAGCTCACCCTCTTTTCAACAAGCCATATGATTTGGAGCATCATTCATGTGCACTTTACATACAGTAGTAGACTGGTTATGTGACAATGTAAGTTTAATACTTACATTTTAGGGATTGTTTCACACCCCAGATTATTTGTTTGTTTGCGTAAAAGCCCAAGTAGCCACCTATAATCACACAATTCATGCAAGCTCCTGAAATGAGTTAGCAGCTGACAGCGCAGGGAATATAAAATAATATATTCTTCATCTTTGTACTGTCAGGTAATGATTTTGCTGCATAGGTGCCATCTATAGCAATTCAGTTGGCTGACAGCACAAATAATACAGCAGTGGTTTCAACTATTGATCTGCAGAACTTGTACGACACGCCACTCCAAATGTCTTTCCCAACCTTTTAGCTGAAGTTGACGAAAGCTCTTCTGGATTTTCAAGAGAAAAAATTTAGTTATGTTCGCATCTAAGAGCAAATGTAACAGTGCAGGAAGTGAATCATAGGGCTGTAAAAGACAGCTTTGCAGGTATTGAGAGGAAATGTGAAACAAGAATATGCTGCGTTTGCAATATTCATACGGCACAACCCAGTTTCAATTTCCTTGCCCGGTTAACGCTCAATACGTCAACCCGTAAAATACCCCTGCTTTAAATTACATTTGTCTTACATTTAAATGCGCATAAATTGAAAATGATCCACTGAATGCAGAGAGCACTGAAAATCTAATATATAGAATAGGTGACTGCCGTGTCAATATTCTAGCTCACAATGGCCGAAGGTCAATGCAATGAGGCTAGACAGCTAGATTACAGTGCTCTTTTCTAAATGATTAAGGTCGGCAATAGCAGATATGTGACTATAGCTCAAGCTGTTCACCAGATTGGGTTGTGTGTGCGTGGAGATTAGGTGGGTTTTTCATCATCTGTCACAGGAGGTGGCCTGTTTGACAGCTGGCTACATACCGACCTTTGACGAACAGAATTTTGCAGGGAGGCTGCAGGTACAAAGTGCAGGTCAAGCCATGTACTGTACATGTTCATTTAAAGCATGCTGGGAAAATTCTTGGAAAGGTAAAGTCATTTAATTGGTCTGTCGTCTCATATATATGGACAATTGACATGGCATGTAATTTCATTATAATTAAAGAAAGGTTAGTGATTGTTTGCCATTACTTAAAATGAAATCATTTTGTATATAAAAGCATTTAAACTGTTAGACAAATTGTCATGATCCTGCCTCTCCTTGTCTTGGTTTTCATCATGATCATGTCAGTCCCATGTGTTTTGTGTGGAGAAAGAGCATCGTTTTGGTTTGAAACGCCATGCTCTCTCTCCCCGGTGTCGCGTCCTTAAGCCCCGCCCCTTGTTTCCCTGTTAGCGGCATTAGTGTTTAGTCCTGTCACCGTCCCTGTACAATCTTCCCCTTAGTGTTTCATTCCCTTCACCTGCCTCGTGCAAACCTCTCGTTAGCTTTCCCTTAGTGTTTCATCCATGTCACCTGCTGCCACTCTCCCTATTCAGTCCTTGTTAGTGTTCCCCTTTTTCAAGCCCCAGTTTCCTTCTGTCTTTTGTCGATTCATTTTGCACGTTTACCCACCTTCGTCTGTCCTGATAACCTGCCTTCCATTGGAGTTACCTTGTTGCTGTTTCTAGGTTTGTGGACTTATAGTTTATTTATTATTCTTATTACCTCGTTTGTTTTGTCCCCCTTGTGGGAAGTTTTAGTTTTCAGTCTTGTCTTGTTTATGTTTTCCCCCATCGAGGGTCTTTGTTTAAATAAAGTTTTATTTAGCAAACCGCTGCCTGCGCTTGGGTTCTGTCCATTCCTCATGACACAAATAGTAAGTGTGATATATGGAGACCGTATTGTTTAAAGAAATGTAACTATATAAACAATAATCTTCAGGAGAATTTCACAACTTTTGCCGTCTTTTTTTTCTCTGAAATGTTCTGGGGACCCCCTTAGAACATTCTACCCTTGGGGTCCCCGGACCTCATTTTAGAAACCCCTGGTCTGGAGTAACAACATTTTAAAAGAATCGACCATCATTTTTCAAATCTCTTTTCCCAAATGACTGAAAGTCTATAGAGCGCAGGAGTTTAACGTCACGCAATCTGAGCTCCGCCATTTTAGCTAGAGCGGCTGTAGCATTGGTATTGACAGTGGTCAAACAATAATTTAAAAATAGACAAATCATCCTATTTTAACACGGTGGACGGCTGCTGTGCGCCAGGATGCCAGGACAGGCGGTGGAAAGCAAAGGGCAAATAATTTTATCATATTCCTATGGATCCCAAATCCCTGAATAAATGGTTAACTGCGATAAAACGTGCTAACCAACATGTCAGCTCTATCTCTACCTCTCTGTCCATATGCTGCCAAATCCTAAACAGGACACATGAGAGCAGCACTCGCCTATACAGCTGTGCAATCGCAGTGAGCTCCTAACACAACCCCATCGTGTCTGACCACCACCCATGACTTCAATGGAGGGTCAATTTGTTCTTTGGGATTGTTTAATCTGCAAGATCAGTAATATAGCTATGCTGGCTACCTACAAAAAAGGAAAGCTTGGGTCAATTACGTTACGCTAACAACACAGTTAACTTGCCCTTCCAATGGTGACAAAAAGGCAGGTTAAAGCCTGCAGACTCAAAAGTTGAATATCCATTACAAAATTCACGTACATTTTTACCACTCAGGCATTTAAAGAGTCTCAGGAGTAAGACGATGAAAAGTTGATGAGGTAGTTGTTGATATTAGGATCCTGCAGGTCAGGAAATGTATCTGTTTCTTTATTGATACATGCTAAAAGCACCCTGGGGCATTATAGGGATCTGTTACATTTAATCTATTGAGTTTTGCTATGCACATGTCTATGTCTTTAGAATTAAAGTGTGCAGTGAACTCTGTTGCCTTGAAACTCATGCTGGCGCATTCATTTAATTCATTTTCATGTGTAAACAGAATAGGTATAGTGACTGCCGGAGCTCTACATGTGACCCTGGACAAAAAACTATTTTTCAAAATTGAGATTTATACAATATTTATTTATACAATAATGGTTTGTTAGGATAGGAAAATAATTTACCAAGATACAACTATTTAAAACTGAAGGTGCTAAAAATTCAGTTTTCATTAAAGTTGTCCAAATTAAGTCATTGGCATAAACAACTCAAAACATAACCAATAACATTCTGTTTTCATGTCTATAAAATAAAAATGATTTCATGTTGTTCATTGTTTCCTTGCTTATTACTTCAGCGTTAATCCTCACAGTAACATGTCCTGGTAAACTAGGCTATCAGTAATGTTTAGCGTGCTGACAAAATGTTATGTGATTTGGATAAAAGGGTCTGCCAAATGAAAATGTAATGTCCCGTAACTGTTAACTTAGTCATGCAGCTGCGATCCGCTAAGCTGCATTTAAATGATAAACGTTAACGGGTATGTATACCATAGTCACATAGTAGTCTACTGTATTAATTACATTCCACCTGCTGTAAGAAGAGGCTACAAACGATCTGCCACCGGCTGCATCTTCACGCGTGACAAATTGATTTTGGAAAATGTTTTACCAAAAGAGGTTACGGATTGCAGCTTTAAATTCACATTGTTACATTAACCAGAAACAAACGTAAACAAGTATAACACACATTACACAGAATTTTTTGTTGTTTTTGGTGCCACCCCAAGATTTTGCTGTAGCCTCCTAGTGGCCACCCCTATTAAAATGTTCTGGGGCACCACTGCGACACGCCTAGAAAAATCTGTGCGCGCCGCTCCCTATTTGCGCGCGCTTGCCTACATTTAAAATACCGAAAGTTAAAATGTGAATCGCCCCTTAAACGACATTTTAATCTTTATCATTATCATGCACATACATTTGGAAATCTGATTGAGACAATATGTTTGTACTTTTAACAGTGTAAAAAAAGAAAACTTTAAATAGGTAGACTATTTTCTCTCATACAAATATATTTTTAACCTTATATCCTACCTTAAAAGGGTTTCCCCTACATTATATATCAACTACCCATTCACTAAGAATACTAATAGGCTATGACTAGTGTTAATGGAGCGCACTGTTATAGTGTTGTACACATGAAATATCATAATGGATTATTATGAATGTTTTTATAGCCGGCATACGGTCTGTTAGGCATGTACACATTCTGATGACATAAAGCAGATATTATTTGTCATACCCTACTTTAAGGTAGTACGTCTACATGATTGTAGAAGATGCCAATGTCGAAAAAATCATTACTCTAAGAGTCCGACGCTCCGCATGCAAGTGCACACAATCCAATCTACCGCTGAAATATATGACGCATAAGAAATGGAACACTGGGATCACTTTATATCCTTTGAGGCCCTTAATCCTTTAATAGCATCATAAGTAACAATGTGTCCCATCTTTATGGCGTCCATGAGCTTTCTTGAGCGAGAGGATTTATTTGACTTTTCCCCAAGTCTTACTTTTGAGGTATGTGCTCTGTCGCCTGAATGCATTCTCACAGCACCTCAGACTGTTGTCTCACCTCATCTCGCTAATGTATCCATTATTTACACATGGACCGTATATGAGGGATCGCTTGGGTTTGTACTTCTGTGCGTGAGCTTGTGCTTGTTTTGTTGGACTATATCTATAGCAAATAACCAAGCACTGAAAGGCCCCTTTTTCTTTATCAATAAGATTTACTCCCAAATTAAGATGCTTGGCAATTGGCTGTTAAAGGGATAGTTCGCCTAAAAATGAAAATTCTGTCATCATTTACTTGCCCTCGTGTAATTTCTTACCTGTATAAATGTCTTTGTTCCGATGAACACCGAGAAAGATATTTGGAAGAATGTTAGCAATTTTCAGTTCTGGGACATCATCCACTACCATAGTAGGAAACAAATATTGTATTATTTTTGTTGTGTTGACCACAAAATGTACATTAAGCAGACGCTTTTATCCAAAGTGACTTTTTAAAAGGCTACAGACTGACCTACTGCCAGCACACCAACCGTCTACCAAACACTTAAACATGAATTTGCTACAGACAGGCAATAACTCTCTAACCTAACAATCACAATCAATCAAACTGAAAGCGCAACATGAAGTTGCTGTCAAAACTATACATGGTGACATACTAAATGAGTGCAATGAATAGAGGTTCATATCAGTAAATCAATTCAATGGAGA
This sequence comes from Barbatula barbatula, assembly GCF_947034865.1. Classification (NCBI taxonomy): domain Eukaryota; kingdom Metazoa; phylum Chordata; class Actinopteri; order Cypriniformes; family Nemacheilidae; genus Barbatula; species Barbatula barbatula. The sequence continues at coordinate 22,451,507 of NC_136771.1, forward strand.
TAAATGTTTACAGTACTAAAGAGCTATACCTGGATTTGATCATTTTTGCAGTCAAAGTGTTTCTCAACCAGGGGACAAAGGTCCCACTAAGGAGCCTTAACAAACTTCCAACGTCTCAAGACGACACAAAAGATGATTTATAACTAAAAATAAGTTTTTACAACAAATATACTTCAAGTATATTTCTAGCTATGCCAAACCGTACAAAATATTATTGGATTGAAATTGTGAATATTGGGAGAGCTGAAGTCGAAAGGGTCCACTGAGCCAAAGCATCCCACTGCCCTCTAGTGATAAATAGTTTGCATAGCATCTTTATAACCAAATTCATTCAAATGTGTAGACTTTATAAAGAAAAAACTTCTGGGCCTTAACTTTGGGTACAAGATGCAACAGAAATTAAATAAATCAAAATAAAACACATATTAGGCAAAACAGCTATAACTAAGCATTTACAAGTACAATGCACATGCAAAGTGCCAAGACACCTTTGAGACCCTGGATGCCCTTCTTTTTACGAGGGGAATAAACTGGCCTGTTTCTGTAGCAACAAAGCTTTCAGTTGTAGTTTCCAAGGTTACTATCGCATGCTTTCTTAAGTTGTTAAAAATGCCATCCCTTGCTCCCTTCTGGCTTTTCAAAGCTAAAGCCCTTCTTTTGAATTGAATGAAGTATTTAACTGATGTAAACAAGTGCTTGCCAAAAGAGGAAGGTTTCTCATAGTCTAAAATCTATAAATCTCCAAAACTGAAAGCACTTTCACGAGTCCAGGCCACCTTTTTAAGAACAATCACCCAAACTGGCCTATTCAAAGACTTCTGATGTTGACAAGTGCAGTTCCTTAATATCAAAGGAAAATCCACCCGCTGTCCGTGGGGAATCACAGACAACTATCATCCATAAACACTCCATAATGAACCAGTAACGATGGCAACCTTTGTTCTTTTCTAGAAAAATTACAAATACAGCCACATGCCTACTTTCAAGTCAAGGAAAGTCCTCCCCAAAACTCTGCTTTTCTGCTGTATGGACATCAGGCTGAGGATCAAAGAGAACAACAGATCCTTAGAAGACCAAAAATCACAAAATAATTATTTCAAATTATTAACACTTCAAGGTTATGAATGCAAACTGACCTTTCAGACAGCACCATGAAGTCATACATTTCTGGTCTTTTTTGTACCACATCCTGCTTCTGTCCGCCTTCTTTGTTCTTCACAGTCCTATTCAAAATGCACTTAAAGTATTTGTATTTATCAATACAACAAAAACACAAGAATGACTAGTACCAGAGAAAAAAGAACTAACTCATATTACTAACAGCTTTAGTATTCGGTTTCTTCATTGCTCGTTCAACATTTTCTCCCTGTTGTAAACAGAAACCGCCTCAAAACTAAAATATCACTTGTTATACTGCAGATTTATTATTGATATATTATCATGGTCATTAAATATTCATATTGGAATTCAAAAGAATCAAACAATGCCTTCATTTTCTTCACCTGTGTCTTCATTTTGTATGACTTACAAAGTGCCAATTAGCTATCTAAATTAGCCTACAATTGGAAATTGGAAAATTACATACCCACAATCTCACTGTTAAGACAAAACGGTGGTTTTATTTATAGTGTCCATATTAATAGATTTGGTATAACATCAATATATCAATTTATAATAACATGCTTCTGAATATGAAAGATGAAGATTAAACGACTTGGGAAACAAAGCGCCTCACAGAATATATGTTAAAACAACAACAGTTGCTTGAATGTAAATAAAAAACAGTTTTGAAAAGAAGTGCCGGTTAAACAGAACGGTTAGCAGTAAAAAATGCTAAACTCTACATACATAACATTATGAACCAGTAAATAAAATGGAGGAAGATAAGTATCTTTAAAGGCACCGGATTGCATGACTACATAAAAGATGACTGGTTCGGGATAAAGAGTCTTTGGGCGGGCGAGCAGGAGACAGGTAAGGGAGGTGAGATGGGCGCCATGGGGTATGCTGGGTAGGGCAGAGACCTACAGCCAAAAGACACAAAACTGGAGCCAGAAGGTACAGGAGGAGACAAATTCACAGGCGATCCAGCACAACTGATTGAACAATCTGTTATGAATAAAAAGACACGCGCACACACTTGGTTTGCTTTACTAAAATAAAGAACAGCTGAACAACACAGAATAAACAGCATGCCTCTCAAGCAAGTTTAAGTTGTGTAAACACAATGTACACCACAGAGTGAACGAGGAGAAACTTACCCAGGTTCCATAACGCATTCTGAGCAGCAAGCTCCTTCGCATCCTCCAGTACGGTGCAGACTTTATTTGGCATGTAGCTGCTCCTGCCGATGACCACTTTGTAAATGAGCAGCGTTTTTCCCTCCTGCCCTGCTAGGGAGTAAAGGTGATACTCCGGTGGAGACCAGTCGTTCTTATGGCAATAGTAATCCAGCAGCGATACAGCCGAGCTTAGCTGACTCGCCTTCAGGACGCTCAGGCTGACCGGCACCAGAGTAGATCCCGGGAGGAACGGGTACACGAAGCGATCCGAGTCTGCCGGGTACAGGTTTCCCGGGTGTGGAGGCAAGCCGATAGAACGTGTGGTTAACCCATCACTCATCATTCCTGTTCCCACTTCATCTTTGCTTTGGTACAAGAAGTTGAAATCGCAAAAGTTACCGCAAGCTGCATTTCCATTGTTGCTACCACGTGGTCCAGATCTTCTGTTCCCGTCTTTGCTGACAGGTTTGGCGAGGCTCACTTCGATGGGTGAACCATCGATCACTTTTCCATTCATTGATTCGAGCGCGGTCAGAGCATCCTCTCGGTTATAATAGTGGATGAAGGCGTAGTCTGTTAGCTTCTTAACACGTTCTACGGCACCAGGCTTCACCCTCGAGAACTCTGTGCGTAGCGTCTCCTCTGTGGTGTTAAGCATGAGATTACGGACATACAGGACTCGCACGTGCTGCATGGTTTCTTCGTCCAATTCCTTTTCTGGTTCCGCCCAGTCAACCTGGATGGTGTGACCCCACAACTGGAACGTTCCTGAAACATCAAGTTAAAGGAAAAGGCGTTATGAATTGTTTGAAATGTGTTTGTTTAATTGTAACGGTTATACTAAAACAGTTGCATGTTGTGTCCATTTGCAGTTTTTGTGTGCATTTATGTGCTTTTCCAACCAGTTGAACCACATGGATTCAGAGCTAGTAATTAGTAGAATTAAAGGTGCTTTTCTTAGCGTATATAAAAACAGTTTGTATATTTCCACTATGCTTTCGTACCTGGGATGAGTTTCCTGCGGGCCATGGCCGCTGCCTTGTGAGATTCATACTCAACAAAGGCAAAGCCACGATTCTTCGTCCTGTCCACTGCACTGGGGTACACAATTACATCCACCACACCTTCAGTCACCTGGATTAGCATTAGAGTGAATATGTGCAATGTCTTTCAGAATTGTTCCTATCTGAAGTGTCTTTACATGGTTCTCAACCCAGTACTGGAGGACCAATAGTATATCCCTTATACATTTTGTATATCTCCCTAATCTGACACACCTGATTCAACTCGTCAGCTCATTAGTAGAAATTACAAGACCTATGCTGTGTCCGAAATCGCCTAATTCCATACTATACAGTGGGCGAAAATAAGTTTGAGTCACGAATAGTATGTCCGAAACCTCAGTATGCAAAAAACATAGGCGATAATACCCGTCTGGTATACTTCTTCTGCCGAGATTCCCGAGTGTGGATCGGATGGACACGGTCAAATTTCAAAAGTAAATCTAATAAATAAAGCAAAAACTTTAAGGCGGATGTCCGTTTTTAATTATAAGTGCCAATAAATGAATTTCTCATGACTTAATTAAGTTTTTATCAATGCTCACGTGTAGGTTGTTGTTAATATGTCAAAGAGGATATGGGTCACATGACCATGAAACATGGCGGACGCAGTATGTCCGAAATACTATTTCCAAGGTTCAATGTTTCAAGCTACATTCCGGTGGATGGCGTTACACCAACAACTCGCTTGCCATCCACCATCAAACTAGAAGATGTGGGAGGTGTTTTCGCTGTTGGTCGCATCTGCTCCTCGACCGAGGTCTTGTTGTCAGTGCACTTTGTCTGCGTTGTGTAATATAGTGTGCGTGCTTCTACAACAAAATGAAGGATGACAAGAAACCTAGTGTAAGTGCCATAGCAATTCAAGTAGTCTCACAGTCCCGTAGTGTCAGCCCACCTTAAGAGAGACAAAATGAGCAGAACTAGGGGTCCTCCAGGAGTACAGGTTTGAGAACCCCTTACACAGAGAAATGTAAAACACAAAGCACTGGCACGGAAGTGCACAACCCGGAAAACTCAAATGCATGCAATAGTATACTGGCCTTCATCATTTCTTCTTGGATCTCCTCCTTTTTCTTGTCTTTCGGGATGGACCCAATAAACAGGCGACAGTTGTCCAGGCTCACACACACTCCTATGAACTTTCCCGGTCGGATTTCATAGTTGTCAAGGAGCAGGATGGCTCTTTGGGCTGCATCGCGCGTGGTGAACATGACGAAGGCGTAACCGCGGTTCTCCCCGCTAAATTCCATCATCAGACGGAACTCGTAGATGTTTCCAGCCTTCTCAAAGACAGGAACTAGCTCATCTTCATACATGTCTCTCGGGATCTTACCAACAAACACCTCACAGCCTCGTGGAGGAGGGAGGCCTTCCCAACCTAAACAGCCATTATAATGCATCTCTAAGTGAGGCTAATAATAACATCAGGTTTTCATCTTATACATTATAATTTTAACAAAATCTTTAGGAAGTAAGTGTAAAAAGAGGGGTTGCACATTTTACAGTGTATCATAAGAAATACTTAAATTCTGCATGAACATGTAATATAATTAAAAACGCTTTGCTCTTTTATAACACAGTTCAATGTGAGAAGCCCTGACGGACCCCGTCCATCTTAAAATGTGATTTTTGGTGAAATGTCGCTTTAAATGGGAAAAAAATCACACAAAAATGAAACTTCTGTCATCATTTACTCACCCTCTTGTCTCCTGTATGACTTTCTTACGTCTTAGACAAAAGAAGATATTTGGAAGCAAGTTAGTAACCGGAAAAAGTGCCTCCATAATATAGAAGTGAACGGGTGCCGGCGCTGTTCGGTTACCAACTTTCTTCCAAATATCTTTGTCATTTTTTTGTTCTGTGGAAGAAAGAAAGTCGTACCGGATTGAAAAGACAAGAGGACATTTTTGGGTGACCTGTACCTTTAAGAAATAAATAAGATCAACTTTAATTGTACGTTGACTAATAGAAATGTCCCCTACAGACCTACATAACAGCAATGTACTATTGCTTTCTTATTTCATCACTTTTGAGGCATAAAACCTCATTATAAATAATGTGTTTAGCAGACACTTTTATCAACTAACAAACGAGAAAAGTCATAAGAGCCATTGATCGATATAGCACACAATGCTCAAACATTACCTGGAGGTGGACCAAATTTCCTCTGTCCATTTTCCTGAACCATACTGTAGCCTGTTCGGTCCATTAGGGCCAGAAGAGCAGCTTCTTTGGAGCTGTCCGGCATACTGGTCTCGCGGGATTTAATGGCGTAACCTTCATCCATGATCACTTCAGAAAACAAAGGGCATGAAACATTTCCCTTCTCTTGCAATGTAATGTGGGCTCTATCATTATAACGTATCTTTAATCACAGGCCCGTGTTCCTTTAAAGACCGTTAAAAGCGGCGTTTCTTCAGAGAATACGTCACTTTATGTGAAACTTGTGATGAGGCTCGCGCTCGATTAGCAAACGCAACAACTAGCATCATACGCATATAATTGCCTCTAATCGATAAACATTCCACCATATCACGTAATTCAATATATTTTCTTCGTTTAAAAAGCATCACCCTTCACAACACCTAAACAGGGTGTGTTTATTGCTACGAAGTCCGTTGTTTTGAGGAATAACCTCGTCATCATTCTGAGGTAAAAAGTTAATTGAACGCTAGACCTTTTAAACGAACAAGACAAGTTAATTCAGTACACTTTGTTTTATTTAAAAAGGGGATGAAAACAATACCTCCTGAATTTAACGTCTGAGTGAGTGTGTAAAGTTATAATAACGTGGTGTGACGTTAAGGAACTGACCACGTCATTTACACAGCGTGGGCGTGTTTCGCGTGTCTCGCGTGTCTGTCGTCTGGCTTACCTGTTATTGACGCAATGTATTCTTCCTTTAAGACTTTTGTTAAACAAACGAGTGAAGAAACGTGAAATACGATGACAGCTGTACGACGAACAGTCGATGATATAAAGAATCGATCTTGATCGCTGTGTCAAATACTGTCTGTGTGACAGTGAAGCATCAGCCAATCAGCTTCCAGAGCGCTTCTCGGCTTGAGCCGGTTGATCTTCACTCAAGTGGTTTACGGTTCATTTCCACAAACACAGTTCAGAATAAAAGTTTATAGTATACTATTAAATGTAAATGAGGGGTTTGGGGAAAATAAGGGGCATTGTTGTATAGTTTAATTTACTGTGCATTCATACTGTTTGAAGATTTTGCTGCTTTTTATTGAACATGGGAAACCGTATCTGACAGCAATGTGTAGTATTGAAACACAAACTAAACGATAATGTGATTTTTTTTCCTCTTAACATGTGCAGCGGATTTCACGGCTCAACTAAAAAGGGCAATGGACGTCTCTTGTGGCCAGATGACGCTATTGCATGCAACTGCGAGGGAGAATACAAGGAGGAACGTTAACATTTAAAACTAAAAAGTCACAGTAACTTCCGTCCTAAGAGAAATCTAAATTGTTTAAAAAAACAGAAACATTGACAAATATGATTAATTAAGAAATGTATTAAATACAATTATGTTACCCCATTTTCAAAATGTCTGAATTTGTGACATTTACCTTTCAATTCCACATAACAACATCCTAGATAAAAATGTTAGTTTTGAGCTTCAGGGCTCCTCATAGAATGGAAAAATCCCCAAAAGATCCGAAGGGGAATCCGTTTGTTATAACCAAGATCTATTTATCCGAATCGGTCTGAAGACAAATGTGTGTAGACAAAGCAAATAATATAAAAATGTTCTTTAATTCGTATTACTAATATACATATTATTGGAAGCCACAACACACAGTAAGAAAATAAAGTATCTGGCAGACCTTAACATCAATTGAAAGATCCCATTCGTACATAATTATAATTAAAAAGTATTCTATGCCCCGCTAATTTAGCATGTACAATATCAATATCTTGGTTACAATGGCTCAATAAGGGAGACGTTTTATGTGTAACTAAAAATGCCCAATAAATGATAACAGCGTAGTCTGCCAGCACATCACCATATTCTGACTGACGTCGGTTGTAGCAGGGATTCAGGATGCCATCCAAATATTAAAGGGAATAAAGATTGTGAGTAAAATTGCAAATATGGACATGGACCCCAGAAATAACATAATGAACAAGCACACTAATAGGCTTATGAGAGAGGTCGTCTTGCTGCATACGATCTTCCGCACGGCTTTGCAGAACTGTCAAGAAGAAGAAAAGAATGTCAAAGCGTTTATTTATATAAGACTAAAACAGATTGAAATGTGAAGGGAGATCATATTTAGGTATTGGAAAATCAAAGTCACTTATTACAGTTTTTAAACACGAGGTGGCAGTAATGGGCTAATATGGTTCAGCAATGCTGGATTTTGGAGAAAACATTTAGTTCCGTCACAGATTTCGCGTTTTTTCGATGTAATTGTGAAATTATTCTTGGCACATTGGTAAATCTCATATTTTTGATTATTGTGGTGAAAACATACTTCTACCACGTTTTGCTTAATCCTGATTAAAATATAATGCGAGTATTGAGGGAGTTTTAAAGAGTTTATACGCCCAGAATCTGTAGATTAGCATTCTTTCTCAAGAAAAGCTAAAAAGACTAGGCCTACAAAGCAACATTATGTAAACTCAAAGAGAAAATAGAAGCTCAAAAATGTGAGAAAAAAAACTGCATTTTAATTTAGCTTCTTATTACACGGTTCGTTGGAATAGTTGATTCTGATTGGCCAATCCCGACATTTGCAGCCTCGTTATTCCCAGATAACAACCACTCAGAACTAATAACAGAAACCCCGATGCAGCAAATCATTTTGACAGGATTTTTTTGATAAATTACACATAAATATATTTTAATGACATATATGACTTTATATTTACAAATGGTTCAACCAAATTGCCTGTTCGTGACATTTGAATGACGTTTCTTACCTTAAAACCGAAAGTAAACGGCTTAGTCTGCCTTTGGTTAAAATGGGCAATAATATAATATTTCATATTCAGTTTTTTTCTCATGTGGCAAGCCCTTTCAGTGTTACACAAGACCCGGCTTATGTAAGGGATACTGTCCAGGCAGCCGGTTATTATTGCGAAATAAGCCCCTTCAGTGTGATCATGTGGATCATGAAGCGGTATTTTCGTGATAACAGCCAGCTGCTTGTACATTATCCGCTTATTTCACGGCTTATTTCGATTTTAATGTAGGAAACAATGTTCAAATGTCACGAACAAGCAATTTGGTTTAATCATTTGTGTTATATGTTATTAAAAGGATATATTTAATTTGTCCAAAACAAAAAGATTTGCTGCATCCGGGCTACCGTATGCAAATGTCGCGACCGGCCAATCAGAATCAAGCATTCCAACGCGCTGTGTAATAATTCTGCGATAACAACCGGCTGTCTGTATATTATCTCATTTTAGTTGTTGCTTGATAAAGTTGAGGCTTGTGAATTAAAGGTTAAGTTAATCTGCTTTAGTTACTGCCATGAGAAAAACAGAAAACTCCCCAAACATTAGTTTACATAGTGCTTTATAGATATGATTACATTTCTGCTTATTGTATTTCTTAACTTGATTTATTATTTATGCACCTAAATAAATTGCCTACAAATTACATTTACTAATTTGTTCTTAGCAGAAGCCACCCAGAGTCCACATTTTCATTGACACTAACTGGTATCTTACATTAAGCCTTTTTGGTCAAACAAAACCTCTTTTTGGAGATATTTAAATGTCAATTCATATCTCACCTGGCAGGTTTGGAAACTTATGTTGGTGCCATATCTGCTGTACATGACGTAGTGCTCACAGTTGTACCACAGCAGACTGTAAGCCACAGAGCCCAACATCTTCTCAGCCCTCCTTGCCACTTCTTCACCATCAAACGGTGGGCGGCTGCACACCTTGTCCATCTCGTTCACTATAATCCTTGCCCCATAGGCAAAGTCCTCCACCGAGTCCACCCGGACACTTGCTTTTTTTGCTATCACACCCAAAATCAGACGGTTATTTGTGACAATCGTCTGCAGGGCCTTGGTTTCACTGCAAAAGACCGGCAGGATATCAGGTATGAGGTGAGCGACACGGTTGTTCCCCAGATAAATTCCAAAATGCGTAAAGAGGGTTCTAGGAGCCTCTAGCAGATCTCCTCTTTTGAAGATGGAGATGTCATATTTGACCTCTTGGGTTTTCTTCTTCTCTTCATAGCCTGCAGTCACAGCAACGGAGAACAAGTTGAGAAACAGGGGAAACATCCTTAGCTGGAGATGTGGTGAACTTCTAGATGGCCTGGCATCTGCAAGTAGTTTTATCCTACTTGAGGCAGACTGGGGAGGGGCTTGAGGATTACAAACCCATAGCTATTTCAGTAAAAACCTCAATGATAAGTACATCACATGCCGCATGGAGCAAACAATGCATAGTTGCACCATGACTCTCAGCCTTTTCACCTTTTAGGGATAAAAGAGCTATTTCTGGAACCGAAAAGCGATTTTGAAAGACGCTGCAGCAATGAGAATTAAATTCCTCTATAGTTCTTCTACATTTTTACAAATATGTGTTACTTAACCGAGCACACCACGATTAAACAGCATCGCTTTTTAAGATTAGGCCTATACGTTCAAACAAACCATACATGACACATAAACATTAAATAAACATTTTACAAGTTATAGTTAAATTGTTTACAAATGCACATATAAAACAAATAAATGAAAGCCTCATTTAAAAAAACAAGAAAACGATAGAAATAGAAATCTCCTCCTTGACAAAGTCGCTTTGCTAAGAACATCGTATGCAAATAGACTATTGATGTATTCTTTATAAGCCTAATAACTATTAGGCCTACTAATGGATTATAGGCTATGTTTACATTTTTTTAAACGATACATTAACAATTAAAAGGATAATAATTTATCCTCACAAAAAAATGTGCAATGCTAAAGCTTATGGAAAAACATCTAGACTATTTATTAAAACGTTAACATTGTTTTTGTTTATAAAAGAAACGGTTCAATCTAAATAAAAACGATAATATCATACACTATAAAGTGAACAAACGGCATCACAACAATTGTTGCAGGGATAATACAAAGAAAAATACAGTTAAATTAATGCTTTGTTTTAAATGGGATTTGGAGTTGCATGGTCTTTTATCCAGCCATCCACAAGGTAAAGGGAATGATAAAGGTTGGAAGTGCGGTGCACGGCGCTATTCCAAGATAAAACATGGAAAGCAGTCCGATGACTGTTGTAAAAAGAACGCTCCTCTGGTCCCGGATAACAGACTTTAAACATTCACAGAACTGTAGAGGAAAAAGAGAGGATATGTGAGTTTTGTAGCACCAAAACAAACGAAAATCACCTCCGACGCTCCTGTTGCTTTTCTAGTAAAACTTCGAAAAAGTCGATCTTCCGAAACCCATTTGCTTCTGAATGAAGCTGCTGTTCCCCTTTTCCACAAAAAATGGCCCAGAGATTTTTTTCCAAAGTAGTCAGTCAGCCAAATGACGCGTTGATGGCAGCGAGGAATTGGCAGCAAGGTGGGATACAGGCAGCAAGACTATTTTGGCAAAAGACCCTGTTACTTCAAAACATCTTGGAAGGGTTATAACGTATAAAACATACTGAACAATATTAGCATCCTTCGTGTAAATTAAACGTTTAGAAATGCCATTAAAGGTTTTGATGATTTTTCTTATTTTGGGGTTTACATTAATATATATATATATATATATATATATAGTAATCATGCTAGGATGGCAAACATTGTTTGTCAAAAAAAGTCAACTTAATCTGGTAAATAAATAAAAGTAAACAAATAAACTCAAATTAGTATGTTAAGTCTCCGTAGTGCCCAATAAAGTAACGATACAATACGTAAACAAAGCAAAAGCTTTTTTGCAATAGTTTTCATGCAAAAAAGCCAAACTTTTTATCCCGTGCATGCATCTGTCGTGTGCATTCAAAGGGAAACGTGGAGATGGAAGGCACTTTTACCTTTTCTGTTTGTAAGCTGACGGCTGTCCCGTAACGGCAGTACGTTACAAAATGTTCGCAGTTATTCCACATAAGACTATACGGAATTTGACCGATAAGTTTTTCGGCTCTTCTAGCCACCTCCTCGCTAGCCAGAGGATGTCTTAGAGTATTATCCATCGTGTTGAGTAAAATATCCGATCCGAAAGCGAAATCCTCCACAGTGTCGACGCGTATCGATGCATACTTGTATATCACACCAAGAAGCAATCTCTTGTTGGTCACTGCTTTCTGAATTCGAGTGTTGTTCCTGGTCAGAACCAGGAGTATGTCGGGCATAAGGTGTGCGACTTTGTTGTCTCCGAGGTATATGCCAAAATGAGTAAACAAAGTACGAGGAACCTCCAAGAGATCCCCGCGGCGGTAGCGAGCGTTTTCGTCTCGATGTTTTGCGCATTCTTCTTTTTTAGACAGGGTCGCGGTGAAAAAGTTCAAATGCGCAAGAAGAAAGGTTTTCTCCAACAGTAGAGCAAGAGAATCTAACATTTTGCAATTGCGGAGCAGCTTTGGGTTACTCTTCTCCCCTTTATTTTATTCCAAGGACCGTCTGCACGATGACATCACAGGGTTGGTGAAAAGACGATTGGCCCCTATTGATGCACTGAAAGAAAGAGTTAAAGATACCAACGAAAACACTTTGGTGAACAATTTCGCAAAACTGTTTAAAGACGTGACGTGGACGTGGAAGCATCGGAATGTAAATGCGTCCAAAAGTATTTAGCATGCTCTGTTGTAAACGTTACTGCGCATGCGCACTTTTGCGACCCCAACTGAACATCCGGTACAACACGTTGGTCTTGTACAATACACAACTGAACATTCACGGACAATAGAGTGCCTGTACATAATTTCTGATAACAATCCAAAGAAACCCAGAAGAACCGTACTTGGCTTAACTCGTCTCTCCAATATTTCAAATTGAACACCGATACCAAGCTCAGCCGCTAGATGTCAATGTACCATAAGGCTTCTTTAAATTCGTCAAAACGGCATTTAATAAAATCAACAAATCGTTTTTATACGGTAAAATAATAATACGTATGAATATGAACATAAATTAAATAGGCTACAATAATATTATTAGACACTATCCGAACACAAACTGGAAGTTAACTGCGGGTCGTTCGTGTTGAGTTTGATTTACGCATTCCCTGCCTAAATGATTAACATTACCATTATGACAATAATAAATAAAACAATCACAAACTTTATTTATTTAGTGTGTTTTGGTCTTATTTCATTTGAGGATTTATTGATGTTGGTTGTTTAACACCAGACAACACCTATAAAGCCCCAAAACGTTACTAGAGCGCAAAAGATAGGCTATATATTTAGTCTAGTTCCTATTATAACCAGAATTTGTGATGTTTTTAGTGTCTTCCTAAACGTTTACAGACACAATTCGAACTTTGTTTTCATCTTTCGCTCTTGAGTGTAAAAACTTAAATTCAACTGAATTAGCAAAAAGTGAATTGCGCATTGCCATCCGCCTTCTGTTGCGCATTACCTTGTGTCGAATTGCACGCGCTGGTATTTCCTTCTGCAAGCATGCTACAGTTCATCTATTTCTATTGCGTGAATGTCAAAAAAATAAAGTTGTTATGAAGTCTGCGCGCTCTTTCGGTGTCTGGACTTTCTCTGTTGTAGGCACGTTGAGTGATGTGGAAAAAGTGAGAGCAGTGAGCTTGGCCCTCGGTGGTTTCAAGCTGGTTTTGAACATGTGGCAATAATTAAAGTTCTCAATACATTCACTCTGACCGCACCCAAGAGCTCCTTTTACCAATACAGCAGTGCAGTGCGCGTAGACACTTCACTAAATCTACCATCACCCATCTCTCCAATGCGTTTCTCCCTCTGGTGAATTTTCCACCGACTACTTATGAATACCAATAGCACTTAATGGGCTTAACAAAACGTTAATCGATTAAATAAAGACAACTGACTGTCATGCAAATAGTTAACATTTGTATAATCCCTAATGCAAAGTTTATTAAGGGATCTCAAGAGGACATTAACTAGATAAGTGTTAGTAAAACAGTGCAAGACGGTCTTAATCATGAAAGCAAAAATAAAGCTCCCTCCCTCTGAGCTTTAGTTTTAGTATGTGAGCAATGATGGACAGAATGAGAAACCAGTGTTGCATCTGTAACAAAAGTGCCCTAGTGAGGGCAAAGCAGCATGTTGAGTGATCTGAGATTATTTGTTTGAACGCTGCTGAAAGATAGCGGGTGATGAATGACAAGACATTTATCTTCTTCCCCCGCTTTGTCCCCCAGCATCCCAGTGCATGTCTGCATGTGACAGCTGAATGTGTTCGTGATAAATACTCAGGGATCGACAGTGAGTGATTTCAGTTTATGTGACTATGTATGTGTTTATTGTGAAGGGCACTGTTGCATTGAGACTGAGCCAAGGAGCTACACACAATGAGTGGTTGGATGTGTCCGTCGGTGGATAAATGAATTCCTCAAGTCTTGCCTTCTATTTTCGGGAGGTCATGCTGTCCCTGCATGTTAATGTAGGTCAAAACAACACAGATTTCCCATATAATCTAATCAAAAGTGTGACTTTACGGCAATAAAATACATCTGAGTTTCATATTTTTCACTACAAATAAGTGTTTTTGCAGCCGGTGCTGAAATCTCATTTTTATTGGGTCCACAGATTCTTACATAAACGGCGACTTAGACAAGAAAAGCCTTTTGCTCTCGGACTTCCTGTGTCGACAGGGGTCAGAGGTAACGAGGGGACGTAGTGGCTGGAAACTTCAAGGGTTTATTGCTTTGCAGTCGCCTTCAAGATGTGGCCAACTCAACACAACTAAGTGAATGATGCTATTACCTAATGTTCTCATTACATATCAAAGTACAGGCGTGATCAGGAACGAATCACCAAATCTTGAAGCTGTACTTCACTCGCTATTTATTTTATTTTATTAACGCTCATACATACTCCAAATTACATACTACAAAATTATTAAATAAAAAATGGAAAACTATGGAAGTTACAATAGTGTTAAGAATTCACATTTTAAAGCTCATTTCAACCGTTTGTGAATTGTAAGTAGTCACAATTTGTTAGTAGGTGCTTTTTAAACACCGGGCATCTTTAAGTCCCGTCTTTTAAATCGGCCAGCGCTTTTAGATCGGGTAGGCCTTTTAGTTTGCAGTCAAGCAACATCTGTCCATAAGCCTTCCCCTGCGGAAACACAGACAATAAAGTATAAGTAACAACTTAAAAATTAACAGTTTTAAGAACTTAAAGGGACATGGAATTCTGTCTTCATTTACTCGCCCTCAAGTGGTTTCAAATCTGTATAAATGTATTTGTTCTGATGAACACAACGCAATATATTTGAAAGAATGCTTGTAACCAAACTGGCTTCATAAATTTATTTGTTCTGTTGAACAGAAAAGACCGTTCTGAAGCACTTTTGACGACCATTGTCATTCTTCCTACTTTGGTAGTCAATGTTGGCCACGAACTGTTTGGTTACAAGCATTCATCCAAATATCTTTCTCTGTGTTCATCGGTGCAAAGAAGTTTACGCAGATTTGAAACAACTTGAGGGTGAGCAAATGAAGAGATCATTTTTATTTTAGGGGAAACTGTCCCTTCAAAGCAGTGGTTGGCCCCAAGATGGATCCAGGGGGGGCACAGTTTTTGTGGCATTTTATGAAATATCGAAATTTATCAAAACATTTGTGCAATCAAACATAAAAAATAAGACCACCAACCAAAAGAATTGATGTTCCACTATTGTATAATTCTGTTTCTTGTTCAATTAAAATTTTAAGTTTAAGATCATAAGTCTTTATTTGAGGGGGCATAAAGCACTCTACACAAAAGGGGCCCTTACAACGAAAAAGTTCAGGAAATTGTTCAAGCGTCCCATTTAAATATAGAAAACAATAGAAATACAAAATCATTTAGTTTATCCGAATCTAAAAGTTTGTTACAATTTGTAACAATATAAAAAAAAAAACGCCTTTAACTGCGGTTAAGGTTCAAAACAACTCCCACTGGTTGACGGCACCATGTCTACACCCATTTTACAAGCTTGTCTGCGTGAATACGTGACACGAAGTCTGTAGGGTGTTACCTGAGGGTCGCTGCGCAGGGACGCCACCCCTCCCCCTCCAAGCGAATTCCGGAGGATGAAATTCAGGGCGTGAATGCCGGGCAGTTCGTACCTGTGAGCCACCGGGCACAGGTGAAATGCATTATTATAATTGAGATGACCTCTGGGTTTTCAAAGATCTGTGCATTCGCTCCCACTGCACTCTCACACAAACAGGCAGCCCAGACATGTCATTCCTCAGCATGAGCTGGGTCTCATTAGCAACACCAGGGGTCTTTTCCTCATAAACCGGGAGGTTTGTGTGCCTGCGCTCTTTCTCTTTACTTATATTCTCTCACACACAGGCAGGTCTTAAAATATCCGTACAAAATACAGATGTGATGTAGCGCAATATACAGGTGTTGCAACGTTTCTTTAAAGTTTCTATGCTTCAGGCATTTACTGCCAAATATCTTAGCTGTCAGACTGAGATATATTATCTCTAAAACTGCCACTTTACAATTTCTGTTTTAAACACTGGGTTGTCAAAGTTGAAAGGCTGTTTTAATTTGTTTTATTTTATAACAAAGTCCTAATAGATTTTACATTTTGAACCACTAAGGACAACCAAAGGATATCAGAAAGAAAGTCTTACCTTTTTGGCCTGATCAGTAAATTATTTTTTGCCCGATGCTTTTATTCAAAGCAAGCTACACTCTTTAAAATAAAGGTGCTAAAAAGGTACTTCACAGCGATGCCATAAAAGAGACATTTTTGATTCCTCAAAGAACCATTTAGTCAAAGGTTCTTTAAAAAAACATCTCTTACTTACCTTTTTATAAGCTGTAAACAAAGACCACAAAGACCACTTTTTCGCGACAAAGACCACGGAAAGGTTCCCTGGATGTTAAAGGCTCTTTATGGAACCATTTGGATAAATGATGGCCTCTTTTATGGCATCGTGAAGCACCTTTTTATTTTTAAGAGTGTATTTTATCAAACCGTCAAATAGCTTGCAGTTATATATTATATCAGTCGTCGTCGATATGTTTCAAAGTACAAAACAATCATCTTACCGAATGACAGAAGGAAGGTCAGTATGATCCTTTCTGATCAGGTGTTGGAAATACTTCTCTACTACCTCGGCAGTTAACATTGCTTTCAGATAGGGAAAATACAGCGGGTGTCTCGCAATAACCCCTACAACAATAGAAATATAGTTATATACTAAATGATTACCATATTTAATAAAAATACTCACTCTAGTAAAAACATTACATGTGCCAATTGTTATTGTATTAACATGGTATTATTTTTGTCCCATATCTTTTGCTCACTTATGCTCTTGAATCTCGAAACGCTATACCTACAAATAATATACAGTATAAAGGCCTGTACTGTAAGTAGGTAGGTAAACATAACAGTGGCGATATTTACGAGAAACTGTTGACTCAAAATGCAGTGGGATAAAAACACAGACTTGCAGTCTACTGTGGATGGATGACACATAACCTCATATTAAACCGAAGATGGAGTTTAGACTATGACTGTTTCCACATCACAAGCCTTTTGGGGCTCCAGACAGTTAGTTGCGAATTTGTGGTCAGAGAACATGGTGTGACCTGACATTTTCAGAGCAAACACTGCCAGAATGGCTTTTGGAGCAGCATTAACATGGAGAAAGCAAATAGTTTCACCGCTGAAATATAATTTGATGGTTGTTAAAGCGCATGGCGACTTACCAATGTTTGCGGAGTCTCCTTTGTCTCCACTGCGTGTGTATGCTAACTCCTCCAGTCTGAAGGTATGAGGGCCGGAGGGCAGATCTAAAACAAGATAGTTGGTCTTAGATTAATTCAACGCAGTGACTAAACTAAATGAGATCATTTAAATCTGTTCGAAGGGTGTAATGTGCTCCCTGATAAAATCCTTTCACACGGACTCAAAACAAACCCTCTTATCTTTCCGATGAAGATTGTAAGACCATAGAAACTAAGATGCTTTTCCTTAATGCAATGTTCGCCCTCATGTCAGATGTACACTACTGGTCAAAAGTTAACACAAAATGTTCTCATTCTTTTAAAAAGGTTTTGATCTTAAGGGTTAATGTCTGAAACAAGGTCGACCAAACCATAGCGGACTCGGCCCGTCTGACATACGTCATTTAAGATGGATAGTCATCACAGGACAGAAGTGCATTTTTGAGATGTTAAATTAATTTTATGACGGGACACGGTTTTTAAAATGAGAATGACCCACGTTGATCAATTTCTGGAAAACATAGGCATTGTTATTTTTTATTTCACTGGGACGTTAAAGAGTATTGAATTAGTTCCCATCTGTTCAGAGCTCTTATTGTCATACATCCATTAAAAAAAGAAATAAGATTTTGTTTTCTAATGAAAGAAATTGATATGTTGGCACATTTACATTTCTGTGTACAAAAGTGATTTCGAACATTTTAGCAAGCACCTTTCGCATTTTAGTAATCCGCAACTTTGGAGGGTACAGGACATCTGGGATGGCATGAGAATGAAAATATTTCAACAGAATTCACATAGTTAAGAATGAACAAAAGTCATAACAATCACCATTTATAACTTGACTCCCTAAACAAAACATTTTCTCATTTTCTCACATTCTGTCTCATCGTGTCTCACTTTTAGCATTCTTTAAACTCTTATTAACTCAATATTTGCTACATTGTCATTTATCTGTATTCTGTCTTGGAAGAGAAGCCCTCGGGCTGATGTAACGTTAGAAGCCTCCCTTACAATCAGCCCACTGTAATGCCCTAATCACCACGGCTCCAGGTCCTTCTGTGTGTGTTTGTGTGTGTGTGTGTGTGTGTGAAGATTCGAGAGGGTAGAGGAAAACAACATCACAGAGAGAAAGCAAGTCTTTGCAAGTTCTTATTGCACTCTTGCGTTTGTGTGCACGGCCTTGCGTGTTTGCGAATGAATGCGAGTGTGTGCGCAAAGCTCCGCGCTTGTGTGCGTCCCAACACTAAACCCAAGATTATTTAAAGGGTTCAGCCTCTCGTTCAGTGTGACTGAGAAGTGGCACATAGATAAAAAGACTTAAGCAAATGCTGCCAAAACATTAACAAGGTTGTGGCTTTCAGAGATGCTTAAGCAAAGGATTCTGGGAAAACAAGCAACCCTGTGTAGGGATCTTAAGAAATGTTCTCTTGGTGGAACAATCACATCGGCCTCTAAAACAAGGATTAATTAAATCCTGCTTCTTTCGGTGGAGTTTGCTCATCAAATTTTCCATCCACCTTCACGTTGAAGTAGGTCAAATCAAAAACGGCGCGCGTGTTTTCACGCAAGACAACATTTTTGATACACAAATGAAATCTGTCATTCATAAACCTTCGTCACATAACGAAAATGTTTTTTTATGCACAATGAAGCCTGTAATTGATGTTGGTTTGGCACACAATGAAACAACTTGTTTTAATGAACTATAAAGTATGTTGTTAATAAGGGTTAGCCACATGTGCTGGCCTGCTGGGAAGTATGCAAAGAATCTCACAAACGTTTTACCAGAGAAAAAGTCCAGACGTGTAAACCCTGCCACGATAAAATTAAGACAAACATTTTATTGGCCTTAAATAAACAAATTCTGAATACAGTAGAATCACTTATTAATGCAATATGGTCTATGAAACGCATCAGTTTAACAACATTTACTATAATTTGTTTTAAATGTACAACAAGTTGTTTTATAACACATCAATACTGTCAAATTCCAAAAAGTAAGAACTATTCTTACTTCATTTGCACAATCGCTGGCTCTTTAAAGTTGTAGCTTGTGTAAATGTTGGATACCTGTAAGTGATGGGCTACGTTCCGCTGAGCGGAAGGAGGGGGCGTGGCCAGCTGCTAATGATGATGGGTCTTCTGCTGCTCCATGGTGCGTCTCCACAGGCTCCCCATTCAGATGAATGTGCACCTACAATCGCCAATTAAGATTCATTCGCTCTTCCATACAAATGTTTTGAATTTTAAATATCCATCTACACAATCCGATCCACTCTTTTTCATTTTAATTCAAGTTTAATTTAGTATTGTACGGTGTGCCTTTATGGTTTACATGGTACTTCATTGGTGGGATGGAATACACACTAATTAAATGTATCTGGATTAAATAAAACCATTGGATTACCTTGATACATGTCCTAAAAACATAAAAATACCCGTGGTAATTTGTATTTTATTGGTCTGGGGTAACGGTACCTTCAAATCTTCTTTGGGATGCAGGAAAAAGAAAGGTTTCAGCACTGGTGATCTAGAAAAAGATCAGACATCAAATTAAACACACATGTAACATTTGGTGGCCATCATTTATTTGTTTTTGAATATCGTTCATGCTTGAAGAGCACAAACGCTCACATCCTGGGTCGCCCGCCAACTATACCAGTTAGTCCTGGAGCTGTAGTAAAGAGACAGAGGGAAAGAAAACAAATTACAATGACATTTTACAACACAACAACTACTAATTCTTACTACTACTAGTCCGCATTTCAAAATAAAAGTCATCAAGCGTAAAAAAACCCCTGAAAAAACAAAATATTAGAAATATGTAGTGACGAAAATCAGAAAGAAATAAAAATGATCCTACATCATTTAAAACAAACCAGACTACAGATTTCTTAACGAAGTCTTTTGATTAAAATCGTTTTAAGGCTCTTGGCATAAAAAATAAATAAAGTCAATAAAATATTGTGTACGTTTTTACTCACCCATGCCTGTTCCCGCTGGCGCTATTTCTCTAGAGAAGAACTCCAGCGCTTTCTTCTGCTTATGATGTACAGCCATCCAAATAACGGCCTCACGAGGACTCTGCACAGTCGTTGTCACAAGACCCAGAGCAGAGGAAGATCAATATATAAGATTATTTTATTTACGAACACTAAGGCATACACTTTCGACCAAACAACAGTGTGATGAACAAGGGAAAAGAATTTAAAGAGTCCGTATAATAAGGCTGATGACAGGCGGGTGATGGTTGACGAGGGACTGGTGAGGGAGCGTGGAGGATGACAGGAGGTGTGGCCCAAGGGGGAAAACTCATTTGGGGGGGCGTTGGGTGTCCTGGAGAATAAAGGGGAACACACACTGGACAGGACGGGAAGCCTCCAGGACTGAGCTACCGGCACCGGGGTTAAGGGGGCCATGGTGGTGCCGGTAGCTCGGTTGTCCAATTTTATTGGTGTATACAAAGAAACACTACCGTATTGACAGCATGTGGCCCGTATGTATCTTCAGCACCCAGAACTTGGATGTTGACTTCGGTATAGTCCTCCAGACCTAGTTGTTTAAAAATACGCTGGGTCCTACACAAAGGAATATTTCAGAACACAGCATGACAGATTATTAAACAGCTTTAAAAAAGAAATAGAAGAAAATTGTTAAATTATATTATTTGAGTATTTTGTGTAATCTCAAACGTCAAGCATGTTTGTATTTTCTTTTTAATAAATGTATTCAATATTGTAAAAATGAATTACATATCATATTTTTCATCCACAACCTTTTAATAATACTGTCTGCTGTTCTTCTGGCCTTTTCCACAGCCCTAGGTCCACCAACAGGGCAAACTGCGGTAGCTCTGAAACCGTCTGAATACGTGGCACAGACCTGGCGGGAACATAGCTAATTTATTACCATAATAATGAATAATAATAATAAATATTACACGTTTTAAGGAGCCCGAAATATAAAATTGGGGAAATCAACAAACCTTGTAGTCACCTGAAGGAGGAGATCCTCTGGCCCCTCCTACTTTCACTCCCTCATCTACATTTGGAGCGCAGACGAAATGCTAAACGTCAATACATTTACAACAACTCCGGAAACTACATACAATTTGCTTATTGATAACACAAACAATGAGATGACAGTTTGGGGACGAATAAGTTGAAATGGTTTATGAAAGACAAAATACAGATAATACAAAGGCTAAAAGACAAAACAGAAAAGGAATTCGTTTTGTTGACCTATTATTAACAGTTTGAATGTTTTTTATTGCATAACAATTTATTAAACAATTTTTTAATTTTTCAATTTATCATTTGTTGAGTGTCACAAATATCTTTAGGTCATTGTAATACGATAAATCAATGCATATACAATCTTGTATAAATTAAATCTCACCAGGTATCTCACTGATGGTGACATCAGAGAAGTCACATGTAACGTCAGGCAGAAGGTAGCGCTGCGGGTCTCCAATCTCATACACTAACTGCTCAGCTACTGTACCAAATGAAACCAGACCGCCGGTTTTTGGAGGCTTAGACAGTGTAAACGAACCATCAGCGGAACATTCCACCACGGGGAAACCCATGTTATCCCTACAACAGAAAATAGGAATGTTTGCAATATTATTACAATCAATGTTTGATCTGAAGGAATATAAAATCAAACGGTGCAGAATCTTTCACATACTGTAGTCATGTCTGGGTTTCATCTGAAAATCTCAATATATTGTACAATATTTTACAACAATTCTCACAGGCCCTACTAAGTTAGTATGAAATAAAAACAATACAATTTCAAGTATTAAACCATATAAATAATATGAGGAATTCATGCTGGTTCAAATAAAATGATTGTTTTGCAATAATTTTCTTTAATACTGTATAAACCACAGATGTTGTATTTGTATTTGTGAACCAACATGAATCAACAATGAACAATATACAGTTGTTTTTAGCATGTATTAATCTTTATTAATAAAAGTGAATGTCAATACAATTATTCGTGTTAGTCAATTAATTATGAATTTAACATGAACTATGATGACTCAATGCTGAATAAGTATTATTCATTGTTAGCTTGTGTTAGCAAATGCATTGCCATTAAAAATGCATTTGTGTTACCAAATATTTCAGGAGAATTACATTTCAAGACTTTCTTAAAAAACTTTGGACTTTTTTTGGTGCAAAAGGAATGTTTTCAGGACAAAACAAATTCTGAATGAAGTCAAATATAATGTCTATTTTTTTAAGGAAGTGGGTGAAATTGAGAAGTACATGCTTACATGATGGGCCTTTGTCATAACAGATTATGAACTGAATTTTAACTTTACCAGTCCGGAACTGTGTGCCAGTCTGTGAAAATGCCCCCGGTGACCTGCGCGCCACACTCAATCAGGTGACCAGCAAGACTAAAAATGACACATGTGAAGAAAAAGAGATTACTTCCTTATGACACAAAACAGGAAATGAGTTAGACCTTTAACATAAATGTGGTTTACCAAAGCTATTGAAATATCATTCACAACTTGACAAAAACAATGACTATATGTGCTATAAACGGTGTCTTATTTGGGATGTTATTTGTGGATTCTGGGTGTTTTTATCATACAGACTTTGTGATTAAATACCTGTGTGTGAGAGAGCTAACAGAAATCACAGTACTGTACCTTCCAGCAGCCAGCATGTCATAATTGTTGGCGTCCCATGAAAACTGTCAGGGACAAAACCACATTATGAGTATATCTTTTCACACATTCAGATTTATTTGATATTATAAAGGTTTTATTCTTTTGTTGCCACTAAGTTAGCCTATGTGAAAACCTATGTAGACAATAAACGTGTCTGTTCATACCTTTTAAACTATAGCAATAAGTCCCAGGAAGCAGTGGGTTACAGTGCATTTTATATCATCTAAGGGCGTTCTTTACTAAAACCCCCTAAGCCGTTATTAAATGCACTTGTATCCCACTGCTTCGCGGGGCTTATTGCTTTTATAAAACGGTTATTCCATAATATATGCTTAGCAAGGTTTCCTAAAATAGTAAATAAAGTGATATTTAGGTTGTCAAACGCGGCCAGCAGTTATAAATCAGTTTATAATCAGAAGCCAAAACAACAGTCGACCTAAAAATGAAATTCTGTCATAATTTACTCGTCTTTGTGTCATTTCAAACCTGTATGACTTTCTTTCTTCTGCATTACACAAAACAACCAAACTTCACTGTCCGCCTCCGACTTCCAAAAATGGACGCAGCGCCCCATACCCCCGAGGCTAAGAAACTCTGCCGGTGTCATTCATCGTTTCTGTTTTCGTTTCGGTCCGGCATGTGAGGTTCAATTCCTCAACACACCAGAGGAAGATTGTGTACCAAGTTCTATAATCTGCTGCGGAAGAAAACCGAGGAGCGTTTCTGGCATGTCACACTGTACCGAATGCATTAGGGGTCCGAGAACCACGGCGCTGTCCACGCATCGTCCTGTCACTACAATGTCGGCACCCAGGTCCAGGCAGCGTTTAATGGGGAGAGCGCTGAGAGATACAGACACAGACAAGACAACTGAATCTCATATGCTCAGACCACAAGTCAGGCTCCAGGCACGGATAACAGACTGAATCAATGACACGCTGCAAATAACTTTCTTACCCCAAATACGCATTCATGCTGTGGACTGTCTTTGGAAGTGGTTTCTTTTCCTCTGATTCAGCCATTCTGAGTTCTGTCAAAGAGTCTTTCTAGGATAGAAAAGAAAATCTCCATGTTTTTGCATTTGGCAGACGCTTTAACTGATGCTTTTTTTAAGCGACTTGAGTGCATTTTAGGTACACATTTTATCAGTATATGTGTTCCCTGGGAATCAAACCCAATTGAGCTACAGCAACTACTATCAATAGGTTGTGTAGTTACCTGTGGCATTAGGTCATCGCCAGTAACCACGGCTACCTTTAAGTCAAGTCCCGCCTTCTGAACTACTTCCTGTAGAGCCGCTCCACAGGCAAGAGGATTTACACCACCGGCATTACTAACCACACGAATACCTTCATGAAAAGACATTATACCAATTATATTTATAAAGTACCTCTAAGTTTCAATGCCAAAAGCTGCACACCAAGTGTTGAAAAGACTTTTATAATAGAAATTGATTAGTTCATATATAAAGTCTTTTCATGGTCATATTTTTGCAAACCTGTACGTGTAGTTTTTCATTTAGAAACGAAAAATGAAAGAGTTAAATAAAGAAATATATGATATAGCTATAAATAGTTCAAAACAATATACAGGTTTCACTAAACGTCATCATGCCTAGACAGTTTTTTATCAGCGAATCACACTCAAAATATTAGAGATATTGTAAGCACCTTTGGTCTTTAAGCAAAACATTGAACAGGTGCTGAACCTAAAATTATTTACAATATTACGATATGTGTAGAATGAATACGATATTGATCATCTTGGTGGTTAATATAATGGTTATTATAAATATCTGCATATTGTGACAACCCTAGTTTTATTATTTCATATAAAAAATCTTCAATCTGTATGACATCTTTATGACAAATGATTTTCGACTTTCTTGACTATTCGGGTACATTCTTATCATAACTTTACCTCTTTTGCTTATATCCTTCATGAACGGAGAAAGTGCAAGAACAAAATCAGCTGCATATCCCATGTTCTGAAAGAAAAGAGGTTTAAAACAGACGTGTAAAAGAGCAATATCTGATACTGTCACGTACAGAACAATAATCATATCTATCAGTACGTGATGTTCTATCACAACCTGTTGAACCGATGTGATTCAAGGCTAAACTCATTGAATGCGGCTGAATTAATGCGACTCTATTATGTTAAGGGTCAGGTCAAGTACAAATAGCTTTTTTTTGCACATGTTTTATTGTTTACGGTGTAGGATGGAGAACTTACAGGTGCTTTAGCCTTGGCAGCAATGAGGAGGGACATAGTGATTTCAGACAGATAATCAAACACAAGGAAGTCCAATTTTCCACCATAGACAAGCTGAGGAACTGCACGGCAGAGATAAAATTTGCAAGGTTTGGCTTTACATACAGTGGCTCCAAAATATGGACTACACTTAAGAAAAGGTGGGAGTGGCGTCAAAACATAAAATTTTATACATTTTCTGAAAATGATAATGAAATATATATATATATATATATATATGTGTGTGTGTGTGTGTGTGTGCATTGACAGGGCAAATCCTATACGTTAGCGACATCTAGTGGCGATGAAATGATATTACAGTTATCGAGAAAACTGATATCGATTCCTGTAATTTCAGGTCAATGTACAGTGCAATCGGTAACTGCAGTCTACATGCATGTCAGTCCACACGAACATGAATACGTCATTTTTGTTCATGCAAGTTACCTGACGTTGCCGTGTCACCCCAAAACCCCGACGCACACCCGACACGCACAGCCCTGCGTGCCGACGAAGCGTTACGCCTCCCATCGCTTCTTTGACGTGATTCTGTTGTAAAACATCTGACAGACTTCGTGACATGATGTGAACGCAACACATTATTTTTGCAGAAACGCAGCGTTGGGTTTGAATAAACCCTTATCGCCCAACGACGCAGACTCCCGGATATATGCGTCAGATTCGTCATGTCTAGCACATGCTGTTCTTTATGTCGTTTATTTGTACTTTCTCTGCATAAACTTGCGACCAATCTGAGCTGTCAACTATGCATTCGTGTACAACACACATTTACATCCGTGTAGGACAAAAACATTGTATTATAGTTCCTGCCACTCGTATTGCGCTTGCTCGGGGTTTACCACGTGGATGTCAAAACTTATGCACTACATACGTTTATTTACACCATATTTAAATAGACAATGTTGGAATTCTTTCATCGCCATCTTGTTTCCCGTTAATAGCTTGTTTGTTTAAAATACATGTGATGCTGCGGCTGTGCTTTCAGTGTAAAAAGTGTATTTAATCTATTTCAGTGTATGTATTTCTATATTGTTGTATTTGTTATTGCATTAAGAGTAAAGTTTGACATTATAAACGTCAGATCAAGAGTAGGGTGCTGTGTGGGGTGATGGCCTGTAGGCGACACTATAACATCTCTGTTTGTTAGACTTGGCGCAGTGATATGGAGCTGTTATGCGGTCGGCACACCCGGAACACCTTTATATGTGTACATGCAGTGAACGTTAATGCGCACCCATAGAACGTTTGTCAACCAATCAGATTGAAGCATTCAAGAGCCTCGTGGTATAAAAACATATACATATACTTTCCAATCAATGTTTATACCATCTTGACCATCTTAAATCATATTTAAAACAGACAAAAATAGTGTAAAACAAATACAAACGTATTTGGTGTACTTACATTTGGAGTTAACGTCAAAATCCCGCAACATATTTGATTCAAAATGTGTCGTAAAAAATTGAAATCCAACATCAACCCAGATAGCACAATCCCTCTGGTTTACGTCTATTTGACATCTGTATTTACAGCTGCAAGACATCTGCAATATATAGTTTGCTTGTCTGCAATATGTCTCGGAGACGTCTGAACGTCTGTAATACGTCTGCTAAAGATCTGGAGATCAGGAAACATCTGCTGCGTAAAAACATCTGCTAAACATCTTAAAAACATCATCCATTCTAAATCATAAACATCTTACAGACATCTTCTAGACTGACAGCAGGCATCTTCCAGACTTATTGCAGATGAGCAAACTATGTACTGCAGATGTAAACGCAGACATCACATAGACGTAAACCAGATGTATGTGTGCTATCAAGGAAGTGATCACAAAAGGAACTCGCTTCCGCGTTTGGAAAAAGCCATTTTTAGTGTAAATTTAGTGTATCAATGCTAATGAATCGAATGTGATGAAAACTAAGCTGAAAGAAGAAAAACTAAAGGTAGATGCATGTAACAGATTAACAGTAAACACACAAAAATGTTGTAACCTCTGCAAATGGATTCATTCATGCAATTTCCTCAGATTTGCATAACACATTATAATTGAGATTAAACTGTTAGACATTGGGGTCGTTGACAAAAAAAAACTTACCATGTGTCCTATGGTGTGACAACGAAAATGTAGAAAACAACCTGTTAATAATATGCTATTTTATAATATTTTTCTGTGTAATATTTTTCTGGCTGTCAATTTTATATCACTCCAAAAAACTGAACATTAGCTGAATTATCTTCTTATTTATTTATTTATTTCAATAAATGTTTCTTTACTACAGTAACCACTGGCTAATTGTATAAAGCTGCTTTGCAACAATAAACAAGGTGGAAAACAATACCTATATAGATTCAATTGAATTGTACAAACGTCCCATTGTTGCAATTACATTTATTAGAAAGAAAAGGGTTGTGATTTGCCATCTGACAGTTCGATAAAGTAATTTTTTCGTTGGGACCCTATGCTTAAGTGGACCTTTGTGTGTCCCCAAGTCACTAACGTTCCCGGTTCTCCCCAAAGGGACATCGGAGCGTCATTTCTCGGACAAGCACCTTGCTTCCCGTAATCGTGTCGATAGCAGTGGAGAGTTGTGCAATGGTGTGTTTGTCGCTACTGTCTGTTTTCTTACTCTGGAAATGGGCCAGTTTGTCCAAACAGTGTGCACTCTGTTCCAGTATTTCCGAAGGGGGTTGGTGACTCCGACTGGTCAACAATGAGTCAATCGGTTGATCAATCAGAAGGGTTCATATGGGTAAGTGAGCACTGAAGGTCTGTATTCTGCACAGAGAGACCAGAGATGAAGCTCACACACTGTCTTCTCTGTCTGTTGATGGTTGTGTCCTCTGCCTTGGTAAGTGAATATTTAATGCAATATGTAAGTGTTTGCCAGGACTGAAACTCTAAGTCGGCCCTCAGTTATAAATAATCGACTCTTCTATATATAAAATGTATCTGTCTGTATCTCACTCGTATAGTCAGAGGATACAGCTACAGTATTAAACCCAAGAGGTGCCCGTCCTGTTGAACACGGATACAAGGCTCAGGACACCTGTCAGACAAAAGAATGGCCGATGTGTACAGATGACGACTGGGTAAGCATTGTTATGTTCTTTTGATTTATGTGAAAAAATAACCACAAAAGGATAACGGTCTCAACAAATCACAATACATTCCAAGTGCATTGCTACCTAGTAAAAAAACTGGCAAAAAGAAAATACCTTTTATTTTCTTATAGGAAATCAAATGTCCATCTGGCTGTCGAGTGCAAGGCCTGATAGACAAAGCCGATCATGATCTGGTCAAGAAGATAGAGAAGATTCGTCGTCTCCTGGCAGAGGGCAAAGAGCTGTACAAATCCGCCGATACAGTCTCTAAGACGACTTACAGCTACCTTAGAGAACGCCTTACCCTTGACGCAGGTTAGCAATCTATGATTCGTGTCTAAAAATAAAGTTGAAGTATTAAAATAAAAAGATGTGTCATAAAATGTATCCCTCTTTCTGTCAGGTAACGATAACAGATTTGCATCGCTGGCAGAACAACTGAGGCAGAGGATTTCTGAAATCAAGATTAAAATTGACCGGCAGCTAAGGGTACTGGACGCTTTGAAGGCACAGGTCAAAGATCAAGTTGTCACAATGCAGCGATTGGAGGTGAGAAAAACGAATTGAAAATGTATTTTTTATTTATTATTTACGATAAATCGCTTGATAAATGATGTTTCCTCATATGTTTGTCACTTTGGATGGAAGAGTCTGATAAATGTTAATGTGAAAAACAACTAAAAGTGCGGAATCCATTCTGCATTAAATTCTTAAAGGGTCGTTTCCACAAAAATCAACAATTCTATCATTAATTTTTCACTTTCATGTGGTTCAAAACCTGAAACACAAAAGGAGATATTTTGAGAAATGGCTCTGTGGAGGAAAAATAATTGTGACAGAATTCAAATTTTTGGGTTTCCACAATCTTTTCCACAATCTAATTCCAATGTTAACTTTCTGTCCCGGCACAGGTGGACATTGACATCAAGCTGCGAGCCTGCAAGGGCTCTTGCTCCAGCTACAACGAGTTCACCGTTGACAAGGAAAGCTACGTGCAGCTAGGCAAACAAATGAATAATCTGAACGCTTTGAACGTACAGAGCGTAGAGACCGTCAGTTCCTTGAGTGTCATGAAGAGCAGGCCATTGAAGGACGTTGTGTTGCCCAACATTTACAAGTCAGCAGCCGGCCAGGACAAAACCGAGCAGAAGCTTCTCTTTGGAGACGTGGGTCAGTTGCAGCTTTCTCTGGAAGCCGAAGGTTCAACTGCGGAATCCGCCGCCACCGTTAGCAAGATCCCCACAGGTACGGGCTCCTCCACACACACCCTTCATTGCTCCAAGTCGGTGCGCAGGACGGTAGTGCACACCAAAGACGGCCCCGTGGAGAAGGTAGAGGTTATAGGTGGCGGGCCCGGGTGTGAAGACTTGCAAAAGCTTGGAGTTTCAGATCAAGATTTTGTGGCCGCGGTCAATGAAGGGAAGGATCTGAGTCGTGACGGCGTGAAGATAACCTTGACACGTGGAAACGAAAGGTCTATCACGACTCTGAGCCACGGCACAGATGATCTAGGCGTATTCGGCGATGACTTCTTTAAGGGACTCGGCACAGAAGCCAGAACGTCCTCATTGTCGTCCACCTCCACTTCAAAAACAAGTATGATAGATGGAAGCAAAACGTCCACGAAGACTGTCTTATCTAGCAACACCGATTTCGGGGATGACTTTGGGGCGTTCATGCGCGGCGATGTGGATGAGGACCTTCCCGATATCCACGCACGGAGTATCAAAACGCGTGACGAGCGCAAGACTGACGTTGTTGGTGAAGGTACACTCGAGTGAATTTAATTGAACCAGCATATGCAAGTCGACCATTTTAAAGCAGTTTAATTATTTTGATGATACTGAAAATAGTTTTAGCGCTCTTTGGAAACATGTGGTATAATGGACTAAAGTAAGAATAACAACCTGTGTTTAATTCACGTTACATGTAATTGTATTCAAAAGCTTATAATTCGTTGACAAAAAAAGTCATCCGTGATAGCGCAAGACAGATTTGGATCTCTTGAAGGATTGTGCAATACAGCATGGCTCTAATCCGCAGATGTGATGTCTTCTTTCAGATTGCGTTGACATCCAGCAGAAGCATGCAAATGGCGGTCAGAGCGGCCTGTTCAAAATAAAGCCGTCCGGGTCAGAGGAAATCGTAGTTTACTGCGACCAGGGCACAGGGTTGGGTGGCTGGACTCTGGTCCAGCAGAGGGAGGACGGGTCTGTTAACTTCAATCGCACTTGGAAGGAGTATCAAGCTGGTTTCGGCAAGATAGACCAGCAGGGTAGGGGTGAGGTCTGGATTGGGAACAAGCTCTTACACCTTCTCACGCAGAAGGAGAGCGTTCTGAGAGTCGAGTTGCAGGATTGGGATGGGAACGAGGTGTACGCCGAGTACAACGTTAAAGTTGGCTCGGAGGCGGAAGGATTCGCGATGAGCGTTTCAGAGTACACGGGCGACGCAGGTGATGCGTTGGTGGAGGGACAGCCTGATATGAAAAACTTCCTGTCACATGCTGGAATGAAGTTTAGCACTTTTGATAAGGATAACGACCGATGGGAAGAGAATTGTGCGGAGATGTATGGCGGTGGATGGTGGTACAATAACTGCCAGTCGGCCAACCTCAACGGGATTTATTATAAGGGTGGTCGGTACGATCCTGGCACCAAGGTTCCGTATGAGATTGAGAATGGTATTGTGTGGCTGCGTTTTAAACCAGCAGATTACTCCCTCAAACTAGTGAGAATGAAGGTCAGACCCGTCTAAAAACTTGAAAGAGATACAGAAGATGTAAACAATGGTGGTGGTTTTGAATGATTATTATTCTTCTTCTTGGCTTCATGTAAATTCATAATATTGCAATGTCAAATTTACACGAGCAGCATACCTTATGTTTTCAATAAAAATTTGTTCAATTCAAGTTCTGGGATGTGCGTTGTTATTTCAGTGTATTTGTTTGTGGAACAGACAGGGCAGGTTTATTTGTAGCATGTTTCATACACAAAGACATCATTTGAAAATACATTTCTGGACATACTGGCCTGGCTTTTGGCGGCCATGCACTGCTGATAACCGCACCAAATCCTTTTATTTACTGTTTTACTATTCAGTATTTTTTTACTATTCAATAAATCAAATATATTTTAGTGTGCCATAATATTCTTTAAATTAATTGAACCATTTTGACTAGAAATACAAGAGTATAATGACAATATAAACTAATCCATTATAACAGACTGCATCTCGAATAACACTACATGTTTATATTTAACTTGACATTATGAGTTATTTTCAACATTCATTTGGTTATTTAGTTACATTTGCATGTCAACTACTTTGCACGATCAAGAAAAGAAAAAAATACTGTGCAACACCGACTCACAATCTTTAAAAAACTCAGTTAAAATACAAACGAGAAGACACTATTATTTTTTCCATTAAGTTTTATTATGCAACACAACACATAAAACAGACGTTTTGGCTTCTTGACAAAAATTAGCTTTAAACATATCTATTCATTACATAAGATTTCTACCCTTAAAGGGATAGTTCACCCCAAAATTTTAATTCCATGTCATCATTTATTCACCCGTCATGTCAAACCACTCAGACTTTCTTCCGTGGAACACAAAAGAAGATATTTTGAAAAATGTTGCAAAGCCAGACAACGGCGGTACCCATTTACTTGCGTTGGTTTTGTGTCCGTACAAGTGAATGGGTACTGATGTTGTTTGGTTACTAAAATTCTTCTAAATATCTTGTTTTGCGGAAGAAAGAAAGTCATACAGGTTTGGAAATGAGACTGAGTAAATGATTACGGAATTCTCATTTTTGGGGTGAACTATCCCTTTAATGTGCATTCAGTTTTTAAAAGCGACCATCACTTATAAGCATTAAAGTGAAGTGTGTGTTGGTGTGTTGCAGTGTGTAAGGACTTACAACCTAACCTCAAACCACATAATCGCTATGGTAACAGCAGATTTGGACAGTGCCCTGTACAGCCCACGTACCCTTTGTGCTCGGATGATGAGACGGTGAGTCAGTTTTAGCACATTTTTATATTTTGTGGGACAATGACATCACCTGTGTTATTTATAAAATAGAAAAAATAATAAAGTGCAAAAATGAATAAATCTGATATTCCTCATTACAGCACACTGATAAATTACAGAAGCTGCCAAAGAATAAAATTGTGCACGAGGAAATGAATGTTTCTCTCTGATGATCGGTTGTATTTGGATCTTTTCTGTGTTTGTTGTTTTACAGGAGGACAAATGTCCATCCGGTTGTCGACTGGAGGGTCTTATAGATGCGGCAGATGAAAACATCCATAAACGCCTGAGGGAAATCTGTGAAAGGATTCGACAAACTGACGACATCGCTTCATCTGTAATGGCAGAAAGTGTCCTGTTCTATGGGTCACAAAAAAAAACTTTCATCCAAACCTACAGTAGGTTTAATTATTTTTTTAAGTTTTATTTGCCTTTACAAAACCTCTGCTCTACATAAAGTTGTCTTTTTTAATTTTGTGTGTATTTTGTAGTGCAAGAGCTCAGATATGCTGAGTTTGCTGAAGGGCTTCAGAGAAATCTAACATTTCTTCAAACGAGATCTGGAGAGCTTGCAAATGTATTACAGAAGCACCATCACTTGCTTTTGAGTCAGATAATGGAAATGCATCGACTTGAGGTGAGGCGTGTGACAAAGCCCTTTACATCTTCCATTTCTGTTCATTGTATTCATTAGACCAGAAAGTCAATAAAGTGATGCAGGCCATCTTCAATCAATATATTTGCACAGAAGTCCTGCAGTATCATCTGAGTCAGGGATATTACTATTTGCTTTCTGTTGAAATGTTACTTTTAGTTTGATTTAGACTTGTTTTTGTTTATTTTTTGGAGCGAAGGTGGACATTGACATCAAAATCCGTGCGTGCAAAGGATCGTGCAAGCAAACCTTTGACCATGCGGTCGATACGGAAGGCTTCGAAGTGATGGAGAGCAAAATGGCAGAATTCAGCATCACCTCAAAGGGACAAAAATCATTCCCCATTAACAAAGAATTTAAACTGGAGCCTGTCGATCAGCCCAGTGTGTTGCACACGTACAGAAAAATCCCCACCGTCCGTTCTGAACTCCTTACAAAGTTTGACGATATTGAGCAGCACCAGGTGCTTTCTGATGAAATCTAGATGATATTTAATCATTTTCATGTCTATCAGTATTTTTAAAGGGTCTGGTTTGAGGATGCTTGGGTAACATATTACCAGTTATGGCAAAGTATTGTACCTCATTTATGTTTTGTTGTTTGATTGATATGTCTCAAACGTGGCAAATTTAATTTGTCTCAACGTCATGTTTACAGTTTATTTATTATTATGCATCTAACTTGTGTCAGACAATTTCAGGTATCATGTCAAACTAGCAAACACTGTCAATTAAAAAACCTGAAAAGAAAACTGTCACATTCACTTTGTTTGAGAATTCTAATAATGATATATTCATTTAATATTTGCATATATAACTAATAAGCCTACTAAAAGGGATAATTCGACTAAAGATAAAAACTTATAGCGTCATTTATTCACACTTATGTGATTCAAAACACGACTCTTTCTTCAGTGGCACACAAAAGAAGATATTTTGAGAAATGTGTATAACTCTTTTCACAAACCCATCACACACGTCGTAGTGGTTTTGTGTCCATTCAATAACAGTCACTGGAGTTCAATGTTATTTGTTTCCATCTCATGCAGGTTTGCAATGACATGAGTAAATGATAAAAGAATTGCCATTTTGGCGTGTACTATCCCTTTACGCTTACTAAAATCTTATCTTTGAACTGAGCTTGTACTTTGAAACTGATTCAGAACACTGAAGCTTTAAATAAACAGTTTTATCATAAATACACAATGTTCAGATACACTTAAAAAAAAGGGTTCATCACAGCGATGCCATAAAATAACCATTTTGGTTACTCAAAGAACCAGTCAGTCAAAATGTTCTTAAAGTTTCTTTATGAAACCATAGAACCAAAGTAAAATGCAGTTATACTGAAGTTATCTTATAAAGGATGTCCTTATTTAAAATTAACTACATGACTTTGGGTAATTCTAGCGTTTTGGATATGACATTCTGCCTTATGGATGTGACATAAAACTACTCAGAGAATGTATTTGTAACCAATATACTGAACCATCTGTTTATGTTTTATTAAACCCTTGTAGAGTTAAAAAATCTGTCTATGCACAAGTTTACAATTGTCAAAAAAGGCAAATGAACACGGTTGTGACAAACAAATACTTCTTTTCGTATTTCTGTGAATTAAAATGGACAAACTTGAAGCAATCATTCCCAACAAATGGAGAAGGGATGCCTCTTCATAGAATATAAAATATTTACTTTATTTTAATGTTCATGTGCCCATTTATGAGGAATATGTAGCGATATGGATGTGACAATCCTGAAAACTCCGAAAAATGATCCACTAAAACAAATGCTTTTAAAACTTAAAGAGAGACCTCATGTGTATATGAACCAGCAAATGATATTATATGTGCTGTTCGTATAGTAAAACCTTTGCCAAAAAACAGATTGTTTTCATGGTAATCTTGACATTTTCATGGAATTGCACATTTACACATTTGGCAAACACTTTTAACCAAAGTAGGACTGTCACAAGAATAGATTTGTATGACATATTTATAGTGGCAAAAATAATTAATGGTAACAATATATTTATTAAAATTATTTATAAATAATAATAAAGACAGCAACTAAATAAAAAAGAAAGGTAGTATAAGAGAGACTCTATACAAATTGTGTCCCATTTGGGAAAAGTTCTCAATGGGTCCAGAATTATTTACTGTATTACAATACTGTAAATGTATTATTACCTCAAAATCGCAAATAACGTCTTGTAACATCACGGTTATTGGTACCGGTATATTATGACACTCCTTTTATCTGTATAGGTATAACTTTTTACTCCCCTTCATTGCTTCAGATTTGTATAAATGGATTGCTACAGCCTATAGACAAATTTTTTCCGTCCCAGTGATGCATTAACAGAATGTGTGTGTATGTTACATGCATTTGTTACGAGCTATTTAATTGTTGTTTAACATGCTCTAAATGTATACAAAAAGCTAAACAAATAAAGAAGTCACACCCAGTATTATGTTACAGGTCTGCTTTATTAAGAATTCAGAGGTGCCCATCTGGTTTTATTTAGTTTTCTTTTGCATGTGTAAAATACTGAATGCCATATGCATTTTAGTCTGCATTTTCAAAAAATATTTTTTATTAAGTCACATTCTTCAATAGATACATAGTTATAGTATCTCCTGTAAATTTAATTGGTTTCGCAGGCTGTAGTCTTTAAGCTTTGAAGAACGGTCTGATCTTCATGCTGATAGACTTGAGTGAATACCACGAACCCTTCCAGTTCATCCACACGATGCCGTCATCTGTGCCGTGCTTGGCCATGTTTTTTGTATAAGCTCCGCCCCAATAATAACGTCCATTAGGATTGCAAGAGTGGCATCGGTTGTACCACCATCCACCCCCATCTTCTCGAGAACATTGCTTTGAAGGATCACCAGCTATCCTACGATTGACAGAATTGGAGAAGGAGAAAATATATTAGTCACATATAAATGTTTTGGGATTTGATGACAGGAGGGACGACGCTCACCATCTGTCATTGTCTCTGTCATGCGTGCTGAACATCATGCCATTGTGAATGGTCATAGTACGGTTCTCCCCGAACAGTTCATTTGCACCATCCATAAACGTGTTTCCGGCAGTTCCAGAGTAACGCCCGACCGATAGGATGTAATTTGTGACCTCGCCTTGCATCGTGAACTGCTCGTATCTAGCGTGGACCTTCAAACTCTTCCAGTCTTCCATTTCGACCAGAAGTTCAGTGGGACCCATCTTTGTAAGATGACTGATGTGATCATTACCCAACCAGTACTCACCTAAACAGTAAAAACACCAAGATAACGCAAAATGAATGTGACATAAATATAAAAACTATGTAAAATAACAGATATTTTCTGGTAGTTGGGGCACCAGAAATATACTGTAAAACAAAACAATTCCAATACAATCACAGGTTATTTTATTTATATTTTTTTGTAATTTAATGGTTTTTTAACATATTCCAAAAAATATGTGAAAACAGTAACATATTGTAAGTATTTTGTTTTTGCTGTTTGACATTATGTTGTGTTGGACCATATGTAGATAATATGGTAAAAAACTGGTCAACTGGCACACACTGGTATGAATTTTGTAGGTTGATGGCTAGCTCATCCGTTGTTTGATACACCTCTTTCCACATTTTTATTCTGAAGAAACACATCATATCACTTGTAAGCCATACAGTAACTCACCAGGAGTTTGGCAGTGTCCTTTGCCCACGTCAAAAGCAATGTTTCCAAAGCCTCTGCGATAGTCGTCCCAACGCCGGCCAAAATCAACACTGCCGTCCATACGATTCTGGATAAGCACCCAACCTAGGAATTATAATGAAGGAATGTTGTTGAGACTCAGATTTTATATTCGTTTTTGATTCCAACATGAGACACAGTTTGATATAGTATTCAAAAAGGGTTATGTGAACTGGATGTTTTTTGTCTTGTTTTACAGTACAAATATCCAAAAATGATTCAATCAAAATTTAGATGAAAAATACAGAAATCAAGTCTTCAAACTGAAGATAATCTCAAACTAAAGGTTTTTATGTTTAAAACAAGAAATAAATATTTGGTTCATCTGACCCCTCCCTCAAAGCAAGTCAATATATTTAAGGAAGGGGAATATTAATACCTTTTTTTGTTTGTCAAGTTATAAATAGTTATGATAGTTAGTTAGTTATAGATTCTGTTTAGATCATGTATGTTTATTAAGACTATGTGAGCTATATAAAATGAAGGTTTATGGGTTTGTTGAGCAATACATTTGCAGGACGAATGACATAAAGTCATAAAAGCAATGAAGTAAACCGTACCTCCATTATTAGTACTCTGATCACAGTAGACCTTGAAAGGCATGGCGAGTGGATCGGGCCGTATGAGGTACATCTGAGATTCCTCTCCACCTTTGCGATAAATGTCCTCGCACTCCTTGCCGGAAACCACAGGAATCGGGCAAGAGACTTTGCAAGGTATCGAGCACCTGGCCTTCTGTGCAGAAATGGCTTTCTCCAAACGTTGAATCTTGTCACGCACCTTTTCAAGCACTGACTGCAGGATTCTGATGTTCTGGGGGAAGGTGATGTCCACGGCCTCTTTTATATAAGCATGCTGGGTCTCTAGGCTGTCTGTGTACTGGCTAACCACAGCATTGTTACCTGTGATAGTGGAAAGCATTTAACATCTACTTAAAAAGTAAATGTGCGTTCAAGATAAACGTTTTGTCCATGTACACATGAATCAATATAAATCACCATCTAAACATTTATGAAGTGGGTTACCTTGGCCCACTCTTTGTCTCTGGGCGACTTCTGTAGACATATGCGTGACGTACCCGTATACATTGTTAGAGGATTGATATAAATCATCTACAGATTTTTTCAGCTGTTCTACACCTGGCCTCACATTAAATTCTTGCTTCAGGAGGCTTTTCTTCAACTCACAACCTGTGGGACACAATACACCCTATACAGAAAGAAAATAATTGCATCACTATTCATTAAAAAATCATTTCAACAGAAATGAATGCCTGCATGAGATATGATGTCTCTGTCTACGGTCACTGATATACAAGAAATAAGCATTAACCATTTTCTCAGAGAGGTGAGTACATCCTCCGGCTTCCAAAACTTCCTCTTTTTCTTGCAGAGCCGTCCCTACGGGTGCTGGAGTCGGTCTCCCACGGTAACGGCCACCTCCGCTGACAGGTGGTGGTGCGGCTGGCCCTGTAGAGTACGTTTCGCGACCTCTGTTGACAGGACGATGACCTCTTGGATCTAGGACTTCTGTAGGCTGGATTCAACACAAAATATGCAAATCTAAAGTTTCACATCAGCAACAATATCAGAGGTTGTACTACTTTTTCAGTTTTGCAGGCATAGCCCACTAATTCCCATAGTGTTTTTTTTTTACACGGAACTCATGAGATACCTATTGTCCTTTTTAGGGAATGATAATTATATAATATAAAATATATTTCATATTTTTATGGATTTTGATCCTCAATTTATGCATTAAATTATGTTCACTGATATAATTCTGAGGAAAGGGGACATACCTCTTTCTTTATCTCCTGTGTTAGAAAAGAAAGAAAAACAAGACAGTATTATCAGCATGAACCATTTAAATTCTTACCTTGTCAATTGTTGAAATCAAGAAAAATTATATTTACTGTATCTTCATCATCGTAATCTGTGTTGGCCTGTGCGAGAGCTCCACCAACACAGAGAAAAAGTAACAGAAGAAGCTTCATTTTTGTGGAGCTCACAATTTAGTTCTGTGAGAATGTGAGTTTCTCAACTGTTCGTAAATTCTCTGTTGTTTAGAGATTTTATACCTGGTGACCCATCTGTCCTGGAAGAGGAGGGACTACAGTGCTGGTTAATATTTAATTCTGGACATGTCATTACACGTAATGGTGGACAGCATCATTTTTGGGAAATGAAAAAGGGACATGAGCGAAGCATGTATAATATGTATTGCACAGTGAGTCATTTGTTTTTCAGCTACGTCAGGTACCTCTATACAGTACATCAGAAACTACTGTATACCAATAAAAAGTTGGCACCTTGTTAATAAAAAATGTCAATAACAATGGCGGAAGATTGTGTTTCAATAGCTCTTGCTGACAGAACATTAAATAAAGGCTTCTTGTGCCCAATTTTACTATTGAGTGCAACCGGTCTAAAAAGGAAAAGTAGTATGAAATAAAAGGACTACTAGTACTGTAGTACTGATGAAGATAACACCATGGTATTAACTTTAAACTGGAAAACATTGAGACACGATTGAGATTTACTGGTATTTGTCTGTATGCTCTGTTCAATCCGGATTACTCGGCGGGTAAAACATGTTGTTTGTCTATGTTGCGTGATCTGCAAATCTCATACACCCACATTTCTGACTCAATGTTTATCAGGCTTCACTGTGACAAACATACACTTTGTACTCTAATGTGCGGTGAAATCATTAAACAGATTTTTTTAAATGTTTTATATTACTTAGAGTATAAATGATACAAATAATGTACAGTGGCATACACTGTAAAAACAATACCTGCTAAAACAATTAAACCATCAATAACATTATATTAGATTGAACCAATAGAACTCTATCGGTATGCCCAAAACACACCACATAAGGGATTTTCTAATGGTTCTAATGGTAAACAGCCAATGATTCATAATTGTATTGTAAACCATAAGAAATTGTACTAAATCAATTAAAAAGCGAATGTTTCCATTATTCAGCAGAAAACGTCAATGTATTATTTAATTTACAAATAAATTCACTGTATTTGCATTTATGGCGTTTTTTATTTTGAAAACCACAGACTGCAGTTTAATTCAAACGAATTGTCATAGTATTAGTGTATCAAGACCCCTCGGGCCCGTGGAGTGGAGGAGTGTGCGACTGCGCATGCGCAGAACCGTTCCAAAGACCGTCATGAGCACAATGTCTGCCCGTCGAAACGGATCTATTAATAGATGACTCGAATCAAGACCGTGATACATAATGGCTGACCTGCAACCCCAGGTACTCGTTTTAGTATATCGTTGATAAATATTACTCGAAGTGTAAGACGTTGACATGTTTTGCCCCAAGTCGAGGATCACATTATAACCGGCGCGGCTGTTTTGTTTACACAGCGCTATCCAGACGCTTGGCCGATCGTGTATTAGTATTTTCTATAACAGGGATGTTTTATATGAGGTTCGCGTCGAGTTTGCAGTATACCGGGTGAATGTAAGGATAACGGTCGCAAACGTGGCAGGAAAATGGTGAAAGGGCAGATTCTGTTTAAATTGGGCAGGTCACATATGACCAGTTTGTTAGGATAGTCATTGATATTTTACTAGAATGCTGAATCTGATATCATTATAAATCATAACTGGTATTCTTGTATGCTAACCGATTTGTAGAAAATCATGCCTGACAGTGTGGGGGCGTGGCCACGCAAGCTCGCTGACAGCTAGAGGCAGCGAGGGGGCGTGGCTGCACAAACTCTTCCTCGTCTGGTGGCGTGGACACGCACGGTCGTGTTTATTCCACGTTCTTCTTCGGCACACAAACAAACCTGAGAACAAAACGTTTTTTAATGGATTCTTTTTTTTGATGTTCATTAGTTACCCGTTTATTCCGATCAATGTATTTTTATAACAAAAATACGCCACACGTGAGGTGTACGGCGCTGAAATACTTGATTCTGATTGGGCAACTAATCATTGTCTGGTTTGTGGAATAATGTTGTTTCATTATAGTAAAATAAACAATGTTCATAAAATAATTAAACTAGTTTATGATATGTTATTTTTTACACGAAGCGTAGCATGTTATGTTGTTGTGGTTAACATACATGTGCACTATGTAGTGTATTTTACTACTAAACAATATTTCTCACTCTAGTTGTTTCTTCAAAGGGGGATCTTCTGAAAATTACCCACAGAGAAACCTGGAAGTAAGTGCGTGCAGTACTGTATATCGACCTCTTTTGCTCAAAATAATGATGTCACAGGCTATTTCCAAAAACTAAAACTATAGGTAGTCCACCTTTCTTTTAACATTTACATTTATGCATTTGGCAGATGCTTTTATCCAAAGCGACTTAAATTGCATTATTCTATACATTTATACATAGGTATGTGGAATCCCCTAGGTTTCGAACCCACAACCTTGCGTTGTTAATGCAATGCTCTTTTGCATAAATGTAAATGTAAAAAGAGTGGTTGGAAATCGCCTGTGACATCATTATTTTGAGATCGATTTTTTTGTAGCTCTTTATAATTTTCTGGATAAATATAGTTTCTGGAGCAGGTGCATGTCACTGTCCTGGGCTTGTCTATGAGTCCATAAATAAAACACATTTTTTCATGACCTCATTACTATTTCTTGCTTTTGCTGTGTTTTTGACTCCAGGATGCAGCACGAAAGGTTGCACGTGAAGCACAGAGGCCACGAGGCCATGCATGCTGAAATGGTTCTGATTCTCATCGCAACACTGGTGGTTGCACAGATTGTGCTGGTTCAGTGGAAGCAAAGACACTGCAGATCATACAATGTGAGAGTCGTGTTATAAATTCTACCAAAAATGCTGTAATAGTGACCTTTATCACATAACAAGTAAACTGTTATTGTGTGTTGTTCTCTTACAGCTGGTGACATTATTGCAGATGTGGGTGGTTCCGTTGTACTTCACCATTAAGCTTTACTGGTGGCGTTTCCTGTCTACATGGGGCATGTTCTCGGTCATCACTAGCTATGTCATATTCAGGGCCACACGCAAGCCTCTCGCCTGCAGAACACCACGGTAATGTTTGAAATAGCTATACTTTGAATCCTTTATATAAAATTCCAAACCTTTAAGACATTCTTTTGTCTGTCGGATAGAAAGGCACACATTTTTGCTGATGTGGTGCTATTTATAGTCTCAATTTGGACCTTGTAACGTTCTTAAAATATCTTCTTTTGTATTTCATGGAAGAAAGTCATACCGTTTTGGAAAAAAACATGTTTATTGGTCTACTATAGCCTATGTAACGCTCCTGCAGAATTAGTTTTCTTGTCTATTGCTATTTAGAATAAGTAGTAAGAGAAGTCTGATTCACATTTACAGGATGGTGTATAAGTGGTTCCTCCTTATTTACAAGCTCAGCTACGCTGTAGGAGTGATCGGATACCTCGCTATCATGTTTACTATGTTTGGATTCAACGTTTTCTTCAGGTTCGTGAACATGATTTTACATGCATTCATTTAGAATTACTTGCTATCATTTTGCATCTTCAGAAAGAAAGTCTGTTTC
Source organism: Barbatula barbatula (assembly GCF_947034865.1). NCBI lineage: Eukaryota > Metazoa > Chordata > Actinopteri > Cypriniformes > Nemacheilidae > Barbatula > Barbatula barbatula. The sequence continues at coordinate 22,493,785 of NC_136771.1, forward strand.
TGGTTCTGCAAAGCCTCTGGACCCTGCTGTCACCAATAATAAAACATAGGAAATAAAGTCACGGGTGCAAGTGTTAAAGTTGAATTGCAATTATTAGAATATTGCATTTATGTATTTAATAATATTTCAATAATGTACAATGACTTCCTTAAACATCAAAGGTGCTATAGTGTGATATGAGGTTAGGGGCACATTTTTGCATTTATTTTAATCAATGGCTTCAATCACGTACACATTCCAGCACTTCATCCATCTATGTATATCAACTGCAGTTCTGATGTACATCTACAGTAGCTCACGTCAAGGTGTTTTTAGTCATTGCTGGCCTCCCAGCTGGAGTCCCTGAAGGTTAGAAGCCCCAGGACACTGGTCCCATTGGCCCAGTCTGTAATCTGTCCTTGTTTCAAAGTTAATTGTCATTTTCCTCCTGCGGTTCCCGTGGCAGTGCTGATATACTGCAATGCTTTTTGGGAGAAGTGTTTTGTGACACTGTAGGGTGACATGAGATGGACGAATTGCGGTGACATTCAGAGAATGTGCATGCCAGGCCGGTTGCTGTGGGAACTGTGCCGAGGGTTTTCACTGAAGACCAGGAAATGAGGACATTGAAATCCTGAAAAAGTTATAGACTCAAGTGAATATGATTTTCTGTAGTTATGATGATCAACACTAGAAATGTTTCGTCAACTAGAAGTTGCTCTTTGTAAGCCTAATCTATATTTAATCAAATATAATTAAACAAATATATATATATATATAAAATTAATTAATTATTATTAAATGCATTTTCATACGTAAAATATATTTTATAAAAAAAAACTGGGAAAGAAATAATTCTTTGTAGAGTGATACAATTCCTAAATATATATTCTTAGCGATAACATAATTTGATCAATTTTCATTTCTGTTTTCATTGGATGTTATGAATGCAATTTTCAGATATTATAGTGATGAGTATTCATTGGTTGAATTTAAAATAGTATTTACTGTATATAAATATACAGTATAGTGAATATATAATACTATCACAATTATACATTTCCTTATATTATATTTAATATGCTGTAGATGTTTGAGAAGCTGGTCAAATACAGATTTCCCTATTAGGATCTATAGTGCCTGTAGTTTTCTGATATCATGATGAAAGTGTTTGGACATACTGTATATTAAATGAACATGAAAGTAAACTAAATCAAACAAAAACTTTTCTATCTTTGTTCAGGATCAAAGCTGACGACTCTATGGATGTGGGTGTGATCATGCTTTTCTATGGTTTATATTATGGGGTAATGGGCCGTGACTTTGCAGAAATTTGCTCCGACTACATGGCATCTACCATAGGGGTAATAACTCGTATGTCTCATTGCACAAATCTTTTTTTTTCATTCTTTTCAATTTCCCTAATAAGTTTGCCGGGTGTCTTCCTCGTTTCATTATTATTTCAGTACTATAACATGGGTGGCATGCCGTCCCGAACCCTTAGTGATGACATATGTGCGGTGTGCGGTCAGAAGATTCTTGTGGACATAGATGAGGAAGGAATTATTGAGGACACCTACCAGCTCTCCTGCGACCACATGTATAGCCGATTTAACTTTTGAAAGCAACTACACAAAACATATTCAGAAGAGACAAGTATGGGACAAAAGTAAATATGTTTATCCTTAACCTCTTGTTGTGAACAGATTTCATGAATTCTGTATCCGTGGCTGGTGCATCGTTGGAAAAAAACAGACATGCCCATACTGCAATGAGAAGGTGGACCTCAAAAGGATGATGAACAACCCGTATCCTTCATATTTGCTATAAATGGTATTGAATCAATTTATGGTTCACTAGAAATGTTTTTTAAAATGTTAACATGTCGCGCTTTATGACTGCTTATTATATTTACCCTTAAATCTGATCCCCAGCTGGGAAAGAACACATGTCTTATATGGCCAGCTTTTGGATTGGTTAAGGTACCTGGTCGCCTGGCAACCCATCATTATTGGAATCGTGCACGGAATAAATTTTTCACTTGGACTTGAATAGATTTTCACAGTATTTAGTATTTAAATCGAACAGCTGCTTTTGTAATTTATTTGATATAAACTTTCAGAAGTGTCCTACGATGATACATCAAAGACGTATCCCTCTCGTTCCAAAGCTGCTCAACTGTATGCGTTTTTTTTTGTTAAATGTGTGCCTCTTTTTGTATGACTATTGAATTTTCATTTTTGGGTGAAATATCATTTGGTGAAATAAGATTGTTTGAAATGATTGAAAACGGCAGGTAAAAGACTGGAAGTTTGGGTATAGACTGTAATTAATTGACAATTCTGTTCGATGCAATAAGTAATAGGTAGCAAACACATATAATACAGGTTTGGACTCTGTTGATCACTTGATTGACAAGAAAACATGTTTTTATTCATGTGCCGCTGCAGAAATACTCACCGATAGTCTCAGTTACCGATGAATGAAGCAAAATCACCTCCTGCTCGATCGTCATGATTTGACATTATATGTAGCATTATATTGCTGCTGTCTTTCTGAAACGTCATATCTCCATATTTCGTGTTTTTTCTTTTTATATTAGTCACCCTTTATGTTTGTCACTGGGTTTTGCAAATATCTTACCACTGAGAAAAGTATTGAAAAGTCAACTTTGATGACACAATATGAAATCGTTGAAAAAGTTCAGTTTTTTTTGTTTGTTTGGACATACAAGGTTTCAGAAGGACATTGATGATATATAAAACATTGATGCAAGAAAAAGACTGTAAGCTCAATTATTACTTTTAACATGTGAGAGTTTTTATTGATCTGTTTTCCAGAAGTTTCTTTTCAGGTTATTCAATGTTTTTTGTTCACCGTTTAGTTAAAGTACCAAAATTTTATTTGCAACCAATAAACAAAAATGCAGATGCAGTTTGCATGCAGATGTCACATATGTGTACTAACTGAGCTAGAAAATATTTGTCTTTATTTTCTTCCTGACGTTATGAGGAGTCTTCAAAAAACAAAAGTGTAATGCTCTGTACATAATAATGATGTTTTTTATAAAGTGATAGCGATATCAAAGAAATCAACACAGTTTAAGCAAGTCGTAAACAAGCACACATCTGCAAGGTAACCTAATAAATATTCTACTGAAATCATTTTCAACAGTATAAAAAGAATGAGAAATGTTTCAAAAAATAAGGCTGAATTTATGCGCAAATCATGAACATTCAAGTAATATCTCTTTTTTGATCAACATAAAACATTATTTCATTACAATCCTTATATACAGAAAACCACAAGTGATTCAGCACAGGTTAAACCATATACATCATTTACAATACAAATTTACTGTATTAAATCAAAATGACAACTGCTTCGTAATGATGATGATGATGATGATGATGATGAAGTCATTGAATTGAAAGTGAAAATACTATTGTTATTAAGTTATGATGGTATTTGTATTTGTGTTATTACTACTGCGTGAATCATGCCTCTAATGAATCCCGGGATACACAAGAGAATGAGATGAAAATCAATTCCTTGAACATTTCTGGTATTTAACTACAAGCCACAAATGAACTCAATTTAGTTTTGAACCCCAAACAAAATGCACACCCTTTCTTTGAAACATTAGTTAAGATAATTACACAAATATATAGATATTTCCAGTTTCAATAGCATTTGTAAAGAAAATATAGTCCTAATATTTTCTAAATAAACAGCTGTATGCTAGCTTCATCCTAGAAGACTGCAAGGCAGCAGTTGTGTTGTGTAATTTACGGTTAGCCTCATACACACACACACACACACACATTATACAGGACAAACAGATTGACTGTAACTTTTCATGTCAAATTACCAAACAGAGGTTTGGATTTTGCTGTTTGACAGACTTGACCGATTGGAAAATGAATTTTAAATCAGGGGATACGATCAGCATTTTAGTTAACTGTAAGACAGACATGAGCGACTGTTTGAAGATGATAACACAAATGTTGAGCCGTATGAATATTCATGTTCAATAAGATAATTAAAGTGTTTAGATACGGTTAACATCTTGCCTTTATCAACATCTTGACACATTGGTTGGTTTACGACACTCGGCTCTTTCCAAAAGAGTGATGCATGCATGAGTCACGCATGCAGCATGTACATTTCCAGCCAAGATGAACCTTAGTATACAGACCAATGCATTCGGCCGTCTAAGTTCGACAATTGTTCTCGAATTTTGGCAAAGGCATTCCAAGGCATTCTTTGAACAATGCACGTTAACAAGCTTTAATCCTAGAGTCGAAAAGATGTGGAACGGAACCGTGAGGGCGTTTCTTGTAATCGTGAGGGATTTACTATTTAAGTGCAACAACTGGACACATACGTTATGACGGCAATGTCCAACGAACAGTCACTCTCAAGTCACTGCAGGTATCGATAGACTTTGAAGCAGTGGTTTCCAGAATCGGCCACCACAACATGACCGTCAGAGGTGAGAGCGAGACCCTGCGGCCCGTACAGAGGGTCGGCGGCCGTATTGATGTAGGAGAGGAACGACCCGCTTCCGTCAAAAACCTAAAACAAGAGAAAGAGCAACGTCGTGGCATGAAATTACACACTTCTTTAAATATTCAAACTTTTATGCAAGGAACTGTTATTGCTTTCATGATATTTTATCAGTGTGGGAATCTAATCCATGACCTGCAAAGCTATCAACTGAGCGAAAATTATTATGAACAGCCAAACATTATTTACACATTAAAGTCTTAGGATATCAGCAGACATCTGGGTTCATCTGATCCAGTTTAATTTTACCTGTATCCGACTGTTTCCCCAGTCTGCCACGATAATGTTGCCATTGACGTCCACAGCGACCCCTGTAGGTGCATTGAACTGTCCATTGCCTTCACCGTTCGACCCAAACTTAAGCAAGAAATCCCCATCTGCATTGAACACCTATAACAGAGACATAACAGAATGTGATTAGATTTTTTATTATTTGATTATTATTTGACATTATAAGGACATACAGTAAAGTGTTTAAGAGAGGTAGACCGTCATACTTCACGATTCTTACTGTAAAAAATTTGAGTAAATATACACTTTTTTGATATTTGGATATTACACCATTTTTGATATTTTGATATCTCCAGTTTTAATATAAAGATGCACTTATATTCTGTAATAATATTTACAGAATAAAACAATACAAAATATATATATACATATATAATAATAATATTTTTGCATGTAATTTGCTTCCCTATACTTACTGTGAAGCTCTTTAATATGCGATATTGTAAAATGCACAATAGAAATGAATTTGAATTGGTATTTTAATATACAAAAATTGCAATCAAATGAAACAAACCCCTTTTATACCATTTTAATTTAAATGAGAAATTATTTAAAATTTATTTCTATTTCTAAGGGCCCCAGAAAAGGTAAAACTCATTACATATAAAAAGTCTGAAAAGAGTAAACATGTTGCCCGTTTGAAGATTTTAAGTAACAAGAATGAAAAAACATTCATTCACAAGAATGAATGAAACACACAAAAAAGAATAGTCTGAATTTACCTTAACAGAGTGATTATGAAAATCCGTGATGATTATTTCATTGTTGTTGTTGACTGCTGCAAAGTGTGGCCCTATGCAGAAAACATGAATGGTTGATTTAATGGTTCTCAACTATCATCACATCTGTTAAAATCATATTTTTATGTAATAGCGTATAAAACATTTAATTTGAGCCTCACGCTACAATGCAATTTTCAACCATTAGTAGTATCATGCATTTCTCTTCACAGCTGTAAAAACTCACCAGCAAACTGTCTGTCTCCGTTTCCCCTGCTGCCAAATTTAGTGACAAGTTTACCACTGGGCTGAAAGATGAAAACCATGCAGGCTTTGTTGTCCACAACGATGACGTGACCATTCTGATCCACAGATACGCCTTTTGGGCCCATCAGCCTCCCTGAGCCCAGTTTAGCCTTTAGAAAAACCAATATTATCATGAATGCAATATATCACTTTTGGACCTGTTTCTTTAAATGGGACTTTGATGTTACTTTGATGTAACTCACCTTATATTTGCCTTCACTGGAGAAGATGCTGACCCACTTATTGTCGTAGTCAGCGATGATGATGTCACCATTTGGATGCACAGCGACTCCGGTTGGCCGTTGCAGTTGTCCCGGGGACCGACCACGTACTCCAAAACGATTCTGAAACTCTCCCGTATTTGAAAACATCTGAGAAATTCAACAAGTGTGGTTATTGTTGTTTTGCCAGTTTACACAACTTGAAGGACAATCGCTGATTTGATTCGTTCAGAGACTATAATAAAGGTACAGAACCAGCACGAAAAACAGTTTGCAACTATCATAGCTGTAGAAATACTATATACAGTACACGTTGTATAAAAAAGGCTAAATACTGTCCGATACTGTAAAATGGGTTCTTTGTTGGACGTTTAAAAATTATAATTTAAAATCACATGACCACCTAGATTTAAATATACATTTTCCTTCTCTTAAAAGTAAATGATAATTCTGTCAACATTTACTGTCTTCTCCAGAACACAAAAGATATATTGAAGAATGTTGGTAAATACATACGCCATAGCGCCTCTGGGAAAAATACATCTGATGTTAGATTCAGGAAAGAACACCATACATGTCGGAGATTCAGGATTTGCTCACCTGCACACATTGATTGTTACTGTCTGCAATCAGGATTTTTCCATCTGAAGAAGCTGCTACTCCTTGAAGGTTTGTAAACTCTCCTTTATTCCTCCCTTTTGTTCCTGTAAAACCGACAAACTTTAGCTGAAGGTTAGTAAAGACTTTTATTGTTTGAAAGAAAATGCCAGTGGTGCACGCACTTCAATTTAGTGTAGAGCTGTAAAAGATATTTTTGCTGCCATGAATTTTCAAGTTAAATTAAATTGACTAAAAGTCATTTCAACTATTTACAACATTTTGACCAGTGGTTACAGATAAAAAATGAATATTATTTAACCAAGGCTATACCTTCAACATGAAATATAATGTTTGTACCTATTCTAAAAATAAGGTCATCCTCTATCGGGTTAACTCTTTTCTTTGGGGTACTGAACAGGCTTCCGGCCCGCCTCACTCCCTTCTGTCGGCTCCTGCTCCCTGGAGACTTGGCGCTCCGTTTTCTTGCCCCACCGTCACTGGAACCCGTGGAGGCGGCGTTGGCCGCGGTGGTGGTGCAGGGGGAGTCATCCGGCGAACTGGCGACCTTTAATTTAAATGGGCTTCCTTTGATATGCTGATCATACAGTCTCAAAGCCAGACTGAAATTGCCCTCCTTCTTCACCGTATACTGAAATTCATAAGTTCCGTTTTTATGATCCACAATTTCGCCATCCGCAACGCTTCCGTCCGGCGTGAACACCTCTGCCGAGATAATGGCGTTTCCAGTCTTGCACAATCCACCAGCTTTGTCTCTAGTGGTTATGATCACAGAAGTGGGTAGACCCACGACGCACTGCTCCAGACCCTCCCCCGAAGCTTCGGTCTGGCAGGCCACCGCATTGCTGGTGACGACAGTTCCTAGGTTGTGGATGGACTTGCGGAGTCCTTCGATCTCCATCACGAGGTCCAGCTGGTCGTTCTCTTCAGGTTGAAGGGGAAGACCCTGACTGGCCAGTTTGCTCAGTCTCTCTCCTACGTCCTTGTTGGTTTGGAGAACGACGGCTTTGTTGCCTCCGTCCAAGGCCTCTTTAGTCAGGCTGCAGTTGTAGTTTATGGCCGCCTCTTCTTGAAGCAACGTGTCCAACTGACCTTGAAGAACCTGAAGTAGACGCAAAGAAAAGTATTCAACAGACAGTTCACCCAGAAATTTAAATTCTGTCATCACTTTCTCACCCTTATGTCATTCCAAACCTGTATGACTATTTTTTGCAAAAGATGTTTTGAAGAACGCTGGAAAGCACAACATTGGCCCCCATTGACAAATCCATTGAGACTTTTCTCATAATATCTTCTTTTGTGTTCCACAGACGTAAGAGTCATATACAGGTTAGAACAACACGAAGGTGAGTCAATTATGTCATCATTTCTATTTTTGGGTGAACTATCACTTTAACCACACAAACACACCTTCTGCTTCAGCCCGTATGTGACCTCCAGTTCCATGAGCAGGACACTCTTGCGTGTGTCGAGAGTTTTGTGAAGGTCGCTGAAGGAGGAGTGAATGTCCTCCTCGATAGAACTCCGCTGAGTGTTCAGCTGCTGCAGAATATCTCTCAAGCACTGAACTGATTCTCTTATCTGAGGCAGCCTGTGAATCCAAACATCAATATATTCATCTGATGTCAATAGTAAAACAATAAGCAATCAGCTGATGAATCGATCATTTAAGAAATAAAATTGTTTTCAAAAATATAGTTCACAACAAGGACGATAGCAGTAACTAAAGATATTTGAAACTATAAAGAGTGACTAACGTTTTGAAAATCAAGATTAAAAGGGGTCCTATGGCGCGAATGCGTGTTTTTCTGTGACTTTGGTGTGTTGTAAGTTGCCCATGTATGTATTAGTAAAGTAAAGTTGCAAAAAGCGAATGCTCAACCAGACCTGCCTGAAACCCCTAAGTGTAATCTACATCAGTTCGTGGTATGACTTGACTAAGACTGTAAACGCAAGTAAGGTGGGCGCACCTGACAGTACAATTGCTTTGGAACCCGATATTCCAAATATGGTAAGAGGCGTTACATTTTCTGTCACCCGCTTTCAATATTCGACTAATCACTACGCACTGGTGAACTGGCCAATCATAGCACACCTAGCTTTTTAGAAAGGCTGGGCAAAGAGGAGATGCAAATATGTACGGTATATGGAAAATACAGCGTTTTTGAACCTCAAATCGTGTATACACATTATATCTCAAATAATTGAATAATTTTCGTTTTAGCCGTGTCATATGACTCCTTTAACAGAATAGCGAAGTCCACATCACAACTATTAAAATAAAAGTTATTGATGTTGGTCTTAACGTGCCTCAATCCTTAAACTGTAGACCTACTTCATCATTTGGGCACGATTGCAAGATAAAATCTGTGGACTGTGTAAAAATATATCAAAATGTGTTAAATTGAGCAGTAAGCACTTGTTGGAAAATAGGGCCTTCACATTGTTAAATTAGCCCAAAAAACACATCAGAGGTGGCAGACTTTTGCCTGACGATCACATTAAGTGGAATGAAAAAAGGCATTATTGTTGTTATGGTGAACCTGTTTTTAACCGCATCCACTCTGTCCTGCAGTACTGCAAGATGTTGGTTCACAATATTTTCCAGTGAATCTGTGGGATGTTCAGCATGTTCCGCATTCAGACAGTCTTCGCACACCGCATTCTCACATGGCACACAGTACAACGCAGGCACCTATAAGAATAATGCCACTGGATTAGTGATAAACATATCGACAAGGCACATTATGCCATTAGCCGATAACTGTGCTCGTCATAACCCAAATACACAATCAGAATAGTGTGAGCACATATTGCATAAATGGCATTACATTTAACAGAATTTTAGTCAATTAGTTCATTTAACGGGGTCCAAAAGTGAAAGAGCACACTGAGAATCTGTGATATAAAAGGTCAAATCTTATACTGAGAACGACTCTCTCTGAAGGGTCATATAGAAACACACCAGGTGCAATAATAAGGAGAAATGTCTGACATTGGAAAAGAAAACACGGTCTCGGAAATAATTATGAGAAACTGATGTGTCATAGATATACTATCGTACATCGCCACGTCTATATGAGGATTTTAAACCTTGAAGGCAAAAATAGCGCAAAAAACGTAAAGCTTTACAAGTTTTCTCTATTGTAATTGTTGCTAACATTGTTTTCTAGGATGTGCAACACAACCAGCTCTGTTAACATCTAAACTAATGTTGTTTAAAGTTTCATGAAGCTTTAAGTATCGAGATTTTCTCAATTTCTCTGACATGCAAATTTTTAAGTTGATCATGTTGACCACTATGCAAAAAATTACGATTATTTACATCACATTTACATTCTGTCATTTAGCAGACGCTTTTATCCAAAGCGACTTACAAAGAGTTCGGGGAGCAATAAGCGATACGTCATACAAAGAGCAATAGTACAATAAGTGCTAATACAAAGTTACTAGTTTCAACAAAATCTAGACCACCACTTGTTGAGAGAAGAGGGTTAGTGTTTTTTATCTCGCTTGTATTAAGACATAATATTCTCAAATAATGCTAAGATAACATTAATCAGGTTTAACTAAAACTTATGAAGTCCATGTCAGCCCGAGCACATTCTGTCGAAGGAGGGACGTACGAAACTCAGAAATTCCTGTACGTTTTTACTTGACCTGTTACTCAAATTGTTATGCTGATACTAGAATTCGTAAATGACAACACTGTTGTTTAAAAATCTTTAAAATTCTTACTCTTCAACGTTTTCCTTGTGTTATTCCTCGTATCTTTTGTATCTCCTAAAGGAACCCTAAACATTCCCTCGGCCACTTAGTTGAAACGTATGATATTTATAGAGGAACAAGCCTACACTGTACTTTGTCATCCAACCTGTTTTTCTGGGACACAAAGCTTATGCTCAAGGGAAATACAATGCCTTCAGGACATGTCACCCATCTGTGTAATTGTTTTGATGCGGTTGTGTGTTTTTGTGAATGTTTGCGCTGGGATGAATCTCACTTTTCCATTGTGTTGTGAGCAAGTTAGTCCCGTTCCTTTGGAACCCGTTCCTTTGGAAGTCTCTAGTACAGTACATTCCTCACTGCTGCTGTCAGGAGAAGCCTGCTGTGCCTCCATGCGGTTGGACAGTATTAATGCACTCACAATACAAACCTGAAACAAGAGAACATTTGAATGGGACATCTTGAAGCGGGAGGTACGATGGTACATTGCACACATTGTTATATATTTACATTGTGTCCTAAGCTTTTCAGTTTCGACGAAATGATGGAGGTGTTTTTTTGACACATCAAACACATGAATGATGTGGGTAAAACTATATTGTGTATGAATACACGTAGACTTTTATTTAGAAATTCACAAATCTTTGATGGTTGATCTTTGATCTACCCTTTTACAAATGTATCTGCAAAGCTAATGCAGACGAAAAACAACAACCAAACGAAACAAAGCAAAACAGTAAAGCAAACATCCACCTTTGCTATACACAGGGACATTTTAAATAATAAAAGCAACCCTATATTTTTCTGTCACATCCGCTGGTTTATAGACTTTGCATGTTAAATAAAAAAAATGACGAAAAGGCAAATTTACTAATGTAGAAAGAAACGCAGTTGAATTACATCGGCAGATCCGCAGTGGAGAAAATATTTTTCCGCAATTAATAAGCAATGCCAGATGTTGAAGACCACAAGCTTAGTAGAAACCAGAAATAAACGTGTGTAAACATATTTAGAGTGAGAATAAGCTATTCACTGTGTTTCTCACCTTGCAGAGTTCAGTCCTCGTGCATGTGAGTATATACGTGTCTGTGCGTGTCTGAATATGGTGCAGCAGTACTACGGCAGGCAGGTATATTTGATCCTAAGGAAAGTGGAACGCGCCGCGTGTTGTAGGGGCCGAATACAGTCTCCCCTCACTTGAGACGGACCCCTGGAGAAAACAGAAGAAGAGAGATACCTGTATGTAGAAGTAGACACGCAAACATGTTCCTGAACGGGGATCTGACTGCAAAAGTATCATCTTATACATCAGATAGTAAAAAAACAGCTAAAAAGGTTTTGATAGCTAGTACAAGATACTTTTACGAGAACTGGTCCAAGTGCAGTCTTATAAAGCCGATGCTCCACATACACCCACAGGTTACTATGGTAACTAAAATAGCAATTCACAAGTGCTGCAGTCACATGAATATTTCTCATTCTGTCATTCATGTGTTGAAAACAAGTAAATGAGACCAGCGTACGGATCATCACAGCTTAAGTACTTCTAAACTCATGAAAGATCGTGGAGCAGGGTCGGATGTTGAGCCAGCAATAACTTAACTACTATTATATCACATTAAAGGGAGAATCCCTTTCATCATTTACTAATCCTCGAGTCATTCCAAACCAAACCTGTGACTTCTGCAGAACCAAAAATATATCTTTTGAAAAAAAATTGTAAACCAAACAACATAAGCCCTCATTGACACAAAAACACTCAGACAATTCTCAAAATATCTTATTTTGTATATATATATATATATATAGGTTTAGAATGAAATGAGGATAGATAAATGAGGACAGAATCTTTTATTTTGGATGAACTATCCCTTTAAATTACCCAAATTAATTTAAATGAACTGACATTATTGTTGCCTGCTGTCCAACAGATTAACATCTCAATTATTTTGTCATCGTGCCTTGACAAGCATTAAAGTTAACACGCCATCAGTATTTGCTGTGTAGATGTTTACTTGTCTCATTTTGACCTAGACCTAGTGCCAGCCTGAAAAATCATTAAACTGATATAAAATAAAGCTTTAACCCAAAATATGTTTTATGTTAAATTGCATTAATTCAACAAATACATTTCGATCCGTATTGCCGCTAGTGCAACTATATACTGTTGTGTATTGAATGTACAGAAATACAACTCGTTGCATGAACTCTATTAATAATTGACACGGGTTGAAATATTCTGAACCAGATTTCGACCAGACGGGAAAGAGGGAGAGCAAACACACATGCTAAAATGTCAATGAAAGATATCTGTTTACAGCAGATCCCTAAGTCAGAATAATGAGATTTTTTTAAGGTTAAATGAGATTCTTAGTACTGTGTGTGCTCACAGCAATCCACCAACAGATGGTGTGATGATAATAACAGGTAGATTTACCCACGATGACCCGCTCTGACCTTAACCCCCTACCGTACACGTCCACTTTAATAACAGAGAGTGCACATTGACTGTAATGAATGGATGTCATGTGAATGGATTAGAGACACTTGTTTCGACCATCGTTGCAGAAAATGATTAAATGAATTGACTGCAACAGTTTTGGTTCATTTGATTTGACCACAAGTGATGATTCCATAATAATAACGATGATGTCATGAAATGCAATGCTTTATATCTCACATTGAAAGTAGTCACACCCCTGATATTTAAGAAAATGTTGAAAGGACAAACGTCATGTATGTACTATAATAAATACTATACTATAAATACTATAAATAAACCAGTCAGCATTACATGGGAATCGTGGGAATTGTATTGCATGGAAAAAAACGAGAAAGATGTGAGGAAATGGAATACCGAGCTGGCATACATCATTACTCATGAGTCATGTCATTTCAGACATTATTATTTCCATTACAAAAAGCTCTCAGTGTTAGACCCAGAGCCCCCTTTACATCTCAGAGACGACAGTGACCGAGGACAAGGAACGTTGACTATAAGGATCCTGGCAAGAGATTTTGTGAAGGGCCATTCAGAGTTATTGAAGCAGAATTCCCCCGGGGCAGAGCAGTCATGCGTTCCGGATAGAGAATCCAAGATCACCTAATCGGCCAGTTCGCTCTCAGCTCCGAGACTAAGATGAGATGTCATTCTCACCACGCCACATGCACAAACCTGTCACGATGACCATGTGGCCAACATCTAAACGGCTTACATTCGGGATATGGGTTGAGGCTGGGGGCTTTCACGTGCTTTTACTAAAGTAACCGAGACAAAAGGGTGTCTTCAGTAAGATCAAAGATAGGCCTACAGGTCCTAAAACATTTCTTTCTTTTTCAGCCGATCAAGTTTTGATCATCCTCATAAGGTCATGTTGAACATGATTCAAGTTGTAAATATTAGGTTTGCAAGTTTTTTTTTATCTAAAAGCAGCGTACAACCCTGATTAAAACAAACTTTAAAATATAAAGGTTGGTATTATTAAAACGGGTTATGACGCCATTTTTTCCCATTAGTAAATCTCAATTTTAACAAATGATAAAACAATGACTGTGTGGTACACATGAGAAGGTCAAGACCTTTCACCGGGAGCTATGCCATGGACCAAAACGCGCATGTATTCAAATATAATATGCACACGATAAGCACGCTATACAGTCAAAGCACAATTGGCTTCCTTCTTGTTCAGGTTTGAAGAAAAGGACAAATGTTTGGCTGGTTTCCTTGATTTTGTCAACTTCATTGGATTGAGGCCAGAAAGCAGTGCATACTGACATCACCCTAAATCAAAGCATGCCTGCAAAAGATTGAGGTACATTTGAAAGCTCCAAGGCAGATACAATCGACATTGCAGTACATCCAAAGCTACACAAGAGACAAACAGGTCTTCCTACACGTGAGGCCTATACGAGACATCCTCACTTTCATTTCACTCAAACTGATGCAATTGTGCGACTGCGTGTATAACAGGAATGAATGAAAAATGGGCAACGCATCTAAAGAAACGCGACACTTTAACGTCCTCCATCACAGCATCCATCTCTCCTCCAGCGTCTCCCCACCCCGTTCTCGCCTCCCGTGGAAACACGGCGCGTTGGGGTATCAAAGATGCTGCGCACCACATACCAGCTTCATCCTACACCACTGCATTTTACTCTTACCGTTCCTCCATAGCTGTGTAGCTTCACATGCACCGGCCTGACTCATCAGACTAAGATCCGGAGAGGAGAGGGGCCTGTGGGATTGTTTAGCTCGGACTCGTTTCGTTTCTGTTTTCTCCGCCGTCTCCGCACTACAGAGACATTAGTGAATCACACCAGCTGCCGTAGGGGCGGAGCCAGATCCCGTCCCGAACCTCAGCGGCCAATCGCAACTCACCGAGTGACGCAAACAATCTTGCGCTCTCCCACAACCTTGATTTTTCTTTCAAATGTTAATTTATTAAAAAATAAATTTGTTATTTATCTCGACGTCTCAAATATTAGCTATTCATTTTAAAACCAAACATTTTAAAATACTATTAATTTAATGTATGGTTTATTTATTGCCATCCAACGTGCATATTGTACAAAAATGCAACATTTCATTTGAAAACACAACATACTGACTATAAACTTTATAGTTTTGTCTAACAGATGAGCCTTTGAGACACTTTTGAATGGAAACATGAGCAGAATAGACTGGTACTGTGCCTGGACACGTCTCATTGTCATTACAGATGTCGTTACAGATGTCGGACAATGCACAATACACACACATTTGCTCAAACACACACACACACACACACACACAAATGAACGCAAGTCAACAAAAGATTTGCAGAAAGAACAACACGAGGAAGGCACTTATTGTGTATTTTATTTGATATATTTTAACTTGCACAGTTTTGCATTATGACAGGGAGTCTCTGAATTGTTTACAGCATCATTCTTACACCGGTTACAAATATGTTCTCAGGCAAGCTCATAAAATCCTGTTCGACCTGAAGTTGCATAAACCCGATCAGACCGGAGCTGCATATTTTCATACAATTCATGGGTTAGGCTTTATTGTGCTGGAAAAATTGTAAAATGTCACTATTAAACTCCCCTTTCCTAACAACAAATACGTTTTGTATTGTGGTTGTGATGTTGTAGTTTTGAGAAAAACTGACATGTCAGTATTGTGAAGTGTTGTATGTCTCTTTTTCCCTTTGTATATATGTGACAGCTTGAATCGGTCGGCCCATTCTCCTCTGACCTCGAGCATCAACAAGGCATTTTCGCCCACAGGACTGACGCATACTGGATGTTTTTCTCTTTTCACACCATTCTTTGTAAACCCTAGAAATGGTTGTGCGTGAAAATCCCAGTAACTGAGCAGATTGTGAAATACTCAGACCGGCCCGTCTGCACCAACAACCATGCCACGCTCAAAATTACTTAAATCACCTTTCTTTCCCATTCTGACATTCAGTTTGGAGTTCAGGAGATTATCTTGACCAGGACCACACCCCTAAATGCATTGAAGCAACTGCCATGTGATTGGTTGATTAGATAATTGCATTAATGAGAAATTGAACAAGTGTTCCTAATAATCCTTTAAGTGAGTGTATATATACTTATTTTTTCAGCACAAATTGGGTTAATTACAGTACGTCTTATTTCACTTTATTTGACTTTTTAAAATGTGTTATTAATAATAATAATAATAATAATAATAATAATAATTATAATAAGAAGAAGATGTGTATTCCGTTATGCATACCTTAATGTATCCACTGACAAAATCAGTCACATAACTGTTCAGTTCTTATAGATGTGATGACGGATCAACGGAACCTATATTTATTTCCACTTTTCACCACTTTAATTCATTTTTTAAACTAATTTCAGTGACGATAAGAAAGAAAACTTGTTGAAAGAATTTTCCAGCCTGGGAGTTAATCATTACTTATACCATAAATTTGTTCATTGGTTGTTGTTCACAGACATCCCTCAAGTCATAATCATGACCAAGGTAGATGAAGCATGTCAACAGGTTAAAAGCAACAATAGAAATGTCTACAGAAGCAGAAACATTAAACAAAAGGTGACTACTTTACCTGTTTTCGCTATAATGCTAAACACATTTTTCATCTGGAAAAATATTAACATGTAGACAAAGGAGAATATACTGAATATAATATATATCATAGGTGGAGCAGTGCCATGCTAGACTTGGAGTTCCTTTGTGCACCATCTATCCTATAAAAAACTACCATGACGAACATGCCACTAACACAGAACTGGATATTCTGATTTTAAATGCAGTACTAAATATTGTTAACTTTGCCAACGATTATGTGAAGGACCATAAAGACAAGATAATAAATGCCCCTTAAAATGAAGACTGATGTTTAACAACCCTGAAATAATTAGTAGCCATTCTTTAGTCAACCGCTAGAGGGGGCCACAAGACCAGTTTTCAGGTTAACCTTTGGCAAATTGACTTTGCTATATTTCTTCGTGTAAAAATAATGAGGCAACCACACAAGAACACTGAATTAAGTTAATTGTATGTGTATCTCATAACAGCTTCACTTTTAAATATTTTTTAACAACATTTACATTCAATTTTAATAAAACGTATTTGTCTTTGTCTTGTTTGTTTTATTTTTTGGTGTCAAATACCAGTTTCAGCCCATGTACCTGTCACCCATTTGTGACACCCATGTCACACATGAATGGCGGTTTGTGAAAACAAGTGATTTTTTCATTGTGCCAAATGCAGAGAATTGTGTGTAGTGTTTTGAAGAAAGTGTATTTTAGAACTGCAATGTGAGTGCAAAGCAGGAATTGTGCTTGTAGTTTAGCAGAATTGGTTCAGGGGGTTGGTGCACGAGTTACGTGTTGTGGTCATTGTGTCTCAAGTGCCAATATTTGTATGTAAACAATTGAGAAAAACTGTAATTTATGTGTTTAAGTGCAAAATCTCTGAACAAAAATGTTTTGACATAATTGTTAGCACAGAAAGCTCACATTGTTTTACAAAGACCTATATGTACTACAGTGCGCTTTATCCTTTACCTATCTTAATTAAGGACCTCTGCTGTAACTGTTTTCCCACAGAAATATATCATTTTTTGATGCTTACCAAAGTTTGATAAATGGTAAAGCTAGTATGTCTACTACTGTGTTTATTTAAGTAAGGCATGAGTGGAGTAAAAGCAGGTTATTATATTTTACAAAGGATAATGTGTGAGTGTGAGAGGAAAAATGAATTTGAAATACAATTCATGGTACAGTAAAGTGGATGTCAGATGTCCATTTAAGTCGAGAGGACGTGGTGTTGTATGACAGAAATAGCTTCCTTTAAGTTGCCTATGCAAGTACTTAAGGTATGCCTATTGTGCGCCATCTACTGTTTGGTCGGTAAAAGTTTTTTTCTATAAAAGTTAAGTGGGGACTTGTTGCTAAATAATTGATTAACATAAATAAAATATATTTAAGCATTTTAGCATTGGACAGACCTGAACACTTTAGTTGTTCACTGGTCATATCAAGCTTCTGAAACCAGTCTGCACCAAACAGGTCTGCTTGCTGTTGAATCATATCTATACACAAACATGAACCAGAATATGTGTTAAATAAAAGTTAATAAAGTAAAATAATAATAAAAGTTGCTTTCGTAGAAGTTGATGAAATGTTTTAAGAAGCATCACTGCCAGGTGAAGAACGCACCTGTGGGAGGATCTGAGACCTCAGAGTATGGGAGTGGTGACTTCTCTGGAAGGCCTTCAAGGATGGGAAATGCATTATTCTTATGGTAAGAGGAAGGTGAGGAATGTGGGGTGGTGCTCTCGGCAGCAGCAGGATATGATGGGGTGTCCATTTTTTTAATCTATCGAAGCATAAGTGAATGGAAGTTCAGATTTGAGTTTAAATTTGATAGTAGAAAATCAATGTAAATTGACGTGCTCGAAAAGAACCCAGCTTTTCATCAAGGCAAAAATGGAGTTGTTGGAAAAACTGTAGTTGTACATGATTTGACTGGGAAACTAAATTTCTGGCATGAACAGAGTTTCCTTATTGTTTTTAGTTAAGTTTTAGACTTTAAGTTTAAGCCTTTAAACACTTTTGTTTGTGAAATCAATAAATGTGGTAAAAGGTTTATGTTAAGTTAAAGGGATACTTCCCTCAAAAATAAAAAATGATGTCATCATTTACTCACCTCGAGTTGTTCCAAATCTGTACAAATGTCTTTGATATGATGAACACGGAAAACGATTTGGAAAAATGCTTGTAACCAGACAGATTTCGCCCCCATTGACTAGTAGCATAGTAGGAACATATACAATGGTATTGTCAAAAGTGCCCCAGAACTGTTTGCTGTCCTACATTTTTCCAAACGTCTTCTTTTGTGTTCAACAAAACAAAACAAAGATAAAGAAATGTTCCTACTATATGGGAGGTAATGGGGGGCAAGATCTTTTATTGTTTAAGCGCTTCATAGGGATACAAAGGTGATCACAATGTCTTTATATGTTGGATGCTCTTCTCTTCTGAAGAATAGTTATTTTTTAACAGCCTTACCGTTCTGAATTGTAATGGACATTTTTATTTGAATTATGTCTAACCACAATTTGCTGGAATCACAATTTACATGGCATCATTTAAGCAACATAATTTTTCTCGTTTCTATTGAACTGCATTTATAGTGAGCTGGCAATGTTCTGTCTTTCCTCAAGTTATATCTTTAGTGGCCTAAAATCATTAATGTTTAACACAAGTTCAATTGAAATGACACAAATTGTTCATAATCTCTCATTACATGCGTTTCTCTTCTTAATGTACTTGAACATGTTGTCTATTCTCCTTCAATGAGTGTATCATATATTATTAGCAGATAAAAACAAGAGCTGAATTATTCTTACCTGAGTGTCAAGATGCTTCAGTGTATTGTGACATCTGTGTCTTACTCACTCCTTTTTAATCCTATCTTTACATTCCATTGCAGTAAAAAGGAAGGTCGGTAGTGAACCTCCCAGATTAAAATAGTAAAATAAATGCCTGACACAATGTATTTCCTACTTAAAGTATTTAGTTAAGCTGTGTCTATACTTGTTATAAATTGTTGTTTGGCATCCAGGCTGTGTCTTTAGAATACATTAGGATATAGACATTGGAAATAAAAGATAACACGTTTACACCATTTCTAAATTACACGTTTTAAACCGGATTCTATTTGCTTTAGTCTGCTTTAAATACAGTGTTGTTTTTCTTGCGTGTGTAATCACACATCACTGAGAACAAAAGCATAACAACAATGCCTTAAAGTGATGCAAATTCCTTGGAATAGAGCATAACAAGATTACGAGCACTTCCGCGTAACGAGAACGCGCAACAGGCTACTGATGATCCATAGAGCATAACTCGAATGCGCGCAGTATTAATGACATGTACGGACTGCGTGCCTTTTAACTTGGGCACAAAGTTTGTTCAATGTTTACATTTGATTATGAAAAATGATGTGTAGATTTTGTTTCATTAATAAATGCCTTTCGCAAATTAAATAACACCATGGGGGACAGACAATGTAACTAAAAGAGTAAACAGAAAGCAAACCAAAAACTTCCCGCGAGGGGGCAAAACTAGAGACAGAACTGAACAGGAGATACTTATAACAGGCATCTTGGCCGACTAGATTTACAGGGATCTTGGCCCACTAGAGTTACAGGGATCTTGGCCCACTAGATTAACAGGGATCTTTGCCCACTAGATTTACAGGGATCTTGGCCCACTAGATTTACAGGGATCTTGGCTAAAGAGGGATCTTAACCCACTACAGGGATCTTGGCCCACTAGATTTAGGATCTTGGCCAAAGAGGGATCTTAACCCACTACAGGGATCTTGGCCCACTAGATTAACAGGGATCTTGGCCCACTAGATTCACAGGGATCTTGGCCCACTAGATTTACAGGGATCTTGGCTAAAGAGGGATCTTAACCCACTACAGGGATCTTGGCCCACTAGATTTAGGATCTTGGCCAAAGAGGGATCTTAACCCACTACAGGGATCTTGGCCCACTAGATTCACAGGGATCTTGGCCCACTAGATTTACAGGGATCTTGGCCCACTAGATTTACAGGGATCTTGGCTAAAGAGGGATCTTAACCCACTACAGGGATCTTGGCCCACTAGATTAACAGGGATCTTGGCCCACTAGATTCACAGGGATCTTGGCCCACTAGATTAACAGGGATCTTGGCCCACTAGATTCACAGGGATCTTGGCCCACTAGATTAACAGGGATCTTGGCCCACTAGATTCACAGGGATCTTGGCCCACTAGATTAACTGGGATCTTGGCCCACTAGATTCACAGGGATCTTGGCCCACTAGATTCACAGGGATCTTGGCCCACTAGATTCACAGGGATCTTGGCCCACTAGATTCACAGGGATCTTGGCCCACTAGATTAACTGGGATCTTGGCCCACTAGATTCACAGGGATCTTGGCCCACTAGATTCACAGGGATCTTGGCCCACTAGATTAACAGGGATCTTGGCCCACTAGATTAACAGGGATCTTGGCCCACTAGATTAACAGGGATTTTGGCCCACTAGATTAACAGGGATCTTGGCCCACTAGATTCACAGGGATTTTGGCCCACTAGATTAACTGGGATCTTGGCCCACTAGATTCACAGGGATCTTGGCCCACTAGATTAACAGGGATCTTGGCCCAGTAGATTCACAGGGATCTTGGCCCACTAGATTAACAGGGATCTTGGCCCACTAGATTAACAGGGATCTTGGCCCACTAGATTAACAGGGATCTTGGCCAACTTTGAGAGTAAGATTATTTTGAATGTTATAAAGGACAGTTATACAACAACAGAGTTTTATTCTTTTTATTTCATTTAAATATTTTTTTATTTTGGGGTCCTTTTATGAACTGGATGACATGGTTTCATGAAACTCACTCATACAAATTTTCTTTAACAGAATATTGTAATTAAAAAAAAAAGTTCCAAAAAAAAGAATTTTTATAACTGAAATTGTCCAGTGCAGAAGTGACATTGCGATACATGGGCTCATGCTGCTCATTTCAGTTGATTTATCTTGTTTTACAGCTCATCCTTGCTGGTTTCATTTGTAGCTTTTGGGGACTCCACGGTCGGTTCAGCTGACACCTGAAGGTCACAAGGAGAGTTTGAGACACACCAGCACACATAAATAAATGACACTATTAAAGCTGTTTAATGCCCATTTATACACTTTTGACTTACATCATCTTTATCCTCATCATCATCTTCATCATCTTCATCCTCTTCATTCTCTCCTTCTGGTAACACTCCACCATTATCCAGGAACTTTGAGAACGTCTCTAAATCCCTCAGTCCATTATAGTCGACAATCTGATTTCATTTAGAGAATTGTGTTTTTTTAGTACCTTCAAAGTCATGTTTCATTTCACAATGTTTTAAAGGTGAAGTAATCCTTTGTTATAATTAACGCTGCATCATTTTTTTGTTCACCTTCTTTTCAGCCACAGCAGGAAAGTATTTAAACGTGGGAAATCCCTGTATTGAGACCACCTCCACCTCATTTTCTGTGGCATCCATTTTAGCGATGATTATATTCTCATGGTCTTTGTACTTCTCACCCAACTCATCCCAGATAGGTACCAGCTCCTTACAGTGGCCACACCAAGGAGCATCTGTGAGACGGAAACACAGACCACGTTAGTGGGGGTTTGCATGCTTTTATTTGAATTTGAGAAGCGGCGTAACTTACAGAATTCCACAAAGACATTCTTAGTGCCATCAAAAGCCACTTCGGCAAAGTTCTTCCCTACAAGGACTTTAACAGGATTCTTGTCCCAGTCTTCTGGAATTTCTTGACTCTTCAAATAGGGCTATATTGAAAGTGTTTTATTAAACAAGTTGACAAACTTTCTTGGTATACTCTTTAAAAAGTGCAGCGTTACATTTAACATGGAAAGTCAGATGAGATTTCCAACTTGGTACTTTCGTTGACATTGGACCCCCATTTTACAAACACTGTGACAGACACCATTCACACATTGTAATAGGTTGAAAGGTTAAAGTAAACATCCACTTTTAAGCAAATAACATGCAATAATGCGTTAAAACTCTGAAAAAAACTGTCTAGCAAACACCTGAAGATGTTCAAAACAACGTAAGTACTGCATAACGTTGTTTACTCCTCTTTAACTTTCTTCACAATCATACATTTACTAAACTTACGGAAGTGTTGCCGTTTTCTTCACTTTTATGAGGTTTATCTGCCAGAAATTGTAAATGCAGCATTCGTGGGGGTGACATTTTTATTATAACTTTTTACAAATTTTATCTTGACCTATGTCAAGTTAAAGGTACATATTCTATAAATGGAAAAGGATGGTTAAAACAAATACACACCTTTACTGTACCATCCAGCACTCCCTGGCAAAACGCTCTTAATGTGTCTTTATTGATGACTGTTCCATTCATTGCGTATTTCATTACGGTCTCTGTGTTGATGAGGCGAGTAGTAGGAACATCATTTACAGAAAGACCGAAGTATTCTAGCACGTGGACCACTTTGTCAGATGAACTGTCAAGCTTGATGAAGAGCACCTAATAGCAGGAATATTTTATTAAAAACATGACTGTTGACTTCTGAATTAAAAAGTGCATATAGCATAAACGTACATTAAACGGCACAAACAAATGTGTGTAGTATACACTCTCAAAACAAAATGTGTTTAATAATAACAAATTTTTTGTTTAACACATCTTTTTAACACATTATTTGTCATTTCATGTTGAAAAAGGGAGAACACAGGCAGAGTTCAAAGTAAACACACAGTTTTTGAAGTGTTTATAAATACTTAGAAAACTCACTTTGTCCTTAAACTCGCTGGCAACCACTCTAAAATCCTCCAGCAGTGCATTGTGGGATTCCACAGTTGAATTTATGAATAGAATAAAGTGCTTATGGATCTTGGAGCCAAAAATATTTTCAGCATTCTAGAACGAAAAGATAAAAGTAAAACGCTTAACCGCTTATAATTTTGTTGTTTTAAGTTAGAATAGTAACTTTAATAGGTGTTACCTCTTCATTGAATGTAATAACAAGCTCTACACGGTTGGAATTGATGAAAGAAATCAGGTCATCCTTGTCTAGCTTGTCATCTTTGGAAAGCAACATATCTGCACGCTTATCATCAAACTAAAACAATTACACAAAGACTTACTAAACATTTGGCAGATAACAGATTAAAGGAACAGTTCACCCAAAATGAAAAATGTTGTTTTCATTTACTCACCCTCAAGTTGTTCCAAATCTCTATAAATGTATTTGTTCTGTGTACCCGTGCCAATTGAACGCGCCCCGAAAAAAGAAATGATGCGTGACGTCGTCTGATTCGAAACACCCAGGATTTAGTTAAAGACAAAAGTGCCCCAGAACTGTTTGCTCTCCTATAGTCTTCAAAATCTCATATTTTGTGTTTAACAGAACAAAGACGTTTATTAAAGCTATTTCCAGTTATTTATTACTCTGTATGTTAGTCAATGGTGGCAAAGAACTGTTTACAAGCATTCTTCCAAATGTCTTTCTCTGTGTACATCTGAACAAAGAAATGTATGCAGACTTGAGGGTAAATAAATGATATTTTTGGGGGCGAACTGTCGCTATACTTTCTTTTTGTCTTAGAACTTCAGAAGTTTCATATTCAAGATAATATATGCCTTCAAAATTACCTTTTTGAAGAGCACCACTGCATCGCCCTTCACATCATACTTCTTAAAGAGCTCCGGATTACTTGTGATGCCAAAGTTGACATCCACTGCGGTTAAAGTTACATCATAAAAAGTCTTTGCATCCCCCCCCTCCAGATCCTGTTACAGAGAAAACTGAAGATTAGCCTGGAAACTATTGCACACTCATGCAAGAAGATCTTCCGTTATTACAAAATGCAACTTGAAAAACTAAAAAAATTGTACTTTGTATATTCTGATGCGGATATACAGGTTGCTGGATCCTAAACGTTACAAACATGTTTACCTGGAAGAATCCGACAACCACCACGTCGTTTGAGTCCAGCAGTTCATTTGCGCTCTTGACGTCACTGAGAACAGTAGCGCTCGGTCCTGTGTGTCGCTCCAGCCATCTCCTGATACCCTTCACAGTTCGCTTTCCTATGCAAATGACAAGATCATGTCTATACAAACCCTCAAATGGATGTCACATTGTGCATTTAAGCAAATCCAGTATTACCAGTAAAATCTATGGCGCTTTGCCTGTTGCCGTCTTTGAAGAATTTTATTGTGGGGAAACCGTCGACGTTGAACTCTTTGCCAAGTTCCCTCTCGTCTGTCGCATCGACTTTGGCCAGTCGTACATCGGAAGACTCTTGTTTGAGCTGTTCAGCCACCTCGGCATATATGGGCTCCAAGGAACGACAGTGGCCACACCACGGGGCATCTTTATAAACACAGGTATACGGAAAGTTGATTGCAAATCTTAAAACTTAAATTGCAATATGATTTTTTCTTACTTAAATATAATAAAGATTTCAAGCAAAAGTTGACGTGTTCTTTTTTCAAAGATGCAATTTGCGCTGAAAATCTATTACATTTTAATTGTAATTACATTCTATTTACAAATACATATTCTAAGTAAAACACATTTTATTCAACTAAATATCAGTGTGTAAAGCCCTGTGCATAGGTTGCGTAAAAATACTATTGAATTAATAGTCAATAGTAAGTTTCGTGTAATATAGTTTATGTCTATTTAGCTCTTTACAGCCTGTCTAAAGCAGGTTGTACCACTATGAATGACATTGCCGTAAAGTTTGCATAACTTAACCGCTTTAACCGTGAGAGAAATAACACCTGTGCTTTAAATAGATGATGTGTCAAGTTTGCGTCAGCATTTCAACTTTTTTTCCCCACTTCCACCACATGCACCAACTTTTAAGTCAATATGCTATACTTTCTTTTCATTTTCATTCACTTTTCTGCACGTGTCTTCCTTCTTTTGCAATGTCCCAAAATGCTCGCCGTGCGCAAAATAAGCGCATTTGGCCGAAGGATAAGAACGACTTACAAAACTCCACGAGCAGGTACTTGTTCTCACTCAACGCCCTGTCGAAGTTGACGCTGTGAAGCACCACGACGTTTTTCTCCTCTGTAATTTCGTCCGTCTTTTCTGGTTCTGGATGCTCTTCGGAGTTGTCCTCCTCTGTTTTCTCAACATGCTCCTCAACCTTTTCCTTGACGTCTTCCTCGACCTTTTGCTCGTCTGCCCTTACGCACAAGGCGCAGAGAAGAAGGGTGAAAGCCAGTGCAGGTAGGAGCCTCATGATCGGATGGTGCTGAAATGATCCTGTCCATGCTGCTGTCCGATCATGTGGTGCTGATAAGAGAGTCAACAGTGACGAGTCATTATAGAAAGCGTGCGTGGTGCAAAACTACTGGTCTCACTCCACGTGCTCTGACAGTTCCGTTCAGTTAGGCATTAGATTACACTGCAAATACAATATAAAGAACATGATTTCCTCTTTCTTTCTTTCTTTCTTTCTTTCTTTCAAGAATAACTCAGTGAAGTTGTCTTTAAGTGCGTTATCACATCTAATCCAGCATAAAAATGGAAAGCCTACACTGATAAAATGACAGCAATGTTGGTTTTATCAATGCAATGCATATTCATAATGTAATTGTGTGCCTACAATGTAGAGAGATAGTTATGCATTTTAAGATTTAACGATTTAATAACAATTGTGTTTGAATTAGCAATGATCAACCACAAGTCTTTGTCACGTGACTTGCTGTGTAAACTGTTGAGTTTTCTCCCGTACACGTAAGCACTCAGAGATGAAGATGTGCAATGAAGAAGTAGCTTTTCAGTTGCTTTTCTGCAAATATGTTTGTTACCCTGGGGTATTGTAACTTAAGCCCTTAAGCAAAAGCAAATGTAGACTTAAGCAAATCTCAAGACCACACGTTTAAAATACACAGTCTTCATGACTCTATTGTATTTTAATCTACGCTTTAAGAGTTCAAACGCATATTTCTTTTGTGTATATGGACAGCATGCAACTATTGAAGATGATAAGTTATGTGTGTGCATGTGTGAGTATAGGCTGCTTTAGGGAAGATGAGTAGGCTATCACAGAGAGATGTGTCAAAACCAGGTTGGTTTACCAATGTTCCTGTTTTTAAAGGCAATGAATAAACAAATTTGTAAAATAAAGATTAAGAGAACACCGTTGACCAAAATATGTAGGGCTGTGAAACGATTCATCGCATCACTAAAAGTTTGTGTTTACATATTATATGTCTGTGTACTGTGCATACTAATTTTGTATTTATCAATTCAATCATGCAAATTTGAATATTTGATATACATTATATATAGGCCCCATAAATAAAAACATGTAAATATTTTCCTATTATGTAAACATAAACTTTTATTCTGGATGCAATTGCTCACCGCAAGCTCTATCTTATAGTTTTTCAGCACGTTCGTTTTATTACACAAAAAAAAATATTAACAATTTTGTATCCAGAATACAAACATCAAACTGAAGCAAGAAATGAACAAATAAAAAGATAAACATTGAGATATATTGCTAAAACAAATGAAAGCATCCACCAGTGGATGCGACAAAACACAATATTTATACATTCTCAAAAAACAGTGATGGTAATAAAAACATTTTTGCTTCTAATAATGGTTTGCTTGGACAATCTTTAATGATTATTGTGGTTATCGGACAACAAGATACTATGAACAATAGGATTGCTTTGGAGTGCATGGGACCGTTTGTGTTCAGATGTATACTATAGCAGCTGGAAGTCACAGTTGAATTCACTGGTATCTTTATCAATGGCCCAGTGAGCAAGTAAATCACTAAAATCTGGGGTGCTCGGGCTACTGAGAGTCCCTGGAGTGCAAGAGCTGGTCATGGTGCAAACATTAGTATTATTGTACATGCTCAATGAAGAATTGTTGTGAATGGAGCTCTCTGACGTGATGGCCATACCGAATGAGTTCTCCTGCCTGTTTGTATCACTAAACACATGGTGTGAGAGAGGCTCTGTCCAGAAGCTGATTGGCAGGTGACGTTGGCTCATCGGTAGACCACGCCCCTTCCTTTGAGCATCTTGAAAGAGCTCTGCAAGGGGCCCCAGTGGCTCAGGCTCCTCCCCCTTCCCTGATGATGCAACTTTGATGAAGTCAGCATAGTAGCGCTGACGGCCCCCCACTTTGGAACACGGCGTCTCGGCATAAATGTCGCAGGTATCGGGGTCTTGGCTCCGGCCAAAGTAGCGTTGGACATCGTTGCTGATGAGCTCGGCGAACTGCAGCAGCTGATTGGTCATCTCAGAGATATGGGGGGTGGGGTCAAAACTCCAAGGCTCCTCTTCGTGAGACACAATGGAGACTACATCCTCGTCATCTTCCAAACTGTCTTCGCCCTCCTGCCTCAGCTCCTCTTCGTACTCGTCCTCGGTCTCCTTCTCATCCTCCACAGAAAGGAAGCAAGCCTGCAGAGGTCTCGCTAAAACGAAATGACTCAGCGGTCTGATCACGCTTGCTGCCATGCTATAAAGATAAAGAAAAAAGATATTGGCTCAATAGTGGCCGTGATGGAAATCTGCTATTAAACAGCCAATCAAGGGAATGTTTGCTCCAAACAACAATTAGAAATACAAAACAATCCACGAAACAGCTGGACAACAAGTAGCACACGAAATACACAGCCATTGTTTTAAATGATAGCCCAATGTTTGAATTAAAACCACCATACGAACCAACAAACGACCGCACAAACTTGAGAAAACAGCAAAAACCTGTATCAATGTAAAGCTGCATTATAGGAAAATAGCCAATACAATTTGCCAAAGCAAATTATGTGTTATCATTACATATCCATCATATTTTCTGTTTAAAAAACAAGTGTAAAAAAATAGAATTAGTCCGTTTTTGGCCATTGATCCTTTTGGACACAAATAAATATATTTATCAATATATAAAATATATAAAAATATATTTTTTTGTGTTCATCAGAACAAATAAATGGATACAGATTTTATAACTCGAAGGTGAGTAAATGGTGACATTTTTTCTTGTTTTTGGCTTTGGCCAATGTTTGATGGGGTTTGTTAAAAGAAGAAAGAAAGAAAGAAAGAAAGAAAGAAAGAAAGAAAGAAAGAAGGAAAAAAAGAAAGAAATAAGGAATGAAAGAGAGAAAGAAAGAAATAAGGAAAGAAAGAAAGAAAGAAAGAAAGAAGGAAAGAAAAAAAGAAAGAAAGAAAGAAGGAACGAAGGAAAGAAAGAAAGAAGGAATGAAAGAAAGAGAGAAAGAAAGAAATAAGGAAAGAAAGAAAGAAAGAAGGAAAGAAAGAAAAAAGAAAGAAAGAAGGAATGAAGGAAAGAAAGAACGAAAGAGAGAAAGAAGGAAAGAAAGAAAGAAAGAAAGAGAGAAAGAAGGAAAGAAAGAAGGAAGGAATGAAGGAAAGAAAGAAAGAAGGAAAGAAAGAAGGAAAGAAAAAAGAAAGAAGGAAAGAAAAAAGAAAGAAGGAAGGAAGGAATGAAGGAAAGAAAGAAAGAAAGAGAAAAAGAGAGAAAGAAAGAAAGAAAGAAAGAAAGAAAGAAAGAAAGAAAGAAAGAAAGAAAGAAAGAAAGAAAGAAAGAAAGAAAGAAAGAAAGAAAGAAAGAAAGAAAGAAAGAAGGAAAGAAAGAAAGAAAGAGAAAAAGAAAGAAAAGTGATCAATCTTGTAATGCATCATTTGTGAGTCTCTTACCGTATGGATGATGTGGCTTCTGAATTTGCGCTCTCCGTTTCGCGTTATGGGCATTTCTCGGTTCGGTCATTTATACCCATCGCTTCAGGTGAGTCTGTTTTCCGAGCAAATATTTACACGCACGTCTGTAATTGTGTTCTGGTTAAACAGACCATGAGTTTGTCTTGGCGCCCGGCAACCGGAGAG
Organism: Barbatula barbatula; assembly: GCF_947034865.1. Taxonomy (NCBI): domain Eukaryota; kingdom Metazoa; phylum Chordata; class Actinopteri; order Cypriniformes; family Nemacheilidae; genus Barbatula; species Barbatula barbatula. The sequence goes on from NC_136771.1 coordinate 22,523,189, forward strand.
TGGAACGGAAACAGGCGCAAAGCGGCGGCCGCTATAACGCCGCGTCTGCCGGGGGACGCTCAAGTGTCCCGACTAACACACACATGTACAGAGACACGCATGCAAACAGTCCGAGACTACAGAGCTTATCTCGTACAGGGTGGGCACTTAAGGGTAAACCTAAAAGGGCGTGAAATCGCATCTTACGCTGTTTTGAGTTCTGAATGAGCCCCTTTATAAAACCCCATTAAAAAGACAAGCAAGGCAAATTATGTTATCCTACCTGTGCGTGGTGGTGTTAGACCTTGTATATACAATTTATATGAGGTCAAAGTATGTTTCTTTTCAAATGCACAACAATATAATATACAACAATATCTGATGTTGCTTAAAAGGCTAATATAATAAGTCACAAAAGGTTTGATGTCAAATGTTTGGGCATATAAATTAAATTTTTGCTTTAGTGAAGCGTTTATCTTTTCGTCCAAAGGCTTATGCTTAAAAATACAAAAGGGAAACACATATGAATTGTGCAAACTTATGTGCCATCTTGCCAGGTAAACAGTTTTTGAAAGTATATAGATAGGAGGTGGCAAAAAAGCAAGCGTGTGTGTGTGTGTGTGTGTGTGTAGTGCATGGGTTAAATAAGAGTCGGGCAGGGCAATATAGGCCCTAATGACCAGAGTGTAGCATCTGGACTAACATATGTTAGAGAACAAGAACACTTAACAAGTCCTGGTCTGTGAGGGAGCATGTAATGGTTTAACTATCCATGAACCACATACAATACTACATCAGAAAAATCCTGCAGTAAATAAAATAAATTATTAAATCTTAACAATGTTGCATAAGGAGTTGTTTAATAAAAAGCACTGTTGTTTATTTGCAAGAATAAAGCAGTGAGTTTTAGTTTTAAGAATTGTTTGGGGATCCTTTTCCTAATATTTCATACATTTTGGGTAAACTAGGTCTTTTAAGAAAAAAAACCAAAAACATATATAAAGGTAAAAATCTGATACGGTGAACAATATATCGAATTACAATTAATCAATTTATAATTACATTTAGCATTTAAAAAATCTATAATAAAGACTACAGGGCTGGTTGCATGCTTAGACTAGTCGTACATTTTTTGAGACTATTTGTGACCCTGGACAAAAAAACTTAAAAAAAAAGTTTTACCCACAATCTGAAAGCGGAATAATAAAGCTTTCTACTGATGTATGGGTTGCTATATGACTATAAACGGAATCTGAGAGTGAGAAAAAACTGAGAAAATTGCCTTTCAAGTTGTTAATCAGAAGCACTGTAGGCCATCCACTCACAAAAATAAAGTTTTTATATATTTAGGGTAGGAAAATTACAAAATATCTTCCTGGAACATGATCTTTACTTAATATGCTAATGATTCTTGGCATGAAAGAAAAATCTATCATTTTGACCATAAAATCTCCTTTTGGCTTTTACCTTAAATGCTCCAGTGCGACTTAAGAATGGTTTTGTGATCCACGGGTCACATTTGTTAAGACACAGTCTTAACTTAGTGGCCATGTTTATGCAACTGGCCCCTGCTTTGGATTCCCCTTTTTAAAGTAATATCTCAAAGGTTTGTTTTAATCTCATTTATAAAGAAAGTTTGCCACAAAGTTAGAGCTATCTACAATGACACACGATTTGGCTATAAAAATAATTATTGAAGTAAAAATCAAACAACAGAAGTGGTATGTTAATTTCCTGTACAGCTTTTAAGTAAAGCGACCACAAAATGTATTTTTGCACAATAGACATTTGTAGAACAAACACTCTTTAAGAAAACGGATAACTCATATTTATTTAAAATACATATTTTTATGTAATTGCTACATTTTTGTTGTGTCTTAATGACAGCTGTGTCACGTAACTTTCTACATTTATAGAAAGGTACCTTAAGTACGTTGTAGCTATTGACCAGAAGATGACAGTGTATTGGCCCTTTTCACATGACGTCACGCCTCTTCCGTTCTGCATCGAAGCAGGGGATGGTAACTTCCGCTAACGAATGTAGTTTACCAATCCCATGCGCAGCTGCCATAAATACAGCTAGATGACAAGTTGCTAACGACAAGATCAAAAGCTAAATAAAAGATAGAAATTCTTTGATTAACAGTACCCGTTTGATAATGATGGTAAGTGTTTTGTTTTCTTTTTGCGTTAGCAAAGATGCTAGAATAAGCGTCAATCAACAACGTTACTAAATAATGACATGCCTGAAACTTAACACAATAATGATCTTATGGTCTTGACCAGTAACTGTTGCAAAACGGAAGTTCTTTTTTTGCTAAACGGAAGTTACGATACACTGCTTTGCGAAAATGGCGTCCTTGTGAAAAGTGCCTGTTGACACCGTATGTCGTCTTCTCCTTATCACTGTAAATCACCTGAAGTCTGAATGTTTGGAATCACAAACCTCGCTAGTCTTAGGAATAAAACATGGCTTTTGATTAAAACGTAATTTTACTTCCTTCAAAAAGACCTAATGCAAAGGCAAAACTGTCGTTATATCTTTCTCACTTGGTTTGGCGGCCTCTGTCGTATATCAAGAGTCCTTTTTTCCCGATTACTTAATATTCATGAGGTTTAACTGCGATCCAATCCGCTGGCTGAACGTCATGGTATATGATTCATATTCATGACGCAAGAACTGGACGCAGTCACGTAATCTTGAACCAGGAAGTGATGCGTGTTCGAACTCTTCTTGATATTTTGAAACGCACAACAATGGGCTGACAAGAGACATTTTACACTGAAACATGGAAAAGCATTTTGCACTTTGCCTTTTACTTTATGCCATCGCTGGCTGTTCATCCGACGGTGAGTTCGTGTCTTTGAAGCGTTCGAGCGATCCGACGCCGGTTGTGTCGCTAACGTAATGTGTCGCCTGTTTTCTTAAACGTATTTAAGGTCAAACATGTTATTAAAGGGTTAAATGTAGCCGGGCACACACGTTGTGGTTGTTTGTTTACCTCTGACGTTTCGTGATGTCATTTTCTGCCCCTAGACGTAACTTACTTAAACGGGGTTTACTCTAAAACGCCCCAGAAGTTGTCCAAATACAGCTGGTTCGGAAACGTTCGGCTCCATCACTTCAGGGTCCCGGAGGACACGGTGCTCGCCCGGTGGCTGCTCACGGTCACGAGGGGGTCCGTGATGAACTGCGGCAACCAGGACATTACTGTGTATGCATACATTTCATTCACTTCCGTGGTGTATCGTTTATGTGGATATGTGATGCCGTCAATTAATCCTCTGTTGGCATAGTAACCATACTACTGTATATCAAAGGCAGACTGAAGATAGTGGACAGTAAAGTCGAATTCACATAAATTTGCATTGATTTTTGTCAATCTAATCCGAATCACAAGGCACTTTAGGTCAGGAGCGCCACCGGTCATCAACCCCATCAACACAGAGTTCCCGAACTCAACGTCAGTCGCTCTCGCCCACAACATCACACTGACTGTTCCAAGTGGACAGAGCAGTAATGCAACACTGTTCAATGTGACCCACCCCAAGCCTGGCGACTGGTTCCTGGCCGCTCACATGCCCAAGGATGACGGCAAGATCGAGCAGCAGGTTCACGTTTATCTTTTTTTGTTTAAACGGCGAATGCTTTTCTTCCAAAGAATAGAAGAGCGACGTGTGTTTTTCTGTTGTAGGGATTGCCGTCTTGCTCGTATTTGTTTCAGCCACAGATGTTTGTGAGGAGAGCGGCTGACCTGCCAGTCCTGACTCACAACATTCCTCTCCATCAAACGCTAAAAGCAGACGAAGCATCAGCTCTGTTTAAGTATGTGCTATTGTGTGTTAAAAAGATTGCGCTCTTTATAATGTCATTGTTGGTTTCTTACGCACATTGTCTTTGTTAGACATTACTGTTATTGCTACTTAAAGGCATGCACAGAATGTGTCTGCAGAAAGTTGTAAAGACACTCTTCACTTGCAGACAAGATCTATAAATAAGATACAGTTGTATGCATTGCGAGTATAAATAGTGGTGCTGCTTGTAATTTATGAAGCCATACAAAAAGTTTTATTTGAAAAGGATATTTTGCTTTTGTAATTTCTGTTGAAAATGCCAACTATTTCTATTAGTCTTAAAACGTGTTTCATTTCTTCATTCAAAATACTAATACCGTAGTTACTAATATTGTAGCTGTGACCACTTTTTTTTATTTTAAATAACTGCGAAGAGGTGTCACTGTGTGGTGTGTGTTTGCTTTATTCTTTTATTGTTAAAATGCAATGCGTTTTTCTTTTTAGGGTTTTTGTCCCAGAGTTCTCCTCCAAACTGGATGTTTTCATCCGGAACATCTCTTCGAAGGGAAATGATGCCGCGCTCTCGATCACCCTCGGCGTCAGCACTTTAAGGCCCGGCTCTGTAGTGACAGTGAACTGTTCACATTTAGAGCCCTGCTCTTCATCACTCTCCACCCCTCCGTGGAACACCTGGGTGCTAGTTGCGATCAAGACCAGTCAACTTAACACCACAGTGGATTTCATCATTTCCGCCAATGTCATAGGTCATCTACCACTTCTGTTTCCCTCAGTAGCTGTTTGCCTGTCTTGCGCCACTCACATTCTTTAAATTCCATGTTTCCTCGTTTTCATACAGTGGGTTGCAAACCTTTAAGCGTCTCTTTGGATTTCAACACCTCGGCATTCATTTTCCCCCGAAGCAACAGCTCCGTTGCCCCCGGCAACGCATCTCTTTCTGTGACGGACCAGCAGGGACAGCCTGGTAACAGTTCCGACCCTGTGTGCATGAGGAGCCCGACCGTATTCAGAGACGAACAGGATGTGCTTTCACTACGCTTCATAGTATCCAGCAACCTGAGTGTGACCTCTGACCTCCCGACCGTCCTCACACTGGATCTGGACTCTCCCACAGACAGCGGGGGTACATTTGTCGTACAGCTCCTTTTGAACTCTGTAAGCATCCACGTGTATATTATAAATGACATGTTTACGTTATATATAGTGCTGGCATACTTAATTTGTCATGTGATTGTGACAGAGTGCTCTGATTGGTGGATTTGGAAGCGTCAATGCATGCCTGACACCTGCAGCTCCCGTAATTAATGTCAACACTAGCAAACAATGCTATACAGGTTAGCCATATGTGAGCAATCAGGTATTATGCTTCATGTCTTGCGTGACTCATTTGACATGCATGTTCTGTGTGTGTGTGCGCCTCTAGCGTTCGCACAGGGATATTCTCTGAGCGTGAGCAAAAAAGAATCACGTGTGCAGTTGAGAATTCCTTTTCCAGAGGCTGCGATGTGGTACCTCAGCCTGCAGACGCTCTGCAATGACAGGTCAGTATAGGGTATATTGTTTAAACGCGTCCCATAGAGCACAACATTAAACACCTACTGCATTAACAGACACGAGGTCTTACTTTGCACATTTTTGCCAAGTTTATAGTTTACTGAAACTAAAGAAATTCATTTAAATCTGGTCAAATATAAGTACATGGTGTTCTGTAGCTGTTTTGCCGTTGCTTTATATCTATGTGTTATATACCATAATATTTTCCTTCCAGTGTTGACTGCACAAATGCATCAGCCGTGGTCAGTGTATCTGTGAGCATCACCGCTTGCATCGAGGACTGCGGGCCGTACGGAGAGTGCAGACTTCTGCGCACAAACGGTTACCTCTATGCCGCGTGTGTGTGCAAAGCTGGTAAACACGCACTCAGAGAAAGTAAACACATTATAGTCTGAATTGGCTCTTACTGGATTTCTGATGGCAGGTTGGCAGGGATGGAGCTGTACGGATGGCTCGACTGCGCAGTCGTTCTCTCGTCAGATGGCTGCAGCTCTGCTCCTCACACTCAGTAACCTCTTCTTCATTCCACCCATCATTGTGGCGCTTCATAGAGGCTATCACACTGAGGCCGCTGTATACTTCTTTACCATGTTCTTCTCAACGGTAAGAGAACAACATTCTCTTGTTTGTATTGTCTTTCAGCTGCTCTTTATAAAAATAGTCAAAAATGTTTGTTGTCAACAGAAATGAATACAAATGTGCCTTAACATTTATAATCCTATATATGCGGTATACCTAACCAAGTGTGTGTTTGTAGTTTTATCATGCATGTGACCAGCCCGGTGTGACCGTCATGTGTATCATGGACTACGACACTCTCCAGTTCTGTGATTTCTTGGGTTCTGTTGTGTCAGTGTGGGTCACCATCCTGTGCATGGCACGACTCCTGGAGCCGGTCAAATATGTGAGTACAGCGCTATAGTTTTCCATGAGATCGGCAACTATGAATCTATTGGTATGAGCTTTAAATAGCATGTCAAACAAGATTTTCCTGTTCTTTAAGAAAATCATCTCTGCATGTTTCTGTACTTGATGTATGTTTGTTGGGTAGCAACCCTTCACAAGGTCACAAAGCTATTTTTACTGACCCTGTTGATAAGCAAGCACTTGGAAATCCTTCACTATCAGATTGTAACATGCTGAAATTCAGTAAAGCTCGCCAGCTGAATAGCAACGCAGTAGTAATAGCGAAGTAGTGGTTTGCAACAATTGCATTTCTTTCAGAGATGTTCAAAGCTATTTATATACTACAGTGTTATTATGATTTTTTTATTATTTGGATATTTTTCTTGCATTTTAGATGTTGTTTATGGGGGGCACTCTTGTCATTTCCATGGCGATGCAGTTGGATCGCAGGGGGCTGTGGAACCTGTTAGGCCCCGTCATCTTTTCGTTGGTCATCATGGTCACTGCCTGGGTAAGCTTGGCTTTAACACTACTTATAAATCACTATTTATTATTTTAATCTATTCGTTGCCATGAAATGATAAGGTTTTATCTACACCCTGAGCATTTTTGAGATATTAAGCTTGAACGTTTTTCCTCTTGACTTTGGGAATAAAAAGGTTATGTGTCTACAAAGTCCCATAATGTTCACAACATGAATGTAAATAAGTTGTTGCAGAATATATGTGAATTACTCAGTTTTACTTAAATGTCAGATTGAAACTTAAAAATTCCAGAGCGACATACTGTATCGTCAGACTGTGTTTGATGTTTTTTGACTTTGTATGTCATTTAAAACCTTCATGTGTCATTTTAAATATTGAAGTTTTGATACCCCAAAGAATAATGTCCTGATGCAAAAATCTTGATTTGAGTTGTTTAAATGTCACAGAAATGTGTTGATGAAAAGCTTTCCTGTACCTTAACCCGAGAAGCATCTCACTAGCAACGTTAAAGTCATGGGCTCAAATTCTAGAAATTGCACAAAGTTTTAACAATGTATTGCTTGAATTCACTTCAAGTCGCTTTGGAAAAAGGCATCTGCCTTATGCATACATTTATAAAGCAATCGATTTCTGTTCCTTAACAGATCTATCGAAGTGTGAAACGTCACCACTGTTACCCGCCGTCATGGCGTCGCTGGGTCTTGTTCTTACTGCCGGGCATCGTGTCTGCAGTTATTGGAGTCTGCGTGTACGTCTTCGCACAGACCGACATTAACTACTTCTACACTCATTCCATATGGCACGTGATGGTAGCGACAAGCGTGGTCTTCCTCCTGCCGCCCCGTGAAAAACACGTCCCACCCTGGGGCTGGACACACAAAATCTGCGGGTATAAGTTATGTAAAAATGAGAAAGAAGAGCTTTACACTGTCACCGGAACGTAATATTTGCACAAACCTTACATTGCAGTTTTATCTTTAAAAATCTAATCAAGCTTTAACTGGAATATTGTGTGTCACAATAGCCATTTTATATTTGCAAAGGTAAACCGGTGAATGTCAATGAATGATTCTGTTTACTCCGTGAAGCACTTTTTTTAAGATCAAGAAATTCACTTTGTAAGAGAAAGTGAATAAATGAGAAAGCCGTCTTGCTTTTGGACGGAAATTACTTTGCAGTTATCCATTTTTATTTAGCACTTTCTTCATTTGATACTGCTAAGGAAGATTTGTCGGGCATTGTGAACTGTTCTTATACACTAACCTTATGTTTGCTTGTGTCAAAGCAGTTCCTGTATTTTATTTTAGGAGCCAAACTTGTTTCATGATTTTATCAGGAACGTTTTTCGCAGGAATGTTTAAATACCTCCCACATGTACACTGAAACCCTTGATGTTTACGATGAAATGTTATTTGTATTTGAATCATGGAAAATATTGTCTTGTGTCTGACAATTAAAAAAAGATTATGATTTATAAGTTCAGTGCACCACTCCAGCACTTCTACTGTTATGATTGTTTCGTTTTGTTGACATATATTCTTTTATCCTAACAGTCCTCCTTTGTATTTGTGTCGAATGGCAGGCCTTCCACATTTATGCACATGTATTTGAGGTGGAATCACAAGAATATCTATTTATGTTGATGAAGGTTGTTCATCTTTTGTAGTTGTTCTCTACTTTTTCTTATATCAAATGTTCTCGAATATATGCTAATAAAGGAAAAAGACAACTATAGCAAGACTTATTCTTTGTTGAGTGTGTAGTTTTAACACGCTTAAAAATTTGTTAATTTTGCTGGCCATTTCAGTCAAATACAACACGCATTTTCTGTATTCAAGTCTCTTTAATTGTCTGGTTGAAGATGTGGTGTCCATTATAGACATCTACACAGAGGAAATGATGACGTGGAGACCTTTTCATTGCCAATGTGCTTCACTTCATTCCTGTACCGGCATAAAGAAGTTAGAAAATACCAAAGTCTTCTCTAGCATTAGTAGAGAAAAATTAGGCGTCCTAAGGGTGTTTAAAGTCAACATGAAACGGAAGTTGCGATTGACTTCTTTTCCGTATCGTGACATGTATCCAAGTGAAACGGCTTCTGAAAAACTAGAATGTTTTTTGATTGGTTTGTTGATAAATTGGGCCTGGAGGGGAGGGCTAAAAATGCCTGGCCTTTGGACAGTGAGTACAGTCCTATCTCTCTTTGGTTGCAGACGTCATGTGGTGAAGAGTTGTTGTTGAGAGGGGAAAAGGAGCTTAACGTTTTTAATGAAAGATTGCAAGTGCAAATGAATAAAATAAGTGACGGTGTGCACGGATAAATCATGTATTATAATCACTACAACACTGTGTAAAACACTTAGAATTTTCCTTTTTGATTTGCATGGTGACTTTAAAGGATAGGACACACCAAAATGTTTTATTAACATCAAATCGTATAGAACTCGGAATGTGCACGATGTTCACGTTTGACCGTTATAAAAATACATTTCTTTTCTCAGGTATTAGCCCTTTCCATTAAGTTACTTTAAATAACTGTCTCTAAAACCGGTCCATGGTAGTATTTCAACAGGTCAATGCTTTTTCATTTAACTTTTGAGATAGGGTTAGGATTAAGTGCATTATAACAACAGAAAACATAACCTCATCTATACTCTTGTAATGCTAAACAACATACTAATAAACATACCTGGAGCATTTAAAAATATATCATTATAATTCTTTTAAAAAGCTGTTCGAAGACTTATTGCAAAACGTCATCTATGATTATAATGATTCTTGATATGAATGTAAAGCTGTATTGCTGTGTGATATGAGGAAGACAGTAGTGGCCAAAGATGATGTCCAGCTTGCTTTAGACAATTTACATATTTGCTCTCTATTGAAATATTTGAATAATAAAAACATTTATTAAAATATTTTTGTGTGGAGTGTAAATTAAAGCTCAGCTTTGATAGTTTAATTGAATCTGAGGGCTTCAAATATTCTTCCCCTTTCATTACTTTTTTCAAGCATTACCTTTGGCCACTACTGTACATCGTGGATTGTCTTTAAACCAGAACCTGTAAAGTGTACCTAACTTGTACTGTCATACAGGAAACATTGTGTGTACAACTGCGGTGAAGTGAAACGGCACAAAAAATGAGCAAAAGCAAATGTATTTGAGCTGTTGAGTGTTGAATGATTAAAGCCGGGATGCCGTTCCAGGATTGCAGTTCTTTGGCTTCCCATCATTCTCTGCGGTTTGGGTTGTGAGCGCAGGGGAGGGGCTGGAGTGACGTTGGCGTCGTGTGAACGGGAACACGCTGGACACACAAACACCAATGACGTGACTCAGTTTGATCTAGGTATACGGTATGATTCATGTATGCACTCGTACCTCTTCTTGGTCTCCTGTGGTACTACAGCTCGATCTAATAAATTCTTGTAGAGTGCTGATTTGAGATACCGAGGGTATGAATCCTGTGCATATGAACAGAATAAATTGGCAAAGTGTAATCATTTATTACATGTATTTTGTCTTTATGAATTGTTTATATTACAATCACACATTCTTGAACTTCATACCTTTTTCATGAGATAGTAAATATGCATCTGGGCATCATCCAAAATAAACCGATGAGGCTGCTTGAGTCCTTGAAGAGTTTTGCCCATGGTCTTACTGTCAATATTCACCCAGCGACTCGCACCAGGGGCCAGAAATTGCCTGATAGATTAAAGTCCCAGTGAAATAAAAAATTACAATGCTTATTTTTTCATTAAATATAGCAGCGTTAATTGTAAATAGTTTAGCAATGTGGGTCATTCTCTTTTTAAAATTCATGTGACCAAGTAATCTTCAGTTAAAATCTGAAAATGCACTTCCGTCCTGTAGTGACCCATCTTAAATTACGTATGTTAGACGGCTTGGGCGTAGCATCCTTTGTTAGCTGCTTTCAAAATGCAAAATCGCAGAGAAAGACGAAAGCCAAGGCAACTTTTTTCTCATTCGTAAAAATATGGAAGTCAAAACCATCGCGACTTCCGGTTCACGGCGACTAAGAATGAAAATCAGTTATGGAGGTCCGAGGGATTAGACCAAAACAAAAACCAGAGCAAAATCCACAAATAAAAGACGCAAAAGTTACATCGGTCCATTCAGAGATATCAAATCTGGCAACCCCCCCAAAAAAAACATTTCAATGGACATACTTGTACACTTCATCCACTTTCTCTGGAATCTTTGAGGTCTCTCCATGTTGCACGTCCTCACAAGCCTGCCAGAAACACAGGTTCTCCGCTGATAATGGAAAAGGCACCATGAGAAAATATGAGAGAGAGGTGAAAAGAAAGAGGAAAATGTGTTACATTATTGATGCATGCAGAGAGTGCAGTGAGAACCAAAAATAGCGCAGAAGAGAAAGTTCTGGCTGTTGTTTAAAACGGAGTTGAAATAAACATGAAGTATTAAATGCATAAAAATACATTATTGAAAATCAATTTTTGAGCACATACTGTACCATGGAAATACCTTTTGTTGAACTAAAACCATACTGTTCTTTAAAATAAATGACATGGTAAATTATATATCAATGTATGGTTTATATATATTTACATATAATATTATATAATTATATATCAAGGTTGTTTTTGTAGAAATTGTTACAACACAACTGCACACCTGACCGTTGGAATCGGACCTCACACTGGGCTCTCGCATTTCACATGACCTTGAATAATATTGTGTGTGTTGTATATACCGCTAAATTCTTTTTCCAGATACGTCATGAACTCTCTTCTGCCCAATGGGTCATTAAGCAGCTCCATAAAACTGAAGCTCCAGCGCTCCACGCGTAGTTTAGTCGGCACAGCAGCCCTGATCCACAAACATAGACAAAAAACTTTCTGACCTACAAACAGGTTCATATCATCAAGCACGTGTTCAGGTTAACGTTTAAGGTTTTAATCACTTACGATGTGAGGTTAATCTATTATACAATGCTAACTGGCATGTGATCATGCGACTCACGTGTCAGAGTTAATGCTCCAAAACGTGACATCATCTGTGATCCAAGGGTTGCTGGGAAGGGATCCTTGCATTATGGGGTCATGAGACTGGTACTGCTCCCAGTACTTGACATAACTGCACACACAGACATGCGCAACCCGCAAAAAGGTTTATATTAAGGGTGCTTCCATTCAAAAGGATATTTTTGAAGAAAGTCCATTAGCTCGAGCCTGAGGACAGGGTATGGTAGAGATGGGCAATAACAAACACATACAGTACCTCTCAAGGCAAATTGAAGATTTGAGACGATGTCTGGCCAGGCCTTTCCTGTTGTGTTCAATCTAAAGCCATTTCACATAAAAACAAACTCAGAACCAAACTAATAAATGACGGGAAATCAAATTGAAAACATTTACTATATTATTAAATATTCCAAATATATGAATAATATAATAATATGTTAATTTATTTTATTTTACATTTATTTTTATTACATATATAATTAGTTAATATAAAAACATATTTTGAATATTAATCTGTTTAATCACATCCAGAATAAAAGTTTGTGTTTGCATAATATATCTCTGTGTACTGTGCATTATAATTTTGAATTTATAAACACATAATGTACACAAAAATACATATTTAGGAAATATTTACACTTATTACATTTACCAATCATTTAAATGAAATATAAATGCTTGTTATTATTTGTATTTTTCATAAATATATGCCTGTATGTTTATGTTTTTATAAATACAAAATTAATTTGCACAGTATGACAATTCATATTCAGATACCTTACCTCTTTTTTGTAGAATTCTGTGTTCTTTTCTGAAAGTACAATAAGGAAATAATATCCATTATGGTTTCCAAACAATTGAAAATGTGCACATGCAGTATCTATGAAAGGTCTTTGGTATGAAATGAAGAAGCGTTTACTTACTTGAATAAGGACGCGTGAGCAAAAACAGAAATAAAAAGAAAGCTATAGATGATGCTTAAACATGAAGGATTCTTCTGTGAATGTTTACTGTTAAAACCTTGTGTGTATGATGTTTTGTGTTGATGTTGTGGTTTGTAAGTCACTGACCAGCTGTACTCTAGTATTCGTTGTCCGTCTCTGGGGTCCGTTATCGAGAATGTCCAACGCCCCCGGCTGACAAATAAGGGTGTCCGAAATGACAAAAAGGCTAATATTTAAAAAATGCTTTAGCAAAGTTCTTAGAAATGTAATGTTTGTCTAATATTGATACTGTGTGTTTTTGAAAACTTTCATATTGTGTGTTTGTTTCAAAGCTTTCAAACTAACCTAAATCAACATATTTGTCTGACTGTAAACACGCACACATAGTTGCAATGTAGGAATGAAATGTTTTTTAAATCCCCCAGATTAATCATCATCTGGATTTCACATTAAACTGCAATAGTGCTTAGTAACAAACACACACGCACACAAGCACACACATGCGGCTGGGAGTTCTCATTGACCTCTTCTATTTTTATCCTGAGATAATTATATTTTTTCTTATTCCCCCAGAAACATAACATTTTAATATTTTCCGCATTATTATTTAATATTTGTATTCATTTTCCATTTCCTCCGCAATGTAGTGAACATGATTCACAAACACACACAGCGTACACCACCAACCAGTCACTTAGTAATAGAAAATCCTCTTAAGCGCTCAGTCAGAAGATGCAACCATTAGACATGTACAGCAAATACTTAAAGGGACAATTTCACCCAAAATATGAAAAAAATATTTTCTTATCTGAAACGTCAAATTTACTCTGAACAATTTGAGGATAAGTAAAAAATAACAAAACTATCATTTGAATTCTAAATATATTTAGAACGGTGTAAAGAAATGCAGTATCCCTTTCCCTTTTGCATGCGTGCGCATTCATTCGTGTCCTTTTCGAAGGCACCGATATGTTCCACTCTACTTCTCCTCTTTTGCCATTATTGCAACGATATGCCGTCCCTTTTCTCATTCTCTTCTCATTCTCCTCTGCTTTTGACCCACTGGCTCAATATTTCATAAGCAGAGGCTGGGTACAGATGTGCGTGCTCACGGCGACGGGCGGGCGGGCACAGATGCCAAGTCAGTTTAAGCCTCGCTTTGCCGCATGATTGGCTAATGCATTTGCATGCTTTCACATTTCTCTATTTTATTTCTGAAAGGCTTGGCTAAAGCTGGCTTTTATGTAGCTGTGATTCAACAGTATTGAATAGTACTTAGTGATGAAAAATGTAGCTCAGTGGTTAGAGCATGGTGTTAGCCACTCCAAGGTCATGGGTTCCACATACTAAGAAAACGAACGTATAGTATAATGAAATGTTAGGCTGTGTTCAGACTTGACTTCTTTTTGCAGCTACTAGCGTCTATTTTACATCGTAATCCTTTCGTGTTAACGGTGTTTTCAAAGAACTTCCTTTTGCTTCTGCTCAGAGCGTCTTTATAAGTTGAAACGTCAAGCTCCTTTTTCACAGCTAACAAACGACAGAGACCAGTCGTCTCCATAATAACATGCGAGGAACGTGATTGGTCGAGAAGGCCCAAGCTCGAAACAATTAAATGGCGGCCAAAATGCCCTTTATAGTTATCTATAAAAGTAAGTTAAATTTAAAGTCGTGGCGTTCGGCTGCTATTTGTAACCAAATGCCTTTGTCAACTTTTTCTTGTCAAAAAAGAAGTCAAGTCTGAACACGGCCTAAGTCGCATTGGATAAAGGCGTCTGCCAAATGCATAAATGTAACTGTATTGTGCAATACCATGCAACTTTCGGATACATTTTTTGCTAGTGTTGTAAGAAGATTGTTTATTGCTCACAGGAGGTCTGTTCACTAGCCAGTAGGCTTGCTCTTGACAGTCCAGCACTATACGATCTGCTTTCCGACGTTGTTTTGATGCCCTTAGCACAAGAAAATAAAACGTTTCATGAACACAGGAGATCATGATAATTCCATATTACATGAAACAAAACCGATAACAGAGCACTAAAATGTAAATTTCTATGGTATAATGACTAAGATGTTTAAGTTTAACGGCACAATAACGCATCATATCACTATTACCCTTCAATCTACACTGTAGGTCCCAGAGCCCTTTGACTATCTTTAAAATTGACATAACTTTGCCTTTAAACATTCAATTTTGTTATTAAGTGATTGTGTTTTTCTGGTAAAAACTATAGATGTGTTCGAACATCTTCAAAGTGTATGCATAGTATCTTAACTTTATTTCTCCATGTGCGTTTTGTGATGATAGTTACCTGAGCTGCTCTCTTGCCTGCATCACAACAAAGTCCCAGGTGTGATTGATCCGTTTATGTAAAGCATTATAACACTCCTAACAAAGAGAGAGTGACCATGAGATTGCTTCATTGTTTTATCTCTGCATTGTACGTTCTCTTGGGAGGTGCACATACTTTTTCATATTCGATCAGTTCTCCTTGTTTTCGTATGTTCTTCTTGGCCAGGCAGATCGCTAGAACACAACATGTCAATATATGATTTTATTCGTGTAAAATCACACATTTATGTGCCTGCAGTCTGTGATGGTTTATTCTTAGATTTTCTAAAGGAATTATGACATACGTTACTGGGACTGTACAGCATTGTTGTACAGTCCCAGGAGTCTGAATTGACACCTTAAAATGCGCTTGACAATAATGTACATCTGAAAAGGTATATGAGTATAACTATTTTCAACTGACAAAATGCAGCATCAATAAGAACGTTGGTGCTAATGATTCGACAATTTTAGTTTGTACTGTACCTTTAATAGTAAACAACTCACCATGATCGAGTTCTGAAGCAGGCCAGCGTGTTGAAGCCCAGTAATATGGTGTCTGATAAAAGAATCAATTCATTTGATATATGAACGTTATAAAAATGCTGATATAGTACAAAATTGTGTCTGTGTCTGCATTTGTGTGTGTAGGTGCGTGTGTGTGTGTGTGTGTATACCTGAAAACGATATGGTGAATCGTCAGATTTCAAAATAAGGTTTCTGGGCTCTTTTAAAGGGTAGATGTAACCGTATTTCACAAGAAACTGCCCAATGTGCAACGCCTCTAAAACACAAATACACATACTTAATATCACACTCAACAAACATCTTCAGGGGCACAGACATCTCAGGCCACAGGCTCCACAAACTTATATATTCAAATTTAAATCATTATTTTAACATAAGGGACAAAAAACGGCAGATTTTAAAATGTGCAATTTAAGAAAATAAGAATAAGAAAACACTTTAAACTACAACCAAGGCCTAAAACGTATCAACATTTTTTGTAAAGTTTCAAAGTAACTTTCATAGTGAATAGTGAACTTTTAGCAATTTTGCATTAACACACACGGCTATCAGGGCTTTCTTTGTCCTAACTGTTCTCTGCGTGACTATATGTGTTTTCCTAAAATAATCGAGCACACGACTCACTTAAGATTACATGAAGTCTGACTAGCCCTAAAGTAAACCTAACGAGCATCAAGTTCCTTTGGGACTGTGTAGGTGTGTGTTATGTTTTGTTGTCCCCAGAAGGACGGAGAATAATGCTGTCTCCAGAGGGATCTCTCTGCAAGTCACACACGGGGAACTGGAAAACCACAGCAGCATGGAAATTATTACACAAAAAGCTTCAAACGTAAACGGCAAATGGGGTTAAACAAACAGTGCTGTAAAAGCATAGTTTTTGATTTCATTTCTGTCTCACCTTCATCAGAAATTGAATACTTTTTAACCAGCCATCCGATGATGTCTAGACCTGTATAAGAGATTGTGTTATTACCATAATATACTGCAAACACATTACATGGGTACAAATATCGAGCTGTAAAATTAAGTTTACTATGGTTTTAATACAAAATAACTACTAGTTAAAGCATGGATCATTTAATGGTTTCGAGTTTGTATTCCAACACTGTTACATAAATAGCCTTAATAATTCATTAAGTTGACTTGGATCTAGTGACTTTGACATTTATTTCTTTGTTGGGCAAAATAAAGTTATTAGCTCATGCACTCGCATGTCCTCTGAGAGACGCGCGCATGCAGGCAGAAAACACGCACTGTTCGTCTAATTAAAAAGAAGGAGCGCGCACACGCGAGTCTGATTTCACTGCGCAAGCATCTATTGATTCTCTTCCCTCGTGCCACTGTCCGGGGCGCGCACGGAGACTGGGCCGACAAACGCACGATATTTCCACAATGATATCGGGAAACTATTCCTGTCGCGCCTAGGCGGTATCTCTAATCTTGCCATGACATGTTAGTGCCGGGTAAATAAGCGGAACATTTAAATCCATTTGGGATTATCCGGTGTGGATAAAGTCAGTCAAGTTTGATGCAGTTATGGAGAGAGAGAGAGAGAGAGAGAGAGAGAGAGAGAGAGAGAGAGAGAGAGAGAGAGAGAGAGAGAGAGAGAGTCTCACCAGTCATAACGTGCGGTATAACAGTAATAAGAAGACGCTGGTTGCGCAATTTGATGCCCATATCTGGATCCTGCATTGATATGATCATGCGCTCCATCTGTGTGCCAAGAATGGACAGAAAATGTGAAAGTTTAGTTGTGCTTTAATCAAAACATCTAAACCAATATTTATTCAACATTTTTTAAATATGCAGAACTATAAAAACTCAATAATCAAGTCAGTAAAGACTCAATCTTGATTTTGGGGGAAAAAACAGCCAATGTCAATGTTCTTTGACAACTACTGCATAAAAACATAAATGACAGCATGCACACAAACATGTAGTTTGGGAAGAATACCGTAAGAAAAACTTGAATCCATATAACAATGAACAAAAGAAACGCATAATAGTTGCAGTGCTTTTTAACTAATTATACAATTGCAATACGTATAATGAAATAGTGTTAATAATAATAATTTTATGAATGAAGTATTACATTTTATTAGTTCTGTGCTAGCCTACCTTAGTCAAGCAGGGCATTTGTTGTCGTTGCACTCCATCCTGACTGAGCGTGTTGATGGTCATGTTTGCAGCCTCTCACTCGAGATGTGGACTCGGATGCTGATGCTGCTGTTGATAATGGAGAGTTTAGTGTCCTGTCGGAGTGGAGGCTATGGGGTGGTGCTTCGTCCCACGTCAAGCAGCCATAGAGTAGCGTCACCCAGCGGTTATAAATAAACAGCACTGAAGTTATCTGCAAGATAGAAAAGACTAAAGAGATTTCTTTCCGGTGAATTTGTATTCATCTTTAAATAACTATAATATGAAACTCGAATATTCATATGGAGCTGAAACACATTAACTTATATTAACTTTTATTATAATGACAGCTGGCATTGAATTGACTGCACTTAACCCTTTAACAGAGAAAAACAAACGGATAAAATACAATTCATACAGCTCGTGGCTTTTGCGTAAGCGCATTAACTCCAGAACGCAGGGGGCGCCTATGAGCTGAGCCACCCGTAACGCAGCCACGAACGAAATGCCCATAACGGGCTTCCGTAGTTATGATGCGACGAGCAACTTTCATATTGTCAATATGAACAGTTTATTTACTGCATAGAAGAAGCGAACAATACGTCTTATTAATTAACCTGGTAAGATCGTGCTGTTAAGATTATAAATGAATATGTAATCACGTTAACAAGAAATCGTGTACTTTTGTTCAGAAACAGACAGTGCTTGAAACGCGTTGCGTATTAGACAATGTGTGTCACCATATTAGACGCGTTTTCCCTTGCTAATCGATATTAACCGCTTTTTTAATACAACGTGAAGAATTAATACGATCTAAGCACATTTTCTTTGGATAAACAATGTCCAGTTATTTGTTTTTGTTGTGTGGTTTCTATACAACAAAGTGGTGCGGTACCATAGTACAGTGAGATACCAGATGGTAGTACTTTGTTATCATCAATCCATTAGAAACGCTGTTTAGAGTTTTTAAGCTGGGTACCAACATACATTTAAAAACATAACGTCACCATAATTGCTAGTATACGTGCATGTCCAGATAAACATTATAGGACCATTGTGCTTCTCTGCACACCTGCTGCTTATATTAATAATGTTTCTGTTCTGCAGCAGAGATGAGTGATATCCGCCATGCGTTGCTGCGGCGTGATCCGCTGAGTGCAGCTAAAGAGGTTCTGTATCATCTGGACATCTCTCTGGGCAGTGCGCTGCAGAGCTCCACGGGTCCCACACCTGGACTGGAGAAGAGCACCGTGGAGCTGGTGGAGGAGTTCATATTTCACGTCTATAAAGACAGAAACATTCAGCCCAAGGTGAGAAAATCTACATAGACTGAGAGAAAAGCATCAAAACAGAGTATAGCCTTGTCAAAGAGAGATGGTTCGAAAGACACTACAGCAGTTGTAATATTTTTACATTTTTCTTAAGGTACTCGTGTAAAATGATTTTATTATCTGATACCTTCACTGTACTATGGTACGTAAGATGACAGGTTAAGATTGTCTTGCATTAGACAACGACGAGACACTAAGGGCTGGTACAGTTTGTGATGCATCTCTTGTTGTGTTTGGCACAGAGGATGAGCTGCGTTCAGGAGCTCCAGCTGCTGGAAATCATGTGCAGTTATTTCCAGGAGCAAAGCAAAGACGCAATCCGACAGATCATCTTCTCCACCCTCTTCAGTCTCCAAGGCAACAAGGCTGATGAGAGCCGCATGGCCATGCTTGGGAAGCTGGTCTCTATGGCGATAGCTGTATGTCGGGTGACCATACTAGAATGTGCAGCCATCTGGCTACAGGTGTGTGAGAGAAAAACAGACGTATTGAGGATTTTTCTTCTTTTCTTTGTTGTGAATTTTTGAATTATTACTATTAGTATTTTATTACTTTGTTGGCATGAATTGTTTATAGGACCTGTCATATTTACAAAAGAACCCCAGACATAGCGACCAGGACCCTGACACCAGGTCTTGTATCGTTTTACAGGGATTCGAAAATTAACAGATAACTTAAATGAACATCCGAATCAAGTATTCCAAATCGTAATGTATCTAATAGTATGCTACTATATATCCGTATGTTATGTAAGTGAATTTGTTATGTTTTTGTGCAGCGCACACACTCTGCGTGGTGTGTTCGGTTGGCTCAGGTGTTGATGGATGATTACTGCACACTGGTGCCATGTGCCATCTCTACACTGCAGAACATCTGTTCAGCCAGTCCTCGATTCTGCTGCCAGCTCATCACTGCTGTAACAGCCCTCTATGACTTCTCCTCAGGTATTGTGCTCGTCACCACAGCTACATTCATGCATAACAAGCAGTAAAATCATGCAAATTTCAGATATAAAGATGTCTAAAATGTCTTTGTAATGGGGGGAATGCAGTTTTTAGATTTTCAAAGTTTCCACCCTTTGACAAAAATGTGCATAATTGTTCTCTTGGCATTTTATCGTTAAACTTCATCCGGTCTCAATCTGGGAAGCTTTTTAAAGAGTATTGAGATAATTTCCATATATTCAGAGGATCTATAATTTCAAAATGATATATTTTCTCAAAACAATTATGCTAAAAGAAAAGTATAGGTTGGCACAAACAGTTCTTCAGAAAGTATGTTATATGCTGTATAACATTGTTGATTGTAGATGAGCTGACTCCGCCCCCTGCTCTCTTGGAGATGCTAGTTGGTTGGATCACAGAGGATCCCAGACTGCTTCTCCTCACCTTCATCAACACACCCCTCAATTCTAGCCTGCCATTAGGTTGCCTTGAGATAACACCTCTTTTGGGATTGCTCAGATGGTGCGTCAAAGCTCCTTTGGCCTATCAGAGAGCCCGAAAGCCAGTTATGAGCAATGGGCATGGAGAAAGTGACAAAGGGACGGCAAATGAAGACCTGTACTCTAAACTGCACCTGAGTGTTCTTCAAGTCTTTCTTATGCTACAGGTGTTGTATCTGGCTGAAAATATTACTTTTTATAATAGTATAGAACCTCTATTATTATGTTGAACAGACTGTATACATGTACATTCATGTCATTTGATTTTGTCTTGTGGTGACCGTTTTTGAGACCAACAAAACTCGAATTTCTATAGGTCCACCTGACAGAACAGAATCTGATTGGTCGTCTAGCCGTGCTCCCTGTGGAGTCTGTTGCCGCACTGGTGGAGGAAGTCAGTCGTATATGTGAGAAACTGGCGCCTCTCCCTGCTGCCAGTCAAATTCAGCTGGCTCTGGATAGGCTGGCACAAGCCCTTCAGGTTGCCATGGCAACAGGAGCTCTTTTGTGTACCAGGGGTTAGTGAGGTTTACCATGACATGCAAAGATATGTTTCCATCTGAAGGCAGCATTTTAGTGACATAATTTCCTTTGTGTCATTTATCCCTCAGAGGACCTACGGAGTTTGTGCTCCAGACTTCCCCACAACAAGTAAGTTACTTATCACACAAAGCAAAATCGACAGCGAAATCACAGTTTCTACTCTGTAGTAAATATTTTACTGTAAATAAATGTACAACATGGATTAATTGAATGACTACTTATCCGATTCATTTGTTATTACGTTTTTTTTTCTATTTGTTGCAGTCTGTTACAGCTGGTGATGTCTGGTCCTGTCGTGCAGCCCCCACCTCACGGCGGAGCTTTCCAGCCCAACATGTACCCCCACATCCACCCCGGCAGACCCTCTCCTCACAGCCCACATCAGTCCACACTGTCCTCTCCACACAGTCCACACCCGGTCCTGTCACCACACCCAGCACTGTCCCCGCATCGCCCGTTAACACCCCACGCTGCTTTATCTCCACACAGCTACCATACTGCAGCCGTGGCCTTTCCATACCGGCCCATTCGTTGACCAGAAAACAAACCACATAGACTGCTTGCTTCCTCGTGGGAAAAAACATTCTGTATGATTTTGAGGTTTCGACAAAGAAGAAATTTGCATCATATCATGTACTACTGCAAGATTTTTTTTATCTTTTATATCGGACAACCTTGAAAACTTGCTCTTGTGGTTTACTATAAACCGATATTCTTTATATCATAAAATGTTTTGGATTACCAGGTTGAGTCCTGTGTCCTACACGGGGATTCATTATTTAACAATGATTTGGATTTCACACCACACTTGTACAAATAATATCAAAAGCATTTTCTGTATGTGTTTTTCCAGCTGGAATGCAGCTGTGTCTTTAAACCACAATGTTTTACAAACCATGAAATATATATTTTTTGAAAAAAATGATTTGTGTGTACTAGGATGTGGATGAAAGTTTAGGTAGCAAAACAACCACTTTGTATGTATTTGTTTATTAATTGCTTTGTCTCTTTTTGATCATTCCTTTTGGTTACAAATTTGATGATCAGCAACAGTTTTGCATGCGAGTTGATTTGAAATACAGCAGAACAACAAAACAAATGAGAACTCAACTTTTTTTTAAATGCGTTACAAATAAAACACCTCTCAGATTGCGTACTATGTCTTTTGCCTGTTTAGCTCATAATATAGACTGTTTCAGCCGCAAAACATAAACAAACGTTATGTGGCCCAAACTTAACTTCCTGTAGCCCTCTGCAAAGAATTATTAACTGATGTGTTTAATTTAATACAATTAATACACAATATAATATTAATACAAATTAATGTAATTTAAATATAAAATACATTGTTATAACCAAACAGAGACCAGAAGTTAACTTCAGACCATCCGTGTGTGTCCAATGAAACTGTCTAGAGTACCATCGCTAGACACGTCAAATATGATACCTTATTGTAATAAACTGATTGGATTACTATATTAGATTACCGAAAAAACAACTAAAAAGTGCCCTTAAACCTTCATTTTAGATATAAACCCCACACCTGGCCGAACCCCATCCATCACTGTTTTTATTTAAAATGGAAACGTTTATAAAACACAGTAATACCCCTAAACCAAGCATGTATTTGATAAAGCAAAATTGACCATAAAATCATTATTCGAGTAGCCTACATCTCATGCCCCTTACAGGGAAACCTTTCTTTTATTGCAAGAGAAAGATCTCTGTCTTTGACCAGTCTATACAAGCAAAAGAGGAACATACAGCGTATACAGTACTATAATGTTCTAAAACAAGAAGGCACTAAAGGTCAGCGCTTAATGACCCTTGCACCAATAAACCTTTAAATAATGTGCCATGTCCTATTTAAAATGAAAGCATGTGTTCCCTTACATTTGTTTTAATGCATAGTGATGTAACAGTTTAGCAAACCAGATGAGATGTTGGTATTTGTAAAGTTCACAGATTCTTCAGTCTGTTATTTTAGTGTGAAGCTCAGAGTTCAGGTTTCTCAACTAAAGAAAAGCTCTTTGCAGATCCTTTGTGTGTCCTGGGGTGATGTGACCACGTGTCCAATCGTTCGAGGATCTGTGAAGATTTCATAATCGTTTCCTCCCTGTTTAGAGAAGAAAAAAAAATCACAAAAGTGACATTAAAGCAAACTAGATTTTTGTATCTTGTTTTTCAAGAGTTCTTGACCCAATTGTGGACAGTAATGTTTGAATGGGAGCGAGCTGAACATAATAAGTCTTTGACTCACAGGCATTGTTTTGTCTCCAAAGAAATGGATGACCTGGTATGAGTCCTTCTCCACAATTCCCAGACAGTATCGCTTATCCCAACCTTCTGGAAACACGTCAAAGCTGATCTGCCCACCTACAGAAAATAAGCAAACACACACTGTACATCAGTATATTGCTACATGTTATATAATACACTAGAGAGACATATAGACACAGACTGACTAACCAATGGAGAAAGCTAGTCCTTTCCCAGCAAACTCTTCTTTTAAAACAGAGACAAACTTTTCTCTGATCTTCTCCTTCTGCATTAGAAAGAACGTGAAACAAAATGTCAGCCATCTTTTTTTTCATTTAAAAACAAAAGACAACGGTACATATTGACAGAAGTTAAAATGACCTTATCAAGTTCAAAGAATTCGATTCTTTCCTGTTGGCTACAGCTTCGACCAATCGGAGAAATATTTAACATTCCGTTGCGAAATTCAATAAATGTGCCCCTGAAATACGAATAAATGAATGAATGGTATTTAAACGTAAATAATTTTGGTCACAAATCTTCTTATAAAAGTTTTTTTAACAGGAAAAAACTCAGAATAAAAATGTAGATAAGATGCAACTGTATAGACATAAAAGGTGAGTAAACATCCAGGTGTGATAACCTCACCTCTTTTTAGGCAGTTTTATCTTTGAAAGATAATTTAGACAGAAATTAATAAAATCTTGCAAGATTTCCTCTCCTAGGTATGCTTGAATATTCTGAAAAAAAAACAACAATAATAAGGAACTCGGCAATAAAACAATATGGCAACGTGACAAAAAGGCAATATGTAAAGCTAGTAGTGTGTATAGAAGTATTTCCAACAGTTCATGAGAGTATTGAGTTACCTGCACAGAGTGTAGCTGCCCAAATCTGTACGCTACCAAGCCGTTCTCAGCAAACAGATAATCCAATCTTTCAATAACTGTCAAAATATTAAAGAAACATGCACTATAACAATAGACTGAATGCGTTGTCCTTACATTTGTATTTATTTGTATTAGTCACAGTGTACACACCATCATCACCCAACTGCTCTTTAATTTTGTCCAAATCTGAACCACCCACCACCCCGACCCTCACACGCTGTTTCAGTTTATTCAAGAACTCCAGCATGTCAGAAGTAACCTTCTAAACACAAAAACACAAACATACAGGTAAACACACTCATCTGATTAAGCGTTTGTTTCTAAAGTGCTCTTTAAGAGACTGGGGCAAGTAGTCAGACAGGAAGTTGTTGCAACAATGGTGCTATCCAAGCAAACATGAGGTCAATTCAGTGATTTCAATATCATTATAAATGGGTTCTTGGTTGTGACAACTTACCCCATATATATTTTGACAACATTCATGTTATTTATTATGTTCCCTAATGTAAGCTGATAATAACGTGTAGTTTGTTTCTTTCTATGCTTTTTAAAGCCCGAAGCAAATTTCGTAAAGCTAACAGTGATGGCTTCACGTGAGTACACACATATTTTGTACTGTAGTTTATTCATTTACTTCCGTCAATCAAAGTCACGTGATTGCACGCATATCTCGCGCCTGCTGTACTTTTATTCATTTGCTTCCGTCAATCAAAGTCACTTGATTAAAACATTTAACGTTAACTCATTTAATGATGGTGCATCTTTTTTTCGCTATCTCCCGTTATTATATTAAATGCGATGTAAAAGCAGACCAGTTTAACTAACTTAGTTAAAATTAAAACTACTACGTCACTCACCTGACGAGCTGCTGTTAAAGTCCCGTCCACGTCAAACAAACACAGTGTAGTCGTGTCCACTTTTGAATCGGCCATCGTAAGGCTTGCAAACCGCGTGGGTCAGTCTCAGATCTGTAAAGTCCAGCTAAAGCTCAGTATTGCCACTATGTGCGTTTCAGTCACAGCTTCCGTGTTGTCGGAAGTGTAGTGGAGCTGTACGTCAGCGTACGTCCACCACGTGACCACGACGCTCTTTCTGGTTCAAAACGTATTTCTGAAAGGAAATGCGGTAAACGATTTAAAAATGCGTGAATTTGTGTGCGTGCGTGTGTGTGTGATGCATAGGGCAAATAATGACACGGGGCGCAGTCAGTGTAAAAACAGAGCACTTTTAGTGTAACGAAAGTTTTACTGTAGGCTTGTTTGAGATGAGCAACATCTGCGCAGAACCGATCACCGGTGATCACCGCGAGCTGCATGCTGGTTATAAAAGTGTCCGAGTTACGTCCGCCTTGCTCTGATGTCATGCTGACGTGTGCCAAAAAACTCTCGCGACGGCGAGGCGGCTGTGTCGGATTGAGCAGTCGAGCGCAGTTGCTCTCCTCCGACTGCGCTGTTCAAAAGCATGATGGGAAATGACTGACTGACGTCACAGCTTCAAGCTCATTGGCTGAGAATGTCAACTGATACATTTTCTCTTCATTCTAAGAATTAGATTACGCATCTATTTATTTATATTTACATGCAAACTAAACAAAACACGCCTATTGAGGTTAAGAATTAGGACATGCGTTTATTTTATATTTCTCTTCATTAGAATTCTTCCTTGTTGTAATTTTCTCTTTATTCTATTGTATGTTTGTGTGAATACATATCTAAATGGACTGTTTAGTCATTATGCCTCATTTTTGTGTGGTTTCATCTGAGAAGTGTCTGGGTCTTAAAACAAGGGAAGAAATTCTGAAGAATGTTTGTTACAATACAGCTTTGACTTGCATGGTATGGAAAAATACTATGGACGTGAAATGGTGGCAGAAACCTGCGTGTTATTAAATATGATAAACATTTGTTATGACCTCTGTCTCTCAAAAGCAACTTGCTTTTTACTTCATTTACCATTTGTTTATACAATCCTTGAAAATGTGTTACATGTTGTTGTGTTGTTTATTTGTGAGCTGTTTATTTGTACATCATTTGACAGTACATTCAGTGATTATTATTGTAACCATCTTCATGTAAAAACAGTGGTATTTCGATTACATCCACTTCGTCTGCGATAAAAAACGCGAACGCGATCTCCTCCACTGTTCACTTTTGCAAGCGACAAAACAGCGAGATTCACGAAGTGTCCGACTTCAAAGGTCTTTTTTGACTCCTCCCCTTACTGCAGCCGCCTACTCTCACCTACATTTCAGGCGAGGCAAGGCGCATCTCAAACAAGCCTATTAGGTGTGTGACTTGAGGAGCGCAGCGCAGACTGATCGCCGTATTACATCAAAGTACCGCGAGAGCAATTCGAAAGCACTGCTTTTCACGCACTATCGCGGTACTTTTGTGTCATTTGCCGATCAATATACGCAGGCCTGCGTGACGTCGAACGCAGCAGCACACGTTCGACACTTTCCCTCCTCCTGAGCAGATGGCGCTACGGTGACGGTAGCGGCTCCAATACTATCAAACGACGAAAACAAAACTGCAGCAAATTCAAACCTCAGCGCCGGGAGTAAGACAGCTCCGGAGACGGAGGTAACTTACGTGTTTCTGTGTCATAATATTCGTTACGTTGAAGGACAAAGCACTTTTATAGATGTTAACTTTTAGTGTGGGGAAAGTTAGCTTACGGTTGCTAAGCTAAATCATACCGGTATGCTAGCTAGCATGCATGATGTTGTAGAACGTTTATAGTTTTATTAATGCGTTAATATTATGAGGTTAGATTACCGGGTTTAACGGAAATGATTCATTCCGATAGTAACGTTATTTTTGCAGTATATATATATATATATATATATATATATATATATATATATATATACACACACTATATCATTTAGTCGTTTGGCAGACTAGCTTAAATCTGAGGTAAAGTACTTGGAGGAACAGCACAACATACTGCGCTGAATGATTTGTATTTATTTATTTTTGGGCGGTATTACCACGTGGCCGAAATATTACTGTGTATTATTTTACTTTAATTTAATTGGTTTTCCATCTTTATATGACAGAATACTTGAGCTGTCTAACGTAACGTTACATAGACAAAGTCAACATTAATGTAGAAATGGGTTAGTTGAACATTTAAGAAATATCAGAATGAGTCTTTACATGTTTTAAATTGCTTTACAGAAGGAATTGTGCATAAGATTCTCTCTGATCTCCTGGATTAATTTGAAAACCGTTTAATTTCTGACAGGCCATCAAGATATTGTCAGTATGGATGATATGGAGGATGACACCACGATCATATCAACACTGAAATCATTCAAGAGTTTAATATCTTGTCCGGAGCGGTCTGTTCTGGATGCCGTGCCAGCTTATGGCAGAAGTGACCTTCAGAAACTTTATACTAAAAGAGTGGAGGTAAGTCACCCTCCTTACTTTAATATTTACCCTTGTTTATGGTAACATTTCAACAATTATTATTGCCCAAATATTAACTTACCATACTTCCTATGTTGTTTGGATGGCTAGGTGTGCCATGGTAATTTTTTATTAAAGCTGTTATTTGTCAAATGTAGGGATGCACCGATATGTAAATTTAGGCTGATAACCGATATATCTGCCGATATACAGTATCTACATATTAATACACAAATCTCTAAGACTAAAACAAAAGGCAAAAAGTGAAATGTTTTATATGAAATGATTGACTGCAGAAAACAAGGTGACCATTAGTTCTCTTTTTCCCCAAGAGCCAAAACATGATAGATTATTGAATATAACTGAAATGTTGTGATGCTGTTAGATGGAGGAGGCAGCCGAGCGCATCCGCTCTCACACCAGCCTGCTGCAGCTCACTCAAGAGAAACAGCAGATGGAGCTGAGTCACAAGCGTGCCCGTATTGAGCTGGAGAAAGAGGCAAACAGCAGCTCCAGAGACTTACAGGTGAGTGATGGATTGTCAGCGCATTCAAAACGTGTTTCCGGCATCTCGCATCATACCTACAATAGAAGGATGTTTTAGTGGTACTTGCTCAGACAGTCATCACTGATTGTCCTACAATCACAGTAGTTATATATATATAAGTCTTTGCGACTGAAAAAATATGTAGGCGCTCTGATGAGACTGACCCGATCCAAACTCATAACCCATTTAAATACAATTAAATTAAAAAAACCATGACTCCCAAATGTGCCTCCATGCCTATATTACATGACATTATGCACTGCGATCGGCTGCTTTTCCTGCTAGTCAACTGAGCAGCATTTCCTGCTATGAGAAAGGACGCCATTTAGTGCTTTGCTTTTTACTTTCAGTTCTGAGGTGATCGTTAGGTCGCATTAACATCTAGTTTTTCTCTGGCTCAGTGGTTAGAGCGTGGCGCTAGCAACGCCAAGGTCATGGGTTCGATCCTAGAGGATTGACCACAGTCAGAAGCAAAAATGTATAGGACAATTCAATGTAAGTCGCTTTAGATAAAACTTCTGCCAAATGCGTAAATGTAAATCCAAAACTCGTGGAAAACGCAGGATGCACAGATTTCTCACCATCTTCTGTTGCTCACACTCGTAAATAAGCTATATTTGCGGAACAATTTAGTTAAACTTGGTGCAGTGTTATGTAAATGTAATGTGGCAGATCTGAAAGTACTTTATAGTTGTGCGCTTCCTGACAAACACCCTTAGAATGTTCGCTAGCCAATCACAATGATTCATTCAACAACTCCTGTCTGTTGTCCTACAATTTGGACTGCTCGTAAATTTTTCATGTTAAGGCACAAGTGTTTCTAAAAAAATAAGTTACTGTGGAGCCCGTACTGTAGGGGTGTAAAAAACACTTAACCAGTTGATTAGGGTGCTGTTCAGAGTGTTTACAACTAGAATACACATTTTCTGTTGTTAAAAAACCAATCTGTTGTGTGTATGCATGTAAATGCCTTACATTTGCAGAGGGAAGTTGACCGTAATCGGGAGTTGCTGATGAAGATCAAACGTCTGGAAGAAAGAGAAGAGAAAGCAAATCAAGCCCTTAATGAACAAATGGAAAACAACAAGACTCTGAAACGTAACCGTGAAGAGCTCCAGATGAAAGCAAATGAGAAAGACAGCAAACTTGCAGAGGCAGAACAGGTATGTTTGAGGTAGGGCTGTTAAACGATTAATCGCAAACAGAATAAATCTTTGTGTTAACATGTGTATATATATATTTATTTATATTACCAATAATAGAAATGCTATATAATATTTATATTTTTCTTAAATATATACATGTATGTGTTTGAGTTTAAAATTCAAAATTAATATGCACAGTACACAGACATCTGAAATTACGTATTATGTAAATGCAAACTTTTATTCTGGATGTGGTTAATCATTTGACAGCCCTAGTTTGAGAGAAGAAAATGAAGGTAACTCAATATTCAATTCAAATGTACTCTTTTTGTGTATTGATATAGTTACAAACAATTATT
This sequence comes from Barbatula barbatula, assembly GCF_947034865.1. NCBI lineage: Eukaryota > Metazoa > Chordata > Actinopteri > Cypriniformes > Nemacheilidae > Barbatula > Barbatula barbatula. The sequence goes on from NC_136771.1 coordinate 22,552,810, forward strand.
TTGGGTTAAACCATGATTTGAATTTGTGCCGTTGCTTGTAAAAATTGCTGTTGTGAATTTGTTTATGCCTCTGCAGTCAAGATGAGTCATAAATGATTCTGGTTTATTTACCCGTAGCAAAAATATTATTCATGTATATGTTGAAATGATATCTACTTAATGTATCTGTCAGTATTTTCTGCGTTGAGGCGATCTACAGTGCACTCATACATTTGATTAATAACAATAAAAGTTTATAATTCCTTAAATCTAGAATTAATTCAATTGTTCTTGCATTACAGACAATCGGAGAGTTAAAAGATGAGATGCGAAGGCTCAATCAACAGATCCAGATTCAGGAGTCCAAATTCTCTACTCAGGATCTGGAGATCCAGGCCCTTCAAGAGCAACTGGATGTGCAGCGCAAGTACGAGCCGATGCGCATTACATAGGGCTGTGAAGCGTTTAAAACAAATCCAATTAATTACATGTTGTTGCGATTAATTAATCTAATGAATCGTTAATTAATCACACATGACATTTGATCGCGTGTTGTGAGACATTGTTTGTAACGAGAACAGCGTGTTCTGCACAAACCCACAGATGACTCGCATATGAATGTATACACCGCATTTAAATATCAATTAAGACTTTGTCTGTAAATGCACGTAGTTTGTTACTTAGACTGAAAAAAATATAACCAAAATCACAGCACATAGCAAGCACGGCGCAGACTTTCGTAACTTAATTCTCTGCACTGAAAGCAATAGTGCGCGTCAGGAGGACTGAGAAAGAGTGTGCTGGAAAAAATGTGAAAGGGACTTTTTGACTGGTTAAATGGTAAGATGCTTTATTGCATTCCTACTTTACATGCGGTAAATAACGTAACTTTATTGGTTGTTCAATGGTAATGAACGTGCTGTATTCCCGTCTGTAAAACTATGAAATGTAAGATGACCTACTTATGTCTGAGGCAACTGCGTCAAAAGCGGAAAAACATTTTTTAATCACGTTCATTTCCATAACACGCTAATTATAATGAATGCCTTAAATGCACAGCCCTAGCATGAATGTTGTATTCATACTGCTTCATTATCTACTTAATTAGAATATACACATTTACATCGGATGCTTTCATTTTATACTATAATATTGAATTTGATGCTAATAGGAAATTCCAGGACGTGAGTCAGAAGTGCCAGAACATACAGTCGTCTCAGTCCACCAGCACAGAAAGTGAACTCAAAATTAAGGTTCGGCTATTTAAGTTTTGTCTAAAATACTGTCAGATACTAAGTCAAATTTGTGTGATATTTTTGATCACTGATAGGGATGTAGAACAGTGAGATCTTATCGATGTTGTTCATCTGCAGGAGTTGGAGATGCGATTGGCCCTCCAGGAGCAAGACTCTGTGATCGTGAAGAACATGAAGTCTGAAGTGGCCAGACTGCCTGAGATGGAGCGAGAGATTAAACGCCTGCGGGAGGAGAATGCTTTCTTAAGGTACAGAAATGCCAAAGTCTCTCTGGTAGATGTGTGTCATAATTGTGAATCATCGTAACTGCAATATCGTTTTAATTTCCATCATATTGTTTTCCCGTTCAGAGAGACAAAAGAGAACAGCAACCTGCTGAAAGAAGAAACGGAAGGGCTGAGGAGGAAGTTGGAGAGAATGGAGAGAGTGATAGAGGAGAAACTCAAACTAGAGTTAGAGAAAGAGGTCAGTTGCTCTATCTATATACATCCATCCATCTCTTTATGTCGAATCGTATGCACCTGTGACTGTGCATACGCCGAGTTCTTCATTTACCTAAAAGGCCACTTTAAACAAGCCACTGTAAAGTTTCATCACATCTACAGCAGATGCAACCTGGTTTTTTTTTGTAATGTTTCAGAGGCATTCATTTTCATTTTTTTGTGCTCTTAAATATGTCTGTAGCAACAAGAACGTGTGTTTGTAATGCTCAACAAGATGTGACCATGTTATTTCAGACAATTATTTCAAAATTGTTGTGGATTACCTTGTGAATTTTCAATAGCAGCAGGTGCAATCTTTGCATAAGTCGTTGAATGTCAGATGCAGTGCATGATTGACTCACTGTTTAATTATGTGTTTTGTGCTATATTTTAGAAATCAGAACATGAACTCCAGGCTTGGGAAAACATCGGGCAGGTCACCGGACTTAATATTCGGTAGGTGTTTTCTTGACGCATGGACATGGAGATTTTGCAAGTTAATGCATATGATGCATACACATATGATGGCAGAACATCTTAAATCATCATCGATGACAATATGTACAGCAATAATTGTTGGATAGTGGTGAATTACTGTATAAAGGTACACTTGTCCATTAGCACACGTGTTTAGGATGTAGTGGTGGATTGCTAAGCCACAAGAGGGTGCTCTTATCTAACAAAACTGACGTACTTGTTTCTGCCCATCTCTGCACCTGTATAACTTTATAGACTTGTGTATATAAGGTTATTTGGAATGATGTGCTGTTAATTCCTAATGCTTTCTGGTCCGGCAGTGTTTTCAAGGTCAGCTTGTCATAGGTGCTAAAATAGTTTTGCCAAACACGTTTCACGTGTTTATATATGCATGGGTTCTCTGTTGATCGTCTGAGGCTTGGATGTGCTTTATCAGCCATGTGGAAAGATGTAAACAATATCTTTGAATAGCTTTTGGAATCGGAAATTTTTGGTGAAATATACACTCACTTTCACTCATTACACACTAAACACTCACAATTTGCACACTGGCTCTGAATGCAGATGAGGGTAGAAGTCTGGGTAAAGTTGTGTCATGAATTTCAACTTTGTTTATTTTGAGCTGGGTGGCAATCTGGCAGATTGAAAAGTAATTTACTCACTAATAACATTTCTTCTTCACTGTAGTTCCTAAATCTCATTTGTGTGTGTGCACGCACTGTGGAAGGAATTCATTCGGGTTTGGAAGGACATTAATGAGTTAATGATGAGATCATTTTAATTGGTAGTGTAGCAATCCCTTTAAATACGAAGTCACGATGCCTCTGTCTGTCACTTCTGAGATGTGAAAACATATGTTTGTAATGTCGTGTAAGTGCTGTCATTTTCAACAGCGGCCTGTGATCTTGGTTACATCATAGGGGGGAAACTTTAAGAGCTTTGAACAAAATGACCACACCTCACCGTACAAGTTCCTTTCAACCTGCCATTTCTCTTACAATCAATAGCGGTTGCAGTGATTTATTTTTTTAAGTAGGTAGCTTTCAAACCCTGTCTCTTGAGATGTATCCAATTATCCTGTAATGATTTTCTTCCGTGTCTGTGTTTGTTTAAGCGAGGTAGAGATGAACCTTCTGCATTTACGAATGAGTGTTCTGTAATTATCCCATAATTATTAATTCAAGCACGATGCAGTTGCTTGCAGCATGTCGAGTCAGTGTCGAGCTTATATCCGGTTGGAATCTTAAAGTATCTGAACTCCTCTTTTCCATTTTGGGTGTACTATTCCTTTAATTCTCATATGGGTTATGTTGTTCCTGCTTGGATAATCTTTCTCCTCCCTGTTCACCGGGACGTTCTTGTTACCCTGCGAACTGCTCCGCTCCCGTTTGAAGGCACTTCCCATCTCGTGTAATACGGCCTTGAGCAAGACATTTGAATGCACGATTCTCCCGATAATGCCCACGCTCGAGTATCAACACTGCACATTATCAGACTCTTCGGAATGCTTTATCATATGCGCTCTGACAGAATAAAACCACGTCGAATCAGCATAAGGAGCCCGTCCCGCTTTAATGGAGCAACCCTGGATTCTGATTGATCATTGAACATTTCCCATTCGCTCTGCTCCACGGGCCTACAAACCACAACGTTCACCGGCGGTATAAATATGACAAGTTACTCTCTCATGTATCACCTTGGTGAGCGATTCAACTCTCACAGGGATTCTCCAAATGAAAGAAACCGGTCTCATATCTCCACAATGTTTTGTGTCAGCAAAGAAAAGCGACGTGAACTTTCCTTTTTCGCGGCGTAGACTAATTTCGTCACGCTGTGAAGGAAACTGCAGATATTTTCCTGAAAAATGGAAGTGGGAACGAGGAAAAATCGTCTTGTGGTTTCATTTCTTTGTTCCCGCGGCGGCCGTTTCGCCTTTGTTTGAGCGACTAACCAGTCGTCTTCAGAATTAGCTTTAATCTTGAATACAGAACAAAGGCGTCAGCTGTAAGATATAGCGCTTTCATCACACATTTTTAAGAACGCGAGCGAATGCATTCAGAGCCTTTTCCGTCTGTAGGCGTGATAAAGTTCATGAGCCTTTTGTTTGATCCTGACAGCTCCGTTAATTATGCAAATCAACGACGGCAAATGTAATTTAACATGCACAGTGATCATTTGAAGCATGACCCAGTCAGTTAGCTGTTTGCGTGATAAATGTAAATGATGCAGTTTGAATATATATTGCCACTTTTTTGTGCTCGGAGTACTTCCAGCAAGCACAAAATAACATTTTGCAAACCAAATTTGCATAATTGTTTTAAAGTCTGCTTTTATGAGAATGCTTGAAGAGAATAACAACATTAATACAATGGAGCCTAGTGTAACAGATTTCCAGTTGCTTCCAATGGGAGTGGGAAAGTTTTTTGTCGAGTGCTTACAAAGAAGACACAAGGTTTGGCCAATTATTGTTGTTATATGGCTTAGGCTGTGAAAGCGGATTTTAAGTAAATAATATTTAATGAGGACGACATGAGAGTCAGATAAACATATTACCAGTATTGAACATGTTAAGTTTTATATATTTGCACAAAACAATGTTAAATTATTTCTTGCATTTAGGTATATTGTGTTCATCATACGAAGAGTTTGGTTCCAAAAATGAGAAGGATTTTTCAAAAATATTTTTTAATGTTAAAATGTGTTTATTGTCTTAGTTAGCTGTATTTTTCGAGTAACGGCTCAAACCAGCTGCCGGATTTGTTTTTAAGTTTTAATTAAGATAAAATTTCTTAATTTATTTATTGTTAAAGTTTGCAATTTTCATTAAGATTTACTTTCATTAAGATTACATTTCGAGCATATTTTACAAATGAAAGAATTGCAGATTGTTTTTACCTTTTCCAATTCCAGTCATATTTTACATAACCACTAATAAAAAGACTAGAACAATATGGCATATTGTGTGGGACCAAATGCTTAGAAAAGTCAATAATGTGCTCTTGCAAAAGGTTGTTGTAACACAGAGACACATTTTGAAAACAAAGCAATAAAGGAAATTCGGAGACGCAGTTTTGGAGAACCCATTTCACTTGCAATTACGAAAGAGGACGTTTAAAGCTTTAGGCTTGAGAAATTGTCTTTATCTTTATTAGAGAACAGCTTCTACCTTTAAGTACATCATGAATTCAGGTTTCATTAGAAGGTGCTAATGGTTTGTTTAGAGAATGCTGTTAAAGTTTGTGGTCTTTCACAATTTTGTGTGTGCCTTATTGAGTAATAGTGTCATTTAGGTTGAAATTTGCACTTTAACCTGCTAGCACTGCAATTATGATCCCACCCTCAATGTGAATCGCCGTCCAAAGCCACGCCTCCACCAAAACACATGAACATGCACAAACCAGAATTTCTTGGATCAATTCCAGTTAAATCATGTCTGATTCACCAGCGAGAACATGTTACAGTACGGTCCAAAAATGTGGACCGGAACCCTAACTTCTACCAACTTAAAGGTGCTGTCTGTAAGACATTTAGGAGGCAAGTTCATATATTGGTTTGGCCAAAAACAATGCTGTAGCCAGTTATTCTACTCTGAAATGTGGGTTCTGCCTGGAATGTCTGTTTTTGCTTTGGTCCGTGTGACCCCGCCCACTGACTATTTACCCACTAGTGCAGGGGTCTCCAATGTGGTGCCCGTGGGCACCTGGTAGCCCGCATGAACTCTGTAAGGTGCCCGCTAAACACAGGGCTCACCAATAATGCTCAAGACAGTTGACAAATCTGTGACTATACCGATCAGCCAGTCGTCATGAAAGTTTATTATTAGCAAGTGTTGTAAGCTTTAATATATTCAAGTGCAAAAATATCTGAAAGAAAACTGAATTTGGTTCCCTGAGCGTAAAAATAAGGCATCACATGTCTAAAGTTTGAAAGTATGTTATTAACAATAGCCCTATAGAGGATTTTAGATATTCTGGTAGCCCTCGCTTACAAAAAGGTTGGAGACCCCTGCACTATTGTATTTTGACAGAAGGGTTGCAAGTTGGTGACAATCACAGCAGAAAACAAACGATCTGGGTCATACATAGCAGATTTCATCCTTTCCGGTACTATTAACGTTTTAAACTTAGAAAGCATGACTATATCTTACAACTTCCGAGGAGTAATATACAATTGTAAAATGGTTATTTTAACGAGACAGCAATATGGCCTGTAAATGCGACCTCCGGAGGATGCAACCTCTGAAACGAGCTGCTGATTGAGTTATATTTGCAAACAACTAATTGTGTCAATGTTACATACGGCTCCTTTAAAGATAAGTATATAAAGTAACCTGCAATTTTGTTTCAAACAGAGATGACGATCTACTGTAGGTGCTACATTTATGAATTGCCATTTTAAATTAACATTGTCACAAGATTTGAAGAAGGGGCATGCAAGTTGTGAGCCTCATATGAAGAAAACAAAATAAAACAGGTTTAGGACTAATTTAGTTTCACCTCATGAGGTGTATGATCTATATTTTTTCATGATTTGCCTCCTTTTGAATCCTGTTTGTTTTTATATTAATAGAAGCATATTCTTGTAGGAAACCTGAGGATTTATCCAGGGAAGTGATACAGATTCAGCAGCGAGAACTAACCCTGAAACAGCAGAACTACACACTCAACAGCAGGTAACGCACACACACACATACTCACAAAAGACATGGACCGCTGACGTGTGTCGGAATCCTGGGCCACTTAACACAACTCACTTGATTAAGGAAAGTTGCCCGTAGCTAAACCTAAAACTTTTACACCTCAACACCTCAAAGTTATTTCTTATATATTATCGGGTTTAACGGAGGTACGAGCAGAATCGATGCTTGATGAAATATTTGATATAGTCAAGCCGCGCTGTCATTGTACGGTTTGACATTCCCTGTAAAAACCGAGACGGACAGTCTCGATTGAACCTTCACTTACGTGAGACAGCTTTGCTCCAGAGCGTCTGATCTGTCCCTCGTCCGATAGATCGGGACAGTCTCTCTCACGCACAGTCTCTGGGTCCGTGTCTGTTTTTGTTCTTAAAATGTCATTATTTGACAAGCTTTCTAATGTTGGTCGCTTTTCATCTCGTTCCGTTCTTTCAAAAGCTTCAATAGGCTCTTTCTTGAGTTTCTTTGGCCAATATTAGCCATCTATTTGATGCTCTTTCTGTCTTTCACTGGTCTCTCCTCCACTCTAATTGTCAGATGGTAATTGGTCGATGGGAGCTGGTGTGTGACGGCGCTGCACCACTCGTCACTTAAGCAGTTGAGTCAAACGAAACCCTGACAATATCACATCTCGCTAATGAGCCGAGTATTGAGATCGGGCTAATTATGAACTATGATGTCGTCAAAAACAGCTTTGCACATTAATGAGTCTGCTCAAGTTTTGTTTGGGCTTTCTTGTCCTTTCCAGCACTATCGGTCTAAGATCTAGGGCAGATTGCTTTAAAAGGAATCTAGTAGATTAAGGAAGTCTGGGATTTTAAACTGGATTTATTTTCATTTTCTTTAAAATAGTTTGTTTACATTTGGCAGAAACACTGAAAACGAAGCCAAAATGACTTGAGATAATGCGAGGATGAGTCTGTGCGGGAGCGAGTGTGAGGCCGCAGAATCAAGGTCCCGCCCATATTCCCATTAACTCAATCATAAACAAAGAAATCAGGTTACCACGCCCCTTTTTATAGCATCGTATAACTAAATAAAACGAAATTTATAAAAAAGATAAACTTTAACATGCACTAACAAGAACTAACTAAAATGACAGAAACCACGTTTGGCAAAAGTATATTTTTTACTTCGCTGTGAATCGTATTTGTCTTAATCATGTTTAAATGTACATTTCTTCATCGACATGTTTATATGTTACTTTCTCGAATGTACACCTTCAGCGTGGAAAACGCCCAGGCCAACTGAATCAATTACCCTGTTCGCTAACAAATAGAGGCAATTTACATAATAAGCCTCGCTATGTGCTGGGGTCAGGCTGATAAGAGATAGCGGAGTATGGTTTTGTGATTAGATTGTGCATTATTGACCCTGCACGACAGGCTATGATGATTTTCATTAAAGCTTAAATTGGGCTGGATAGTTAGCATCTGGAGGAGATGAGAGGAGTTAATCAATTTAGCTACGAGGACACACACACACACACACACACACACACACACATTCGCCCGCCTACAAACAAATCTCCCTTGTCAACTACCTCCAGAAAGTCCAATTACTTCCACACGTACACCGCCTAATGCTCGCTCACTCTTTAATCCATCAGATACAAGAAGACACACACATCGTTTTCCAGCACATTTGATGGAATTGAACTCGTGCTGTGGGTAATTTCTCTCTCTGTAAGGTCAAGTGGAAAAGTGCTTTCCCAGTCAGAGCTGATCTGTATCAAATATGTCTTACCCTTTATCTCAAGCAGACACGTTCACACACACACAGGAATAAACAGTGGCATTTGCACGCTCACTCAAGACAATATGTTTGCGGTTTTCAATTTACTTTTGGTTTCTAAGGGTTTAATTTTGTAATGTCTATTGAAAATCTAGTGAGCTGCTCATTGCATAATAGGCAGTCGACTTCTAAGGCAGAACCCAGCTCTCATATAAGATATAAAGTGACAAAGTTTGAACTAGCTCAAGGAATTATTGAGATGAATATATTAAGTTCATGGGCGATTGTTTTGAATGAATTTGACATCATAATCTAATTTCTCTTGCTATTTACTATTTGTTTTATCATCAGATCATTAAGATAATTAAAGGAACCGTTCACCCAAAGATATATTCTGTCATCATTTAATCACCCTCGAGTTGTTGAAACCAAACAGTTCTTGGCCACCATTGACTACCTTAGTAGGACAAATTACAATGGTAGTCAAAAGTGGCCCTGAACAGTTTACTTTCCTACAATCTTAAAAAAAACATACTTTGGTATTCAATGGTGCCCAAGAGCCAGTTTTGCTCGACTAAGTGACCCTGTAACATCATGATATTGCTTCACCCCATCCGATCGTGATATCTGAGGCTGAAGAAAGGTTCACACACAGGCAACATTTGTACAGTATCTAAGTGAAAAAAAGGCATTCATCAATCAAATTAGACATGATTAGATCATTTTACTTTATTTTATGTGAGATATTTTCATTTTTTAGGATAATTTTGCGGTGAAATGACACATTATGCAGGATAGCGAAAAAATAAGACATTTTGTTGATCTGGAAAACTGAAGGGATTTAGCGTAATAGTGTGAAGCAGGGAATATATCTCTCTGTTTACCAATGTAATAGCTAAAAAGCTATTTTTTTATATTAATCACCAAAGCTCTACTATGACAGGTTTTTCCAACTGGTTTGTTTGTTAGACAAAATGGCGGTCAGTCACAAGGGGCTAATAATATTGCATTATGATTGGTCAGATCCCCTGTCAATCAAACGGCTTGTGAATGTGTTTATGGCTCACTCTCTTTTCCCAAAATGTGTTTTCGGCCCTTGATACTGCTGAGAAACCGGTAGCTGCTTTTGTGTTTGATGAAGAAGCTGCGTTTCTTTGTGTTCTCTCTATAGTTGCTCCATCATAATCTTGTTTTTCTATATATGTCTCTCAGCATTCGCTCAGTGGAGAAGGCCCGTACCGAACTGCTACCCGAGATTTCTCGACTGCGTGCCAAAGCTCAAGAGGAGCAGAAGAAACGAGAGAACCAGGACTCGCTGGTCCGTCGGCTGCAGAAAAGAGTCTTACTGCTCACCAAGGTGTGTTGGACATGATAAAACCCATACAGTTAAACAGGTGTATTATTGTAGAAAATAACATTTTCTCAGTGTTTTAAAAAATAGTTTTTTTACTGTTTAGTTTTTTAATTTATTTCGATGCATTTGTGTTGTGCCATGTGTATAGTTGAAGGTTCTAGCCTTTCAATGTGTACTCCGTTGACTGCCAGGCCCTACGGATGCATTCAGCGCGTGCAGACCGTGACTGCTTTGTCAGTTTTAGGCACATTCACAGGCAACATGCACAGATGTGCACATTCAACACATGGCCGCCCACATTTACGTGTTAACAACAACTATTGGGTGTTCAGCAACTTGGGAACATTACCGTTTTTCACACACAAGAAGCTTAAATTAAATGCCAGTTGTTAGAGAGAGGTCGGGAAATATTTATGTAAAACTACTGAACGTTTTTGGTGCATAAAACATTGACTGGCTTTCTAAGTAGACTTCAGAGAAAATCAGAGCCTGAATGTTTTCACGCTTCGCTGACTTGTATACAGGGGTTTATAACCTGGGAACTACGTCAAACATTTTGAAGCTATCCTACCTAAAAACGCATATTTCATGGGAAGCAACTTCAAACTACTCAGCTCAATATGTTTGTAAGGTGATTTTATTATTTAAAAAAAGATATTGGCAAACAAGTAGTAAGGTCATAGTCATGCAGTTATAATAAAATGAAGTAATATAAAAATGCAAATTCATAATAATAAGTAGCAAACATGTATTCAATAACTATGTACAATATAGACCCCATTAATAATATCGACTCAGCATGGATGTTGCAGGCAGGGCCTCTTCCTCTGTGGTGCGTATGGCAGGGGTTCACCACTAATGTCGACATTTACACGTGGAGCAGATCTCTTCAGGCTTGGTCTGGAGAACACCTGCTTAACTTGGATGAGTCCATCAGGCTGCTCTTCTTCAAGCATAGTGGGGCAGTTTAGAGTTTCCCAGAGGCGTTGCTTGATACGAAGCCCTAACTTTAGGCTGTAGGTATGAGGCTTGCCAGAGGATTTCCTTGACATAGAATCCACCACAGCACGTGACATTCTTTGATGGTCTTTTGTGCTGTTCCCATGAATTAAAAGAGGTTCCTCAGTGCTGGTGTGTATCAGATGGGCTGGGGTGTGAGACTTTCTACGTTCTGGGCAAAACTCAGGAAGTTCAGCTGCGTTTTTAAGGAAGCGGCTCTCCAGCTTTATGCTCTTTCTTTGTTTATGTGTGGAGTGAGAGCTACTGGACTTGGAGCTGTAGTTGTGCTCCAAGCTGACCGCATGTGCATGCAGATGGACTGTGGTGTGAGTGTTTGTAAGTTCTGGACAAAACACAGGAATTACAGTTGTGTTTTTAAGAAAGCGGTTCTCTAGCTTTATGCTTCTTAGTTGTTTATGTGTGGGGTGAGAGCTACCGGACTTGGAGCCGTAGTTATGGTCCGAGCTGACTGCATGTGCTAGCACTGCAAGGTTGTCAGACCGGTTGGGATGCTTCAGAGGGCTTGTAGGTTTTCTGGTGGACCTCAGGTTATAGCCTGGACCAGAGAAGCTACCATCTGCACTTCGCTTTAAATGTGAAATGACAGATCGAGTACAGATTGATCAAGGGGATTGTGCATTTGTTTTTAACGCATTAGTGCTTTTTTATGTTACCACAAGGTTGGATTAACATACCTTCATGGTGCTAGAAGTAAATTGCGCAATGAAAAGCAGAGATTGCTTGAAAATCACATTAGTTTTTAACGCATTATTGTTTTTTTTGTTACCACAAGGTCTACTTAGAAGGTATTAACATACCTTCATGGTGTTGGAAGTAAGCTGCTCAGTGAAAAGTAGTGTTTGCTAGTCAAATCTGTCAAAAGATATCTCAGAGAAGATGCTGTATGCTCTTTCTTCAGTGTGATTTTAGGTTATGAGTGTGGTTGCTACCAACAAAACAAGACTGTATTTTACAGAACTGTTCAGCCAATCACGTGGCTGCTTGGAATTTTCAAATATAAACATTATTGTATAACCTCCAGGTTCATTTAAATGTAAACAGCAAGTGATGTCACCTGAAATAAACAACACTGTTCGGCCAATCACGTGGCTTCTTGGATTATTTTGTATAATCTTGAGGTTCCTTTAAACGTGTGATTTGATTTCACCTGAAATCGCATTAAAGCATCATTTAGCATCAGTTTTACTTTTAATATTCAATTCATTTTGAACTACATTTTCTACGAAGCCTAAACTTAAGGGTGTCTGCATTACAATGCATGCATTATGGCTTATTATACACCCTTTAATGATTTACATGCTTTCATAACCACTGGAATTAATACACCGTAATGCTAACCAGGGATTTGCTACGAAATGCATAAATGGAAGTGTAATGTATGTAAATGTACTTGAACAATATTGGAAATGTATATTAGTTAGCATAATGGTTTCTGGTGTCGTATCTATTCTATTCCTGTCCATTCTGCATTATATGCCTCTATACAGTTTCACCTTAAAGTAATCTTTGCTGTCTGATCTTAAGAGTTTGTGTGGATCAGCTTGTATTGTTAAGGCCACAGGCTTTGAAACAGACAGTTATTGAAGGAGAACGGCGATAAAGAAGCGATTAAAACTCTGTTGGACACAATAGCAAATGCACAGCCCACGAAACAGAGAGTTTCTCATTTTAATTAATAACACAGCAGCAAAACAACACACCAGCCAGGGGTCAGAAAGAAGGTGTAAATTGGTCATCAAATATGAAATTGTGACATAAGTTGTGGCACAAGAACACTTTGCTAACGTTCAAAGTGAACCTTAAAGTAGAAATGCCCTGTTTAATTTTAGGACAGGTTGGGAAATGGTCACGAAAACCAAATTATTTTTGTGTCTGGAGCGAGAAACCATTATAAATGGGCCTCAGGGATAAAAAATAAGACTTTTATCCGGCTGATATTATCTTCGTCTCAGTCTTTGACTGTAGTGGCCAGAAACTCTAGAGCCCAAAATCTAGAACATATCTGCCCACCTTACGCTGGCTTCAGATAAATGACTTGAGCAGCACTGTATCATGCATGTGAATAATAACAGCCTTGTTCTTTGTTTGTCAACATCTTGGTTAATTGGTAATTAACAAAGGCTTCAATAAACCCCAATCATATTTCCTAAATAGATTGTATTTGTTTTAATGAGGTCAATGACTGGGTGTAATGATGTCTACAGTGAGGATGTTCACAGTTTCTTTACCTACGGCATCCCACACTGGAAGCCGACCTTAGCACACACGTGGAAAATTAAATCTGTCAGAGCATCTAATTAAGAATAAAGATGAGCAAGCCTGTTCATAATACTCCGGTATTAAGAAGTGGAAACGCAAATTAAGTTTGCAATACATCAGAGTTTTAGACAATGGGATTCTGTGATGTGCAATACTAAGCGCTTTTGATATGCAGGACTCGATACCTCACGTGTGGCTTGTTGAGAAGAGGCAAACTCGTATCGTTCCTGTTGGTAGGGTATTGCATTAAAAGCACAAAGGTTGTGAGTTTGATTCCAGGGATTCTCAAAAAAATTATCTTTGAAGCTCTGTCAGTGATTTACAAGATAAAAATGAAAAGCAACAATGTGGAGATTTTAGCGGCATCTAGCGGTGAGGTTGCGTATTGCAACCAGCGGCACACTCCTCTCCTCTTTCAGGCACTACGGCGGCTCACACAGGACTAAGATGTCGTCACGGTTTGACTTCTCTGAGATAAAGTTTTTACGAAACACGCTCTGTAGAGCAGTTTGTCCGATAAGGGCTACTGTAGAAACAACATTGTGAATTCCATGGAAGGGTCACCAACGGTGTATGTAAACAGAAATAGCTCATTCTAAGGTCATAAAAACAACGTTTCATTATGCAAGGTCTTTAAACACCTCTGAAGACATAGTTATGTATATCATATTTCAGTTCTGTTCCTTCTTAATATCACACACAGCAGTTTTAAAATAATAGTTTCCAAGGCAGTCATGCTTATAGATTTTGCCATATACGTCTATTTTTTTAATAAGATTCAGCATACATGTGATATAAAGCATGTTGACAAAAAGAAAAACACAGCATATGGCATATCGCCAGCCATTATTGGCATATGGATAATGCATCGGCCAACTTAATAGATGAACAGTTTTCTATCCATTAATAAATGCCACGATTTAAAAGGTTTTATTGAAGCATTGACCCAAGTTCTCTCTTAAATAAAGATCCACTGGGGAAAAAGGGGGTGAGTGTGCGACACATATTCTGTATGGCACAAAAACACTGAAGGCAGAACCAAAATAATAGAGTCCAGTCAGAGAGTTTGCCATCAAGGGAACGGATGAGCTGAGTTTGAGATAAAAGCACGGGTGAATATCTTTAAAAGAGGTGCATGTGTGTGCGGCAACATTCAAGCGTGTCTGTGTGTGAAGGCCTAAGGTCGCAAAACTCATATTCAAAGATTGACATGAACTGTTTTCATGACTTCGGGAAATAAAGCCAATTTTACTTTGACCTTTAAAAGTACCACAGAACTTTGAATGAAACCTCCAGTTCTGTCTGTCCCTCGGTCCGTATGCAGGTTTATTCAATTCCCAGATTGAAACTTATTGGGGTCATAAATGTACATATGCTGAATTGGGAAAGCCAGAGTTATCATTAAATAAGAAATACGTTAGTTATATTCGGTTCGATCTCACAGAATCAGTCGATCACCACTAAATAAAAACAAAGAAAACGAAATAAAGACCAAATCATGAAGGATGGGAATTTCTACTTTAATACCGTTAAAAATACACTTACATTATTAAATATATTATATACTTTGAGTGTAAACTATCTGTCCACTTTGCTATTTGAGGATTTGGACACAGAACGTATTTGATTCATAATAAGGTTGTTTGCGTTAAAATGAAAACTTTGAAAACATTTCTGTTCATTGAAATCAAATGAAATAAAACCTAAACATTATTGGGCAACATTTCAATTCTTCAGTTAAGTTTAAGGCACTAAAAGTTTTATAATAAATGAAACTACAATAAATGAATTAATCTTATATTTACATTTATGCATTTGGCAGACGCTTTTATCCAAAGCGACTTACATTGCATGTTCTTAAGTATGTGTATCAAAGTATGTTTTGTGTTATATTGCAACATAAACTAACACTAAAATAACATAACTTAAAATAAAACAATTAAAGCTATTTTAAAATATGATTAAAACTAAATAAATCTAAAAACAAACAAAACTACAATAAATAAATAAATAATGAGAAAATCTTATTTTTATGCAAAATATAATTGATGTTTTTCTATTGATTTCAGTGTCAAATGTCACCTTTTTTTAATAAGATCAGCTATTTTCTGCCTGGCTGGTCATTGAACACTGACGTCAGGCTTATCGATCACTACATCAGCTCAACTTTACTAAAGCTCCAGAAAAGCATCATTACCTTTTTCCTTTCAGCCGAGATCAGTTTTTGTGAGGTCTGTTAGTACGGCTCATACGCTTCACAATTCTGTATATGTGGGCATACTGTGCATGTATGTGTTATTCCCCATCGCTTGTCTCTTTAATCTCATGTCTTTTTCAGTTCACACTCCGCATAATGGAATAGTTTTATTGATCTACTGGTTTGAGCTCTAGGGACCAGACTAGATTTAATTTCAGTTTAATCGACTCTAAAATGAGATATTTACACCGATGACTCGGGCACAGAGCTAGTTCACCCCATTAATTCTCTTCTAATAAATTTTCTTTCAACTCGCTTTGTACATCCAGAACCAAACAGCAACGTTTCAACTGAGGCTTGCGGATTGAAATGTCGTACATTGATTCGGGCGAGCAGCAAAGCATGCGCAATAATTTCTTTAATAAGTGAATCACAATCAAGTGGCTGTAATTAAATTTACATTAGGACAGTGAGTCGATTCTTTTATTAATAAATTGGATTTTGCCCCCAACTCGTACTGGCGTGCAGATCTATACGGTTCACGTGTGTGTGCGTGTATATGCATCTCAGATAGCTCTTCCATGCAGATAATGTCTTTGATGTATTGCACTGACCTAGCTAGCTCTCAATTGAATTGAAATTAAAACTCATTTCTGTGTATGTGGGTCAGGAACGAGATGGGATGAGGGCCATATTGGAGTCGTACGACAGCGAGCTGGTCGCGAGTGAATACTCACCTCAGCTATCGCTCCGGGTCAAGGAGGCGGAGGACATGCTGCAGAAAGTCCAGGCCCACAATGTAGAGATGGAGGTGAGAGAGCTACTTTTCCCGTAATGCATTGGGAATTTTACCGAATGGGAATGTAAAAAGGCGTAATAAAGACGTCTGTTAAATGCATAAATGTAATTGTTTTATATACTGTTAACAAAAGTCATTCTGAAGCCAAAAGTCAAATAAGAGGTTCATTTAAAATATAGACAGATTGATGCAAACATTGACACTGTGTTATACCTAAAGAAATTATTCATCTTTCAAATTTAAATTCTGGTATCATTTACGCACCCTGTTGTCATTATAAATATGTGCGCATTACTTTCTCCTGCAAAACACAAACAAGATATTTTGAAGAAGGCTGATATCCAAAAAAAACATTTGTTCCCATTGACTTTTATTGTATGGACACAAAATCAATGCAAGTCAATGGGGCAGACGGGGTTACTAACACCTATTAAAATATCTTCTTTTGTGTTCTGCAGAAGAAAGAAAGTCATACAAATTTGAAATGACAAGAGGGCGTATAACATTTACAACATTTTACTTTTCAAGGTGAATTACTCCTTTCAAAAATGAAAATTCTGTCTTCATTTACTCACCTTTGAGTTTTTCCAAATCTGTATACATTTCTTTGTTCTGAAGAACACAGAGAAAGATATGTGGAAGAATGCTTTTAACCAAACAGATATTGACTCCTATAGTAGGTAAAATTACTTATATTTTTGTGCTCTGTTGAACATAAAAGACATTTGAAGAATGAAGGACAACAAACAGTTCGAATGCACTTTTGACTGCCATTGTATTTTTTCCTACTATCATCAGAACAAAGAAATGTATACAGATTGGAACTGTTGTGTAAAATTCATCAACATCATGCATTTTGCAGTCATTTTAATGAACTCTTTATTTGGCTATTACATTTCTGACTTCAACGGAGAAGTCAGTGTGCCTGTTTAGCCGTGGTCAGTAGGTGGAAAATGAAGCAAATAGTTTTCTTCAGAGTAACATACATTGATGAATCACGCACAACAACACAAGGGATGTTTATCATAAAAGTGAGTTCATGTTGTTATGTTGCAAGAATGTTGTGGGATTTAATTAAGCACAAGTTACACTACACTGGATGGGATATTTATGAAAACAGCGCATGATAAAAGTCTAGACTTGTGTAGGCTGGCCTCATTGGAGAAATATTCAGGCAATGCGTCTGATATTGACTGCCCTCATGACTTGATAATTTACGGGTTATGGATCTTGTGTTTATGGGAATGATCTGTTTTGCTCTGATAGATTCAGCTGTCCAAAGCCCAAGAGGAGGCAGGCAACTTCAAACTACAAACTCAGATGGTAAGTGTCATCTATTATCGTGGGAATCTTGACATTTAAACCATTAAAGCAACACTGTGGAACTTTTCCTCACTGCTCCCCGTGTGGTTGTTGAGGGCAATTGTTTGTTACCAGTGTCGTAACTAATGTCGCTGTATACGTTTCCCTGTGTGCACCGCAATACACGTGAATTTATTTACAAATGATGCAGAAACGTCATTTGGAGACTCGCACTGTTCTGCAGTCAGTGGATGGGTGTGGCTGTAGCCGCTATGAGGCAGCTCGGGTAGCATCGCCAGTACAAATTCGTCTAGTTAAGATGTGTTCTACAATTGAAATTATTTTAGAGACCTAACTTTATGGTCAAAATGTACATATTTATTTTTTTAGTCGGGTCGTCTTTGTATCATATTTTATAAAAGTAGTTATACCAGAAATCTAAAATCAAGTCAAAAGGAAAGTCATATTTTTACTGGCCTGCGGGTGCTATATAATCTTCATCATCTTTCATTTCTTTGCTCTGTCAGGTGGCTGCAGAGCTTGAGGATCTTCGCGAGCAGCAGAAGTCAAATACTGAAACAAGCCCCATAGCAACAGCGGAAGAGAACGGCACTCTCAGGTAAATTGATGTCCTTTTGGTATATATGATTGTCCATTGTCATGACACGTCAAGAGCTTTCTCAAATTCATAAGCTTTGTTGTGATTGGCTGGCTTCTGCGCAATTACCAGATGCATTTCAATGGCTTGCGTCAAATCTTTAAAAGATATTAAAAATTTAGTTTTCAGTCAAATGTAAATGAGATTTCCTTGAGCACAGCATGCGATCTGCTTAGTTTTCATATTTACCCTCCCTTTCAACATGGCATGAAAAAGCTGGCTGGGTTTGGCAGTTTTACATCCGCTGCCCATTCCTGTTTAGCCGGAATGACTCAAATATGTTTGAGGCTGTGTATTCCCATTAGGTGTATATAACACAGAAGCATTGATTGATAAATGCATCCTGACCGCTGAGTAAATTAAAGAGGGACCTGGGGGTCGACCGCAGTTTATATTACAACACAGCTCGTACGAGGGCAAATAAATAACCTCGAGTTTGAGCTATTAGCACTTTGAGTCTTTCTACTGAATGTTAAAAATAGAGGGACTTGAAAAGCGGTGGATTTCTCATTCCACTATTAACATATTAAAGTGGGTGGATGAATATTAGCATGTGAAGCATTAGCTTGTGTCTGTGGTTTTTGTCATGGCCTGTTGCTTTGCCTAATTACTATGGAAATGTGATTATTCTACATTAGCTTTTGTGGCCCTGCTCGCTCATTTAAGGAGTGTGCTTTCATTCAATCACTAGTTCCTCTTTCTTTTTGACCCTGTAATTACCCTCAAAGAAATGTCACCTTATCGCTCTTGGACCGTTTTATGGTTTAGACTTCATTGAATATTTGTTTTGTATTGAAGTCCAGGATTTGTGCATAAGTCTACAAAAGGAAAATTAATCCAGGATAAATGTTGCCTGATATATAGTTTTTAAAAGACTGAATTACTTTTAAACTCGGAACATCCGGTGTAAAGGTCTTTGCACATACAGTCCGACATTTCCGTAGGCGTTTTTTCGTAATTGGCGCTGGTTTGTACGGTGTCTCTGAATTGTCAAAACACCTCCCAAAATGCTTGCTACGGATGCGAAACACGCATATAATCAAACCCAGTCCCAATTTTTATGACGGAAAATATCGGATCCAGTATGTTAATGTAATTGACACAACGTGAGGTCGTATTTATCTGTTAACGTGCGGAAATTTCGGAAGCACTCCTCAGAAATGCTTTGACGAAAAAATGCAGTGGGGTCATGTGAAGTCATACAAGTACTGTGTACATTGGAAAACGTTCTTGAATGCTTCTCCACAGACAAGCTTTGTGCAGAAAAATATACAAATGTACAGAGATGATCAAATTGTACAAGACATACAAAAAATGATAGAAAAAACATGATGGACAATAGAACAACAAATGGCAAGATAAGAAAAGAAGAAAGTGACAGGTTGCAAAATTGATAGTATTAATAATACACATTCAGTAGCTTGATCGTAATATTGTAACACTTCTGTTTTGCATATTTCTAATTACATACAGCTGTTTTTATTATAAAGTCTATTGTCCGTATTTATCAGCTTCATGAACTTCAATGAAAAGTTGTCACTTTCACTTTAATGATAACATGCCCTTGAGCCTGCATGGATGCCACTAGTAAGAGCCAAACCTGATGATCCATGTTATCCCAGCATGATTAGAGAATGTTCCAGAGAGCATCTTGTGTGCTTCAGTGGAAGCAAGGACATCTGACCTTTGCACAAAGGAGCTTACATGCTCAATGTCACATTCTCTTTTTGATCATTGACCTAGAAATAATGCAGCACCTTAAATATTTTATCTTCGTTTTACGTCATAGCCTTTTTCTTTGAAGCTATTTCAAAATCTGTCACATGAATCCGGAATATAAATCAAACTGTACATTTCAGTTGTTCAGTGGACCCCACTGGATTGGTTTATGAAATGTGGTTTTTTTATGAACCTTAAGAAGCTGTTGTTGGTGGTGTATTCTGTGAGTGTTCATTTTGTCCGTTCAAGTTATGTTGAAAAGTAAGTCAAGTATTTTTTTTAATGCAATTTTTTTTTTTATTGTGGGTTTAGGCAGAAGATTGAAGAATTGGAGGCAGAACGTCAGCGCTTGGAAGAGCAAAATACCATCCTGGAGATGAGACTGGAAAGGCACAACCTGCAGGTGACATTTTAGACCTGAACACTCATTTTGACTTTTTATTCAAATGTTTCCTTAAAAAATCTAATTTAGGAAAACTTTCATTTCACTGCGACTAGTAGCGCCAAACAAAATAAATAAAGGGACGGTTCACCCAAAAATGAAAATTCTGTCATGATTTACTCGCCCTCAACTTGTTCCAAAACTCCTATAAAGTTTGTTTTCTGTTGAACATATATTTGATGAATGTTTGTAACAGTTCTAGGGCACAAAACTACTATGGCAGTCAATAGTGGCCCAGAACTGTTTAGTTACAACATCTTACTTTGTGTCAAACAGAACAAAGAAATGAAAACAGGTTTGGAGTAAATCATGACAGAATTTTCATTTTTGGGTGAACTGTCCCTTTAAGGTTATGCTAACCATCTAAAAAGGCATTTATTATTATATTCTCTTATACAAAAGGTTCACTTTTGGTTGCACAGTTGAATGTGCACTAGTATGCCCTTTCTTAAGTGTTTTGAAAAGTGATGGGGACAGAGATGACAAAACAATATTTATAAAGTTTCTGTAATAACTCGTTGGGAATATGTATTATATGTAGTGGGCGGCCCGTCTATTGGCTAGTCTGCCTAAATATACGTAAGTTACGAGTGTGAGCAACGGGAGATAAAGAGAAAGCTGTGCATTTTCCACGCATCTTAGATTTTAATGGTCCCTAAACAATGCACAGCGTCCGCAAGCATTTCTTAATTTCTACCAAAAAGTGTTGGGGACATGTCCCATCTGTCCCAACCCCGCAAATGACGCACGCCTTTATTAAAAAATGACATTTGATTGTAAATATTATTACATGAAATCAATTGCACACAGTAGTTTATAATTTAACTGGCACAGCCTGCACTGCATGTGTATTAGATTTAAGACATTATTACTGATTTAACGCTGTCAGAGTTTTAGACCGAACACTGTGTTCTCTGTGTAACATCAAACTTATTTGAAATACTGAAGTTAGCCAATAGTTTTGTTGTTTGGTTTTATGGTTTATTCCTAAGTGGACTGTAAATGATATGAGAGGGGAGACGGGATCAGGCAATGAAGCGAGCCAGATTGAAACTCGCCGTCCCTGCATGCTCACCACAGCTTAATGCGCCATGACGCTCCGCTACCCATAAGGGCTCAGAGAGATTGCTCTCCTAGTTGCAGTTTTGCCATCATTGTAGAAAAGGTCATACTTAGTCAAAACATCCTCTCTTCGTACAAACTTACATGTTTTTATTGCTGGTCTAATTGTAAATCGCCAATTTATCGGTGATGTGTGAAAAACATTGTTGAAGCTGCGCTGTAGACCGAGATGTGTGCTTGCGTGCGCACACCCACGTTTGACTTCCATGTAATTGGCTGGAGTTTCTCGTAATATTTGTGTATTTTCTTAAACATACTTGAGGATCTTGCTTTAATCATTTCACAGTGTTGTTTTGTATTTATTTTTCTTGGTCAATGAATAAATGATGTTTGGTTAGAGGCACTTAAAGAAGATGGACTATATGTCCTACTGTTTAAATATTTAACGTGTTTGATGTGTGTCTATCGGTATATTTTCAGTACACATGTACCGTGGCAGGAAGTAAGATCGAAGTATTACATCAGCGCAACTTCTTCATAAATATTATTATTACAAACCTTGTTTTGCTTTAATGTAACGGTGAGATATTCTGCATATATAACCAAAATATGTATATGGGTGTTGGCAAATATACTGGTCTTACGGTGTGACAACAAAAATAAAAAACAAACTATAAATATTAATAATTTAAAATAATCTTATAAAGTATAGTATAAAATAGCATAGGGGAGATTTATCTTTGTTATTTCGCTTCTTCATTTTTGCTGACACACCATGCATGGTTTAGTTACTACCCATAAACTCAAAACATAGTTTAGTGAAAACAATTTGTTTGTATTTTTATGAATATAAAGATTTTTCATAATGAAGCATAAGTACGTCATGTTACAGTATGTACCTGGAGTCAAAAATGGGACATGGAACATTCAGAATCTGATCGGATTAGTTAAAAAGTCGATGTGGGTACAGACCCCGGACGTGTCCTGGAAAGACCCAGAAGAGGAACAGCTTTCTATTAAGGGCTGTTGTTTGGTACAACATGAAGTTTATTTCAGTATGGTTGCAGAGCAATTAACTATTTTACTATAAAATAAAACCGTCACTTGTGTATTTTGTTTTTGCTGAGTAGTTCGTCTAAATGGTTAGAAATAACAACTACACCCATATACGCCAGAATGTTTTTAATATAGTCATCGCTTACAGTGATTGGTTCATTAAATAATAGCTCAGATGAGTTCCCCTCGAGAACTCGCTCTAGTTAGACCGAATGCCCACCTCTGTATTGTTTAGAAGCCACTTAAATTGTCAGAAGTGTTTATGATGTATAAAAGCTACTGTACCTCGAGCCCAGTGCCCGTGTAACAGTGTGTGGGTATTTGTCTCCCCACATTTATCTTTATAGTGATGCTTTTATATTTATCGGCAGCAGCCTGTCCATTTATCCTTCTGTTTCACTTCCTGCGCAATGATGCGATCGGCCAGGCCGGAATCGGTCAGACATGCACCGCTAGACCTCGACACTGGTGCCAGCTCAAAACAAACGGAAAAGTCTGGAATCCAAAAGGCGCGTCACTCATTCATCCCTTTCACTCCGGCGTTTTAATGCGCTTTGACTTCGTCTGCAATATTTATAGGCCTCTTCTAGCCATTATCTGTGACGTTCAACGCGTCGGAGTAAAAATAAGCGTATTCAGGCAGACGTTTATGAATAGCCACTCACTCGACACTTGTCGAGGTAAAAGAGGGTTTATTCTTGGCTCGAGGCCTGCGAACCTTTATCAATTTTAAATGTTTGGTTGTTTTTGGGATTGATTCAGAAAGCTCAGCTGAGTGTTAGATACACGTCACCTGTACAAAGACGTCAGCGTTTGTGTTTTACTTTCGATCAACTTTTGGAACACCAACTTATAGTCTGTTGAGTCTTTCATTTTGCTATTTCTAGTCGTTTGTTTCTCTTCGTTCTTCCTCTCTTGCCTCTTTGGGTCTCTCAGC
This sequence comes from Barbatula barbatula, assembly GCF_947034865.1. Classification (NCBI taxonomy): domain Eukaryota; kingdom Metazoa; phylum Chordata; class Actinopteri; order Cypriniformes; family Nemacheilidae; genus Barbatula; species Barbatula barbatula. The sequence continues at coordinate 22,576,239 of NC_136771.1, forward strand.
CCCTATTCTCATACTCGGGTGTTCAGCTCGGGGTCATGTCATTTGCTCAGTAATGAGATGTTCAGATTGAGGCATTCTTTGATGGGTCCTTTAATTCACCAGAAGGCTCAGTAATGGCTTTTAAAACAAATGAAGAATTGTTCCACGAGATAAAGCCTTTCGTTTCAGGCCGGGATGAACTATCGCTCCTCGGTTCTTTTGTTTGGAAAGTAATTTGGATAAATGTAGTTTTTTGGCGTGAGAGCCTTTTGAAGAAGCCTTGATTTTATAGTCTCACGCTAAATGCTTTTCTTAATCGTCAGATTTTAAGTCTCAGTTGTTGAACTGTATAATGTGTATATAATTGTTTGATGAAGGAGCTGTTGAACCTCACTTAACCAGGTTATCTCATACTTAGTTTCAGATCTGTTTCGTTCTGATTATTTTGTCTCAGGCAGACTTTGAGATGTGTGATGATACATAGATATGGTGGCCCGTCGGTATATAGACATGTTTCAAGTTTTCTGGCTGAAATCTGAACCTCAGACTCAACTTTCCATCTCTTCTTTTGTTTTTGTTGACGTCGCTTTTTTCCTAACAAGCGCTAGTGAGTTTTCTTTAATAACTTTTATTCAGTGTCATACTTTTGATTGAATGGATTTGATTTTATGAAAGTTTTGAAGCGCTGTGACGGTTATGAAACCTAAATGCAATTTAGAGTTTCTGATTTTCAGACTGGATGTGTTTCAGCCTTTTGTTTTCAAACTCATTTAAACTTTTATTATATTGGTAACACTTTACAATAAGGTGCAATTTGTTTACATTTGTAAATGCATTAGCCAACTAGTTGTTCAACATTTAGTCGTTCAGCATTTATGAATCCATGTTAATGTCAGTTCATGTCAAAACAGTTATTCATGTAAGTTCATGGCTCATTAACTAATGTTAACAGTGACTATGTTTGATTTTAATAATTTATTTGTAAAAGCTTAAAATAACATGAATTAATATGAATAAATGCTGTAGAAGTACTGTTCATTGTTAGTTTGTCAACTAATTGTTAACAAATGGCACCTTATTGTAAAGTGTTACCATGATGTTTTAGTGGAATAGAGAGAATTGATGGTTTAATTTATATTTACAGAAGAATAAATAATATTTATTATGCTTTTGATTTTTCATTCAACACGATATTGTAAATAATAAAACAAATGAAAATCTTGGACAAAAATGATATGACCCCTAACCTAATATTTTTTGCACAACCTTTAGAGGAGATCACTGCAAGCCATCGTTTTCTGTAGCTCTTAGTGAGTCTTCTGCACTCTTCTAAGCAAACTGCTCCAGCTGTCTCCGGTTTGATGGGTGCCTCCAGACTGCTCTCTCCATAGATGGGAAAGGATTAACATCAGGACTCATAGAAGGCCTCTTCAGAATAGTCCAATGTTTTGTTCTTATCCATTTTGGGGTGATTTTAGCTGCGTGTTTTGTGTCATTATCCTGTTGGAGGACCCATGACCTGCGACTGACACCAGGCAGTACACTACGCTCCAGAATGCCTTGATAGTCTTGAGATTTCATTGCGGCCCGCACAGATTCAAGGTACCCTGTGTCAGATGCAGCAAAGCAGCCCCAAAACATAACCGAGCCTCCTCCGTGTTTCACTGTAGGTATGGTGTTCACGTCTTTGAAAGCTTGATTTTTTTCATCTGTGAACATAGAGCGGATGTGACTTGCCAAAAAGCTTATTATAAATTTACTCATCTGTCCAAAGGACATTCTCCCAGAAGGATTGTGGCTTTTCAAAAATTATTTTTGCATTTATGTTTTTCTTTCAAAAGCAGAGTCCTCCTGGGCCTTCCATGGAGCCCAAAAAGCGAAGGATGGTGCGATCAGAAACTGACGTAGCTTCAGCTTGGAGTTCAGCTTGTATCTGTTTTGCAGTTATCCTTGGTTCTTTTTCTACCATTCGCGCTATCTTCTGTTCAAAATCTGGGGTCGATTTTTCTCTTGCGGCCGCTTGGGGAGGTTGGCTACAATTTCATGGACCTTAAACTTTGTAATAATTATTGTAACAGTTGTCACAGGAACATCAAGCTGCTTGGAGATGGTCTTGTGGTGTTTACCTTTACCATGCTTGTCTATTCTTTTCTTTCTCTGATCCTTGTTCAGTGTGGGACACACAATGATACCAAACAGCACAGTGACTACTTTTCTCCGTATATATAGGCCGAATGACTGATTACAAGATCGGATACATGTGTGATACTAATTAAAGAAACACATTAGCTTGAAATATCACTTTAATCCAATGATGTATTATCTTTTCCAAGGGGTACCAACAAATGTGTCCAGGCCATTTTAGAATATCTTTGTAGCATAAGCAATAATTCATCTCTTTCCACAGCTTCTCTGCTTTATTCTATGAAGAGGCATGCAAGTATACATGGTACAATAGCTTTTAATTTAATCACCCTTCAGGAGGAATGAAGCATTATTTCAATGAGCTGTAAGGGTACAAACAAGTTTGAGCACGTCTGTATGTACTATGACTTTTTGTTCGAAATAGTTTTGCACCATATTAAGAATTTAAAAGGGATTCTGATTAGGTTTGTGTTAGGAGTCTTTTCTTGTTGTTAAAAATAAATCGAATGAATGCTTTAGTTAAAAAGTTATAGCTGACAGTCTGCGCAGCTTGTTTCATCAAAATGCCAAATTTCTTAACAGCTTTCAAACCAGTTTACATTCGAAAAGACATCTAAAAATGACATAATCCTTTCAGTGCTTCTGGGACGTTTTACCATGTTTCAAAGCACCATAGTATTTACACAGTTCATGGCATTAAACCCATAACTGGCTCGGGTCCAGTGTATGAAATTTAGTGGCCTTTAGCGGTGAGGTATTGAACTGCAACCAACGGCTTCCTTAACCCCTCCCCACTCCCTTTCAAAGCATGTGGAGGCTGATACAGGACTAAGATGTCGTCATGTTTTCGCTTTTGAGAAGACGTATTTATGAAACACACTCTGTAGAGCAGTTTGTCCATTTAGGGCTACTGTAGGAACAACATGGTCATTTTCATGTAAGAGGACCCACGGTGTATGTAGATAAAACTAGGTCATTCTAAGTTAATATAAACATAATGTTCATTATGTAAGGTCTTTATGTAAGACATGTTAAGTTATGTATATTGTATTGCATTTCTATAAAGAGAAATGACACACAGCACCTATAAAGTTTACATATTAAGCTTGAATTTCAGTGAATGTTGGAAGCAAATAACCGTTTTCATATTTTTCATGTCCATCAGGGCGACTATGATCCAGTGAAGACCAAGGTGATCCACCTGCAGATGAATCCCACCAGCATCGGCAAGCAGCAGCGAGCTGAAGAGGTGGGGCAGCTCAGGGCCGAATGTCAACGTTTGAGGGACCGTCTCAGAAAAATGGAGGCAGGCGGGGCCATGCAAACAGATGATACCACACTCATCATTCCACCTTCACAGGAAATACTGGGTGAATATACCTTTGTCTAACCTCCTCCTAATCCCTCATCACCACAATGATTGTGCCGTTTTTCTCTCGCTCCTCTCTCTCTCCCGCGCTCTCCCTCTCCTGCTCTCTCTCTCGCTCCCTGTCTCTCCCTTTCTCCCTGTCTCTCTCTCCCTCTCTTGCTCCCTGTCTCTCTCTCGGTCTCTCTCTCTCGCGCACTCTCTCTCTCGCTCCCTGTCTCTCCCTTTCTCCCTGTCTCTCTCTCCCTCTCTCGCTCCCTGTCTCTCTCTCTGTCTCTCTCTCTCGCTCCCTGTCTCCCTCTGTCTCTCTCTCTCTTTCTCTCTCGCTCCCTGTCTCTCTCTCTCTCTCTCCCCCGGTCTCGCTCTCTGTCTCTCTCTCTCCCCCGGTCTCTCTCTCTCGCTCCCTGTCCCTCTCTTTCTCTTTCTCTCTCGATCCCTGTCTATCTCTCTCTCCCCCGGTCTCTCTCTCTCGCTCCCTGTCTCTCTCTCTCTCTCTCTCTCTCTCGCTCCCTGTCTCTCTCTCTGTGTGTGTGTGTTTTTGTGTGTTAGTGAAGAGGTGAGAGTCTAATTAGGACTCAGACCCACGGGTAAACAAACGCCCTCAGTGCTGCTTTTAAATTGCCTCTAGCTTCTCTTTTCTTACTGTTGCTGCTTTATTCTGTGATCTGCTTTTCCTTCCAGATGCCCAGATGATTATACACTTGTTTGTTTGTACTATTCAGAATGCAAAGATCTGGTTACTTGGTGTGCTTTTGATGACTTGATAGCTTGTTTAATGACTGACTATAATGACTTGTTATAATGTAAATAACTTTACAAGGATTGCTTTGAACTGACCCTGGAGTAAATGGTTGTAGCAGAATCTACATTTTTACATTTGAAAAATGAAGAGACCATTTCATTTCATTTAATCCGCATTTCTAGATGTATTGTAGCCATTCCAGAACAGTGTCTGTCGAAGTGACTTAATGTCATCCAACAGCAATGTGAAAGACTGACAGCATGACAAGATTCATGAAAAATGAGATTATCAACTTAAAAAAACTGTTTTTGAACGTTTCCTAGAAATTTATAAAACAAATTCTGTTGTATTGCTTAAAAGTGAGAAATTCGAAGTTTGTGAGAAACAGTGTAAGTAGTTCACAGAATGTAACTACTGTATGTCATTTTATCTAAAGACATACCTATAAATAATAAATAGAAATATATATATTTCCACCTGTTACTGGTGAAACGGGTCAAAATAACTGTGTTTTTGCAGACCTGAAAATGACTTTATCACTCCTGAGGTTCGATTTTCCTGAAATCCAACAGCAACTGTACTGAAATGGCCACAATACATTTGAGAGATCTCATCATTTTTACCGCAGCTGCACATATATACAGTATATACAGACGGAAATGTAAACTGATATTTACTACTGACGCACTGCTGCATTTTGCTCGGTTCTTCATATTCTGCGGAATTAAGATGGAGTATTTGGGCACTTTCTGGTTGCTAAACCTCCTGGCACATGTCCATTGTTAATGTGATAAAATACACCCATGGTTACACTGCTATTGTACCTGTGGGAACTGACTTCACATCCATAAAAAATGACCTTCGGGCCAGACTATTCAAAGCAGTTGAAGCAAGTGCTATGTAAAGTTAGTTTTGAGAGCAGGAAAAGCATCATTTGTTTGGTTTTATATTTTGCATTTAAAGCAAAAGCATTTGTACATTACGTAATACACAGTATATTGCAGAAGTCTATGATTTGGCACGTAAAGTGCAATTAGCTGAGTGCACTTCTTCATGTTTCGCTTTTTATTGAATTAGCGAACATCTGTTTTACTTGTTTGTTTATGCACACTCACTCCGTGGCCATGAAGTCAATAATGTTTAGGTGAAGAATGTTTGATTGCTGTTGATCTACTCGATGTTCTTGCATTTGAGATGGAGTCTGGACGAAATCTGCTAAAAGAGATCGTTTACACACCCAAAAGTGTTTTCAGTTACGATTATTTATGTCGTTTTTCCTCATTAGTTTTTACTTACCTGTTTTTTGGAACGAGACCTTTGTTTTAGAGAGTTGGTTAAAACGTTTCACATTCATCACGGTTTTGCAAACGGATGCCCATTGAGAAATGTGTCTTTCATTCATTATTTTAAAGGAACAGTTCACCAAATAACTCCAGTTGTTCCACATCTGTATACATTTCTTTGTTCTGATGAACACGGAGAAAGATATTTGGAAGAATGTTTGTAACCAAACAGTTCGCGGCCACCATTGACTACCATCGTAGGATATTCTTCCAAATATCTTTCTCTGTGTTGTTCTGTCCTGTTCCGTATGGCAACTGAATGAGATTATAATTATTATAATTTAAAAGAGCTTCTAGTTGATGTAAAAAAGAGATCGGTGTGTTTAGTTATGTGCTGCATGCGCAGTTTAACTGCAGTTACAGTAGACCATAGCAGACCATTTATCTCTCTTTCCAGCAGAACTTTTATAGTCCATAATACAATTTTCATGAATCCGCCATTAGAAAATTAAAGTTGCCGGAGAGATGTGGCTGCTGTTGCACATGCAGAAATGGCTGCCGCTGTAAGACACAGTTGAGTTTTTTCTTATTGACCATTAAGGTTTCACAGTTCTGTAATATTCAAATTAATATCGTCATATGATCTTGGCCTTTAATGGTTTTTCTTGTTTAATAGGCATTCACAATGAGTGGGTCAGCCATGAAAGAAATCACATAGGTAGATCGGGGGAGTTTAGCCATTGATTATATTGGTCAACCATGAAAAATGAATGACTTTGAGAGTGTTTGCTTAAAATCGATGCTTTGAATGTTTTTACAGACCTGCGTAAACAGTTGGAGAGTGCAGAATTAAAGAACCAGCGCCTGAAGGAAGTGTTCCAGAAGAAGATTCAAGAGTTTCGCACAGCTTGCTACGTACTGACCGGGTACCAGATCGATATCACTGTGGAAAACCAATATCGGCTCACGTCCGTGTATGCTGAACACATGGAAGACTCGCTTCTGTTTAAGGTACATTTATCCATATGCAGAAGGGTTAAAGTTGAAGTAGCACAAGGGGCTTGATGTCTAAATGTTGCTTATTGAAAGGTATATCACATTTTTCAGGATATATCAATCATAAATGTTAAAATCACTTAAATGTTAAAGTGACCCTCACTGTGAAATCTAGGAATAGGAGAATCATAGATCAATGCAAAAAAAGAATTTAATGATTTGGCACAAAATGGTTTTCTAAACTTTGATTTCAAGCTTGACCTTATTCAGATATTATTAAAGATATCAAGCTTATATTTTCACATAATGTTTTTACAATACGTCGAATAATACGAATATATGCATGCTCTATGGAAGCTCCTTAAGTTTTATGCATGACGCCCAATGTTTTAAAATGCATGCGCCAATGCTTCCAAGTGTACCTTAAACTACAAAAAAATTTAACCAAGTAAGTCAGAAAATGTTAAAGTAAGCATTTGCTGGGAACATGAATATGATTTTAGGTCAATCTAAAGTTTTACCTTGAGAGATTATCAACAAACAATCCTTGTTTTAGAAAAAAGGTGGTTTGTTCTTTATATTGCATGAAAATCTAAAGAATGACATTAGAACCCAAGGTCAAGGTTAAGCATTCAAAGACCTACAGGAAGAACTTGAGTTGAGGTGTGTGCGCACGCAAGTGTGTGGCCTTATGTGAACCAGCTCAGTGCTTCTTCAAGCCTCGGGTGCATGCGAGGAGCGTAGCGTTGATCTCCGCAGGGGTTACGCTCTTCGCATTGGGTGTTTGCTATGGGGAAACAGAGATTATGGGCGAAGCCGAAATTCAGGAAATTGCTGTGTTTACTTTAACAGCAAGAGTTCATGGTCTGGAATAACTTTTAATCAAGAGAATCGCCTGCTCCAAAGTACGGCATTTGTTCAAGTAAACGTTAAGTGTCTCTGAAAAGTAAACTTACAGCTGCTCAAGTACGATTGTACAGTTTTGTACCGTTTAGTCCCGATAGATTTTATTTGAATCAATTTGTCAGATATCAATGAAGTGTCAAAATATTAGGGATAGACCTCCGGGATCCTGTCTTTTTTTCTTTGTTTGTTTGGAGCAGAATGAGCTTGCTGGCGCTCTTTACCCATGAGAGTTGTTTTCAACTCAGTCACAGATAAAACGAATTTAAGTAGAAAGTATAGTTCTGTATGCTTTTATGTGAAGTTTTGCTTTGCAAACTATACCGGCCAATTAAGAGCTCGCAGCATTATAGAAAACCTGGAATCAACACAGCGTTTCACAGACACTTGTCTTCACAAAATGTATTTAAATGAGTGAAGTTGATCATAATGAATGATGTGATGAATATGCACTCGGTTGAGAACAGATGGTTCATTATTTGTCTTTTCTCCCTACATATTAATGGCATGAATTGTTTATTTTTATTAAACAATGAAAAGATAATTGAAAGAAATAACGGTCTTTTTCTACACACCTACTCTCCCTGTTTTAGAGTGCACTAGATATGTTATTCCCTGATTTTGGTTTTGGTTTGTGACTGAAAGAAAGAAATAAAGTATATTCAGATACAACTATAGACATATGAAATCGGTTTTATTTTCCCCAAATTCCATAAAATCTTTCCCTAAAATAATTTTTCTCCATTTTAATTTTTCTGGATTCTGTTTTCTCTCCATTTTTTACTGTACAATAGTAAATAATATATTTGCCCACATGAAAATACTTAAGTTAACTATTTTATGCTCGTATAAAACTATATAAAAACCTACAGTGGATACTTGGAACCACACGTGGAAAAAAATGTAATGTACTTAACTGTGTTAATAAACCAGTACATTTTCTTTGGTTTTCAGGTCTACTTAAATTTAAGTATTATTGTTTTATTTTTACGTGCTCATTATGTGGATGGTGTGGTAAAATCTGAGTGTTATAACTTATTCAAGGTGACCAGACTTTTATTTTGACAAAGGTTGCTTGACCGTAACTTCAATGCAGTTGAAAGCTCCATACGAGCATAACGTGTGCACTACACGCAATCGAACCACTTTTAATTCAGAAATGCAAAACAAAATTATTTAAACCGCATCTGAATAATTCTAACGTTATTCACAGCACAATTAGCATTTTGTACTTTCTGTTAAAGAAGTAATACATTTGCCAGATTTCATGCCATTCCGTTCTACAGCTAATTCAATGTTAAGCCTGGTTTAAGTGATACCTTCCACATTTTCCACACAATGTGGTTTGGATCAGGTTTGTTGTTTTCTGTTCAGACTGCAAACCGGTTTGGGTCTTATTTTTAACTCCTGCCTTAAGCCTGTTGACTTCAGAGTGAAATAAGTTACTTTAGTCACTTTAGACAGTTCATTATATTTTAAAACGGTGAAGTGCACAGTAGTTTCGCAAGCACTCCTTAAATATTCGCAATTTATCATTTCGCATCATAATGGTAGTCATCCGTCTTTTAATGCAAATGAGAAGATATTGTTCTTATTTTTGGACAGCGGTGTAAATGATTAAAAAAGTGTTATTAATGTGACGCAAAACTGCATGTTCTTACAATAATGTACCTGCAGACATAATTTATCTTTAATTAATTTTCTTCCTTTGTGAACTGGAAAAATGTTGGGTTATAATCATCCTTTATAGACACACACACACAGCGTAATATTGGATTTAAGTTTTGTTATTTGATCGGTAGTTTCCTCAGGCTGTTTAATTAAGGTTGCAGAAAAGCTTCAGTGCGTCTGTGTTGTGTTGTTATTGCTGTGTTTGTGTGTGAATATTTACACACACATGAACTCTTATGAGTTTAGGTATGTGGTGTTCATTGACTAATACAGATCGTTTGTTGACGACTATGAATGTAATTGGCTGTTTTTGTGAACACACTGTCAGCATTAAAATATTTATTGTTCAATTTGATAGATTGATGGACTTGTGTTTATGTCAGGTAAGTAATCCTTCACTGCTTTGTCACTCAATCTCGTAAAGGACCTAGTAGCATTTTTACTAATAGATTTAGCCGTCAGTCAGAAAGCTAATGTAGGAGTTAAAGGGTCTGCTGGGGGCTTCAGGTGCAAGAGTTAAATGTTATATCTGGTTTAGATGCAAACATGCAATATAACCAAAATATAATGTGTTATTCATGTTCCCTAACTTAAAGGTATAGTTCACCCCAATATGAAAATACCGTCTTCAAGTTGATCCAAACTTGTTTTTTGTTCTGCTGAACACAAAGAAAGGAAGAACGTTTGTTACCAAACAGTTCTGGGTCACTATAGACTATCATAGTTGGGAAAAACTACTATGGTAGTTAGTGTTGCTTTCGTCAACAAAAATGATGACAAAATATCAACAAACCTTTCTCACGTGACGAAAATATGACGCAACGTTAATGCTGGTCATGTGACGATGACTATAATTAAATGTACAGTGCAATATTGTTGAGCAATAAAAACGAGACCAAATGTGGTTTACAAATTAAAAACTGTGGTTAAATGTCGCTTCATTTTCGTGGACCAAAACGAAACTAAATGTTACAACTTTAATTCGTCTGACGAATTGTTAAAACAATTCGTGTTGTTTTAACACTTGAACCTAAATGTTCTTATGCAAATACCTGCCAACTAGTTTGTGTGCTAACTGGAGAACATAAATAATATTTAAGGTTGTGACAATTCAACAAGTTTGAGCCAATTTATTTATTTTGTATTGTATTGAAGTGGTAGATTTTTGGTTGCCAAGCTTTACCGGCCAATTAAATGCTAACAGCAGTGCAGCAAAATCACATTAGTAGTTCCCCAAGCCTTGAAGAGTTGCAAAATTCACAAAAATGACTGAAATTGATCATAATGAATGATGTTATGAATGTGCACTCCCTGCTGAAAACAGATGGCTAATTATTCTCTCTTTCTCAGCATATTATTGGCATTGAGTTGTTTTTAAAGCGCAAGCACTCAAAGATAAATGAATAAAAACCTTCCATTTTTTCCCTTAAGTCAACCAGAACAACGTGTTGGTTGTTGAAGGATCCCTAAAGGATCAAAGGACTGAATTGAAATCCTTTCCATTTTTTGTCAGAGTAATGACAGAGAAAGCTAGTTATTTTCTCTCATTTGTCAAACTGTGAGTCATTGACGGGTTCTCGTGAGAATTGTCTCCGAGTCATTGAATGTCTCCCTTGTTTCGAACAAATGAGTAAAAGACAAAACCACATAGATCCAAAATGAAACTTTCGAGAAAAGTAACAACACATTTCCCAATGAATTGCAATTTCTATGTTTAAATATCCACAGTATCCACAGCTGAACTGTGTTTGTAAGTCGTTTTAAAGGGAGAGGTTATGTCACGACATCCATAATTGATTTGATATCCGCACTAGCATTTTTCATCAAACGCCGCGCTGAATCAGCGTTCTATGGCAGCAATGAATATGCAGCTCAATGTTTGGTGTCCTTGGATATACCAAATTACCCCTTGGAGATCAATAACACATCTATCTATCAGACTGTCTGTAGAGTTGAGAGGTAGGAGAGCGGGGGAACATTTCATAAAGGAGAAATGGGAGGCATTACTCGATACGTTAGGAATATGGAAATGAGGCTGAACCTTCCAGATCTCTGATAAAGGATTATTTCTAACAACCTGAAGAACCAGGCCTGAAATGCAATCCATTTTGGTGCGATAACACAGTACACCAGTATTCCCAAATGTTATTACCTGCAAAAAAAAAAGAGAGTAGAATTGGATGATATAGTGGGATACGATGCATTTTCTTCCAATTTAGCGGGTTAATGATGTTTTCTCGTTGTCATTAGCAGTCGAACGATGAAAATGTTCCCCGAAACCGTTTTTAGCGCATATAATTCGGTAAATGCATCTTACTGATCACAAGCTTTGTGTTGAAGATAAATGAATACATTAGCTCAACCCAGATTGCATTCAAACTGGGATTAAATGACATACTGAGCTATTTCACTAACATTGCTATCAGAATAACACGCATACACTTCAGTAAGATTATATTTAGACAGTATTCCGTATATTAAAGTGATAGTTCACCCAAAAATGAAAGTTCTTTCATCATTTACTCCCCCTCTTGTCATTTCAAACCTGTATGACTTATGGTCATACTTATGTCTTTCAATGAGATATAAGATGACATTCATTTAAAATCATTACTTTTAACATATTAGCATTCGCATTCTGTTTGATGGTGTTACTTTAGCTAACACAACTGGCTAGCATGGCGCTAATTAGGTTCAAATTCCAGGGTCAACACGGAAGTGATTTAAGTGTAATATATTTGTAAAAGAGACCATTTCTACATTATTAATCAGGTTTTTTATTATTATTTCAGTTTTTTTATTTTGAAGTATGTGTTTAGGTAAAATAATAATTTTTGTTTCATTCTGTGAACTACCAACAATATTTCTCCCAATATATTTAACGATCTAACCGCATGGTCTAAAGTGCACGGCGCAGGTGCGATCAGGGCGTATCCTTATCCACTCTTGCTAGTTTAACGACGGGAAAAAAGTTGACGCGCCCGGGCACATGGTCTAAACGGGATGTCCCGATTATCTTAATGAGTAATGATTAATGGGTTTTTTGGGTGAACTTGCAGTAAACCAATCAGAGTCTCATTTATCATTCCCTATAAGAGCCGGTTTCCTCGTGCCATGGCGGATTCGCACTTTACACGGCGGATTCGCTCTTTACACGGCGGATTCGCTCTTTACACGGCGGATTCGCTCTTTACACGGCGGATTCGCTCTTTACACGGCGGATTCGCTCTTCACATGGCGGATTCGCCCTTCACATGGCGGATTCGCTCTTTACACGGCGGATTCGCTCTTTACATGGCGGATTCGCTCTTTACACGGCGGATTCTCTCTTTACACGGCGGATTCGCTCTTTACACGGCGGATTCGCTCTTTACACGGCGGATTCGCTCTTTACACGGCGGATTCGCGCTTTACACGGCGGATTCGCGCTTTACACGGCGGATTCGCGCTTTACACGGCGGATTCGCGCTTTACACGGCGGATTCGCTCTTTACACGGCGGATTCGCTCTTTACACGGCGGATTCGCTCTTTACACGGCGGAATTTGCAAGTGCAAAGACTGAACACTATTCCAGAGAGGAAAACCTGTATATTTATCTTTATGTACACAATAATAATATTTCTATAGTAATATTATGCAGTCTATTTTCAGTTCCTCAAATGAGCAACACGCCAACAATGCGCCTAAAACACCCTTATTTAGACCAGCTCACGGGTTCGCAAATGAGCGCAAATGCCTTTGCTATTTAGACAACCGGCCACAGGATGGGACAATGAGAACCACGTCGGGCTGAAAATGGCAAAAACACTTGCGCCGCATTGCCCCGAGTGTACGAAAGGGCCCCAAATGTTGTCTGAATAAAGGAATTGTCAGTTTTGGCTGATTTATTGGCTTTAATTACAAGATAAAAGCTCAGTAACATGTAGAGGAATTTAGTTAAAAGCAGTTAATTTGAGTACATTTTCATTGCGATTTTAAAGGAATAGTTCACTGTCAAAATGAAAAATCTGTCATCACTTAGTCGCACTGTTGTCAAATTAAACCTGTGTGAACACAAAAGAAGATATTTTGAAAGACACGTTGGTCCCCATTGACACAAACCAAAGCAAGTCAATGGGGACCATCGGTTTTCTGTTAGCAACATTTTTCAAAATGTCGTCTTTTGTGTTCTGCCGAAGAAAGAAGGTGATAGAGGTTTGAAATGACAAGAGGTCATGTAAATAATGAGTTTTCATTTTGAATATGAACTATTTCTTTAGCTGCAGATAGATGCATTTGAACATGTCGAGTTTTTATTCGATAAAACAGACAATTGTGATCTTTTCCAATATGGTATTGCATGAATGAATCTTGTCATTGTGTGTCTGTGTGTGTGTGTGTGTGTGTGTGTGTGTGTGTGTGTGTGTTAAGTCCTTGCCTGTGAAATTAGGCCTGTTGAAGCCACCTGCGACCCTTCTGCTGAAGATAATTCACTGTCAATATTTGTTAACCTTGAGTTACACACACACACACACACACACACACACACACACACACACACATTCATATGTTATCATTCACTCAAACACGCACACACCTCATCCATTAAGATTAAGCTGTGATGTCAATCGTGACAGATTGACTGAGGTTTGATTTTAAAACACAAAGCATTTTTGTGTGGAGTACTGAGTGTTAACAGACGAGGAAATCTAGTATATGAAGCTCTATACAGTTTAAAGCAGAGAACAGACACACAAATCTGTTCAAAGTGTTTCTAGGATTCAGTTCAGTGAGCCATGAAGTAAAAACTTTGGAGACAACTGCTGTCTCTGTTAATTAGAGTTTCATATTAAATCATGGTTAATAGTTTCAGCAGATGCGAGTAAAGTTTTTAATTAGAGGTGCTGTTAATACTGTGCCGTGCTTGTATTTAGTTACTGTAAACCAGTGATGTTGGGAAACATTCTCAGTGGACATAAATTAGAAACGATGTAATGTTTTTATTCAAATCAGTGCACTTTTTGCCAAGTGATGCATGAGTCATTGCATCAATTCGACATTATTGTTTGTTTATTAATGTTTAGAGTTTGTTGTGTAACAGCTTATCTAACTTATACTGTTTTAAAATATATTCTAATTACTGTAAAGAAATACAAATAAACATGTTTCTAGGTGCAATGCATAATGGGTAATCTGCATGAGGTATGTTAAATGGATACTTTAGTTCACCTTTAAAATGAAAATTCTGTCATCATTTATTTAGACCCGTATGACTTTCTTTTTTTGAAGATTTTGAAGAATGTTGTCAACAGCCCCTATTCATTTTTATTGGTGACATTAGATTGGCTGTGGTGTTCTGTTACCAACATTTTTCAAAATATCTTCTTTTGTGTTCTGCAGAAAAACGAAAGTCATACGGGTTTGAAATGACAAGAGGGCACGGCGACATGTAAACGATGACAGAATTTTGATTTTAACTACTTTACCCAACAGCATTGGACTCTATTTACTACCATTGTATAGACACAAAAACTGAGACATTTCGCAAAATATATTCTTTTATGTTCCCCAGAAGAAGGGAGTCATATAAAGGTTTTAAAAAACATAAAATAATGACCGAATTTGTATTTTTGGGTGACCTGTCCCTTCAAATCACCAGCATCAACTATATTTTTATTGTATGGCTGTTGTGTGAATTTCCTTTGTTGTTTGTTTTACTTCTATCCCTTCCTCAAGTCTTAATTATGTTCTGAATCTCTGGGTTTCTCTTATGTTTCTTTGTTGTATCTCCAGTTACTTATGAACATGTGCGCTTTTCTTTTTCTAAGTTGGACAACTTGAGGTCCCATTTATGTCTGTAGCACAAACCGATGTAGAGTTGTGCAATTTCAAGTTAAATACTTTTCTGGTGATTACCTGTTCACTTCATATTATGAAACCTTGTTACCAAACCTTAGGAACATTAACCAAAGTTTATGGGTATATGTTTTGCTTTCTAAGCCATTAGGTTGGCTCCATTATTAGCATTGGCAGTAACTCAACACAGTAAGTGAATCTCAGTCCAGCTGTTAATTCTAATCGCCAGTGACTCCTTTGGTTAAATGGATTTGTATCGATGAAGAAGATATAGAGTATCCTCTTAAATGTTCACGTGGACTCAAATCATAGATATATTGCTTATAAAATTAGATTGTGTGCATAGTACTGCATTCTGGGTAGGTAACCACAGGTGGTCAAGATTTTCTCCAGTTTTGTGGAGGTCAAAGTATCTGTGCATGATTTTAAATGCCGGTTTCAGTTATTAATTTACATTTATTCATTTACTAGAAACTTTTATCCAGATTTGTCAGGGTGTCATTTTGAAATGGTTGAGAAAAAAACTTGATTTGTGTATTTCTGTTTTTTAAGTCCCCTTGAACCGAAAGTTGTGATCGTTTTTACTTCCGTATTTTTCAGAGTGAAAATGCGAATGAGAAAAATAGCGGGCGTGGCTTTAGTCTTTCTCTAAGATTTGAATTGATGTAGGAATACTGCCGTTGCAATTTTAAATGAAACTGGCAGCAGGCTGACAGTTAAAGGGGAGGAGTTAACAGATGCTCCGCCCAAGCCGTCTAACATACATCATCTAAGATTTTCTAAAGATTTTGAGGGCACACAAATTTTAAAAAGAGAATGACCCACATTGTTAAACAATTTAGAATAAACGCTTAAATATGATATGTAAAATAAGCATTGTTATTTTTAACTTCATTGGGACTTTAATTTTAAGAAGTTTTTTTCATCAAGATCGCTGTATTTACTCATTGATATTTAACATCTCACAAATAGACTGTAAACAAACAGCCTTGTGAGTTTTTGTAACCAAATGAGCAGTTGGGTATTTGTATTCTTCTAAATCCCATGTGTCATCTTGTTTACTTGGCACGTCATTAACCGCATTCACGTATTGACAAGCACACAGATTTAAGGTGTGAATGAAAAGTTTGAAAACCAAATAAATACACTTTCATAATTATGCATGCTTAATTCTGTTCTGCCGGTAATTCCATCTATATGTGACAACCTCAAAGCCGTGAATAAATCAAAACATGACAGGAAAATAATTGCGACGTTTTATTTGCGTGAACGCACGCCTAATGCTTACAGTATCTGGCAGTTTAATTTTTGCACTGTCCGGCGTTTATCTGTAACACGACCGCCACCTAAGGAAGCATTCTCTTTATCTCCCGGCAGTGTTTTCCAGTTCTTGCCGTTCTCTCTTATCACCTCTTAACTCGGTTTCGGTTATTGTCAGACCAGGTTGGCCTTCGTGATTGCTGCCCTCAGCTATGTCTTCAGCTTCAGCAGTAATCAGACACTTCTCAGACGTGAAACCAATCAGACTTTTTCCCCGCTGAGCTCGTCTCAACAGGGAGCCAGCCAGAGAAAATACTCAATCAATGGTCACAATTAAATGAGAAATAATTAAAGGAGCAAAACATGAGACGATGGAAAAACTTCTTAACTTCTGTAGCAATACTTTTCACTTTTTCACTGCTATTTGGCAACTTTTGGAATCGTGTTAAAAGTTATAGTGACTGGTTTGAAGTGTCTGCTTTTCATGCCAATGGTCACTGTGTTTCCGTGTCTACAATAAATGGTTTGTTTTATCAGAAATTACCCATGGGTCATTTGATGCTTGTTGTGTACAAAGGTGGTGGGAAATGAGTAGGTCTAATCTCATTGGCTTTACCTAGCAGTGGGCTACTAACCATGGCCTACGTCAGGGCAATTTCATGCAAATGTCACCCTTAAGATGAAAAAGTTTTTACCAAGGTTTTCACCATAGCGAAAGGTCACATGCCACTCATGTAAGTAAATTGTCACATACATAATGGCCTATAAAGGTCATAAATAGACAACTTCTTTGTGTTCTATATAGAGCCATCTCTTCTCCGTGTGTTGGGTGTTGTTGCTTCTGATTTGCACATTTTAATGCACAGAAATCCTACAAAGTGTGTTCTCTCAAAAACGTGTGTCCTTTTTGTAACATGCATAACCCATGAGTTCTTCTCTCTTTTAACATAGAAACCTTATGCACGGACTGATTCAAATTTTTTTTGTGTTGCCTCAACACACTTCCAACGGGGTCTCAAGATTACTTAAAATCAATAGAAATAAGCTAAAACAACTAAAATCAAGAAATTTCTTGGTTAAAATGTCTTGTGCCGGAGGGGCTCAAATTTAGTTAACAGTGGGGGGCCGTAAAGTATAAAAAAGAGTTGATCCACTGCTTCACATTCAACCCAGAACCTAGCATTGTGTTGCACATTTTGCATGTACAAATCCAGCACCATATTGCATTTACCTTTGTCCTGAACCCAAGAACAACATTGTCTGCTGCATCAAAGCAAACCTTTGAATCCAATGTGGCCTCTCATCTCTGCTGTAATTAGTATCTCTGCGCTTTGATGGTGGGCGAATTTTGTTACTAATGTACCCGGCTTCCATATTTCAAGTAATATTAGATTAATTTCAACCTCTAACGCTTTGTCCCCGCTACAGTGTTCACCTTCAAAGAAGCGGTAAACAGTCCGTGTTTCATTCTGTCTGCTTTTGCTATATTTGAGCCAAAATGTCTGCGTCTATTCAGCAGGATGAAAACAGCGCTGGGAAAGCTCAATTCTGGATGCCTTTCATTATAATTTTAGTGTACAGCCGTTTCCCACCGTGAGGCGAGCGCCACAGTCATTGTGCGGCTTTTACAAAACGTTCATTGTTTGTTACGGGTTTTAGCATAAGAGCTCATCGGCTGCGAGGGAAATGTATGCTTTCACATCTGGGCATCAGAACCCCTGAAAGCCATTTTAGCATTCACTTCAAAGTACGTACTAGGCTGTGATTCATTCAGATGGTTAAATAAATCCTGGAAAGTAATTTTGCATATATCTGTAATCACCCATGATGTGCTAAAATACACCTGTCTTTTTATGTTTGTTATCATCACCAGTTCTGTATTCAAATAAGTACAGAATTCAATTAAAGGTCCTAGCAGATCGCGATGTCGTTCACTTTGACCCCTTTTATTATCATCCACATAGCCTTTATGACGCCTCCACAAATGTCATTAACCCAACCGTATGTGTTTGCTGACAGTTTACCGTGTCTCAGCTTTAACCTTTGCCTCTCGCCCGAAACCTCAAAGGTTAGGATGATGAAGATTTCCGCTTTGATAATCTGCATGGTAACAGCAGGCCTGCTTTGATTGTGACGCCGGTACGACAGATGTCTCTGCAACGACCTTAATCAACGTTCTGGCATTTCCTCTCGTCCAATCAGGGCTTGATTACACCTCGCTGATGAGCTAATAATCAGAGAGAAATCAAGAATATGTTTGCGAGCGTAGCGAGAGCGAGCTCCTGAGGACTAGTAACCGAGGTAAATATGCTAATTTATGAAAATAGGTAGTAATGAGAGATCATGTCAAGGGTTTAAATGACACAGGTAACTGTCGTTGGGTTTTTGATTTTGCTTAGCGTATTGTAAACAGACAGGACCTTAAACCAATGGCGTGTTCTGTAAAAGCGAAAGTAAAGCGCGAGAGAGATGGGAAGAATATAAACACATAAACAGCTCACAGAACACTTATTACTGTTTGTTAGGTGGGGTCAATTTATAGGGTTAAAAATTGGCATCGTTTTTTAACCAGTTGGGTTTAATAAAAGGTCTCTAACCTCAAATATGAGAGAGTTGTGTTGATTTGGATCAGTAAGCAACACCTAGCAACCACCTGAGCCCCCAAGCAACCGCATAGTGATGCCCTGGCTACTACTCATGTTGAGAAAATGTTGTAGTTGGAAATATGTAAGGTTGTATTAGGGCTGTGCAATGAATCGAGATTAATCGCAATAGTCACTTTTGGCTTACAACGATTACAAAAACGTAATATTCGTGGTGAAACTATTATTCTGTGGCAATCCATTTAGCAAGGGACTACAGCGTTTATTCGTTTTTCAGCTGAATCTAATTTAAAAAGACATGTTATTTATTTTTTGTATGTTGTTTTAAAAGTATGTCATTGTAAATAATCGCGATCTTAGCATTGGCCAAAATAATTATGAATGTTATTTTTATCAAAACTGAGCAGGCCTATGTTGTGTGACTGTCCAGAGTGTTATCCGTATCATTTGATATCGAGAGTCTAAAGTCAAAGTAAAAAATTAACCATAAGGAGGAGTTTTTAAACCCGGATCCCTAGGGGGTCTCCAGAATGTTATAGGGGGTCTCCAGGAAATGTTTGAGAAACGAAAGACAGCGAAAACTGTAAAATTCTACTGGAAATTATTACGGTTTAATTTCTACAATCAATATGTTGTCTTTATAATATCACACGTACTATTTGTCTAAATAGAGTTTAAATGCTTCTTCATTAATGCTTCAAAAATGGATATTTATTTTAAAAAGGTGGACCCTCGCAAAAGGTTCATCGTATTAGCATGAAAGTAAACAGTAGATGAAATCGCTTGTAGCTTGAGCTGTCCTGCAGACAGCATTTGATCAATTCATGCAACTTTGAGTGCAAATACCATATAGTTTTATTAATTTAAATTTGCAAACCAAAAACAATCCAAGCTGCCTTTGGAAGGACTCTCCATATCTGTCCCTAGTGGGATTCCTAGGACATTTGTTTTGACACGTATTCTTTTGTTATTTCACAATTGTAAAGTACTAATTAAGTGACCGGTAAACATATTAGACCGCAATATTTTTACGGTTCTCATTTAGTACCCGATGAATACCTTTTGAGTCTTAACACTAAACCATTTAATCCAACACCTGCTTGTACCTCATCCTTACAAGAAAGAGAAATGATCTTTAATAATCTCATTCGACAGAACCACAGTGCGACTCTTCATCCGTCTCCTATCTCCGGGCAGCCCCTGTATGCTTTAATAGAGCTTTTATGAGTTTTTTTTTATTAAGATTGCAGTAGATGTTCGGAATTCATGCACGGTGACATCCCTGTTCATGACCAGATGTGCTTTTCAGATCAAGAGTCTACTCTGTACTGGTGAATATAGTGAATGTTAGTGCACATGTGCATGCTCACCCCATGGCTAATGTGTAGCTCCACGGGTGTACTTTTGATTTTGTTGACAAAAAAATGCTGTTCTGATGTCTCGACCACTAACATTTACAGTACTAGGCAAGACGTATTAAATGCTTCACGAATTTTTTTTATAAAATGTAAGCATATTTAATCCGATTATTTTCTCATGTTTTGTTTGTTTTCTTCAGATTTAATAGTCTCTAGTATGTCATCCATGCAAAACACTCTTCTAGATTACAAGCAAATGTAGCGTGTGCACATGCGACGTTCATTCATGCGTAACAGCGCTCGGTGTTTTTCCAGAAAACATGAACGCAATGAGCGACTTGAGCTTTGATTTGATCTCCAGAGACCGCCGGAGAAAGAGTGGCTAAGCATAAAGACATCATCTCTGTCCATCACATCTGTCTGGCTGGGAGGGTTTGAGTGCTATTGCAGGTGACATTCTACTGTATGCCAGACCTTCCAGCTCGCTTTTATTCCTCCCAGACCCCGCTCGACTCATAAAGCATATGTCAGCCGTCATGTTAGCATGTCACGACTCCAGACAGTGTTTGTCTGTGGCGGATGTTTGTCATGGGGGAAGAGGTTTTGTAGGGACAGAGAGCTTTTTGTACCGATTAATATTTATTTGGTTGGAGAAACACGGGCGGGAGGCCATTTCACAGATGTAAGGTACAAGAAATGTGAATTTAGCAGAAATTAAAGAAGTTTTATTTAGTGGTGCTGGAGCTAAAATTTGTTTCGATTTGTTCTGGGTGTTGCTATGCAGTTGCTAGGGTGCTTTGAATGATTTATTTATTTATTTGAACTGTTTACCTTTTTAGGGGAAACTCTTTGCACTTGCTTAGAAAAATAAAAGCCACACAATTGTAGGTCTTGCTTTTGTCTGTTGCACAAATTAGGGAGGATGATTTATGCGCTAAAGTTTTAATACTCAAAACTTTTCGCTCTGTCCTATATCTTAAATATGATCAGCAGGAATAGTCATATCAAGCATCAATAAACATGGTCAGGTAGGTTTTTATGTTGAAAGAGATGCAAGTTTTACAGTATTTCTCGGACTGTTTCAGAGATAATGGCCTCGCCACTCGTTCATCTGTCCGTTTTAATGCATAATCTGCAGATGCCCTTTGACATACATGGATGTTTTTCTGCTGATTGTTACTGATGGCTGACAGCGGGATCTAAATCTGACTGGTATCCAGTCAAGCATTCTTTATCGCTCTATTATGCATATAGCAGAAACATAAATAGACAAAATGCAAAGGCTGGAGATTTCTGCAGAACATCAAAGGAAACAGAATGGACCTCATTCATGAAACATACATACATTTATGAGTACATTTTAGTAATTTACGCGTAAAACAAACCCGAAAATTGTAAATTTTTCATATTTATAGTAAAATGTGTGTATGTTAATGAATTCCAATTGTTTGTAAACAGGGCGCGCATGCACGCTCATTCACAGCATAATCCCCGCCTATGAATGACAGCTACGCAAATTATGTATATTGGATTTCTGGAATCCTCCGGACTTCATTCTTTAGTTTGGCTTCATTATATTGCAAGAATTATATACTAATAGGCCATATGCTTACCAATAAATTAATCAATGAAACTTTGTCCAATAATAAAACATGCTCTTCTGAAAACGACCAGCTGGTGGTGTCTGAGAAGGCTTTGGGGGCAATTTGCCTACTTGTTACCAGTATATTATTTTGAAGAAAATTACTTAACAATAGAGAAGTTAATGTTAACGGTAACTGCATTTTTGTGTATGATGGTTGGTCAATGTAGTGTTTGTCCCGGCTCTTCTCCACTGTGATTGGACTGCTGTGAAAAAAGGACAGTGTCGAGCTCTGCGTTTTACCCAAAGTTAATAATGATCAAAGACAGGGCAAAAGAACTCGTGAAATATCAGTATGATTCATAGTGCATCTAAATGCAGTGTCATTAGTTTGTCTAAAAGAATACAGAACGTTACGTGCGGTTTTACACACGGTTTACACATAGTAGGGAGCAGGTGTACATTTCTTTCGTACCATCTAACATTTTGAAAATATGAAGATTTTTATGAATGCGAAAATGAATGTCAAAATGACTATACGAACGATTTACACAAAAATGGTTCTGCTCGTGTTTCATGAATGTGTGTCATGGTGGATATACAAAGTGTGTTGTGTGTACTTCAGTCCAGGCGTTTATAATAAACCTATAGACCTTACAAAAGGACTATAACAAGTATTATATAACTATTATCAATAGTATACATTATAAAATATATACAGACACAGAAAAATACACTATTTCAACACTTTTTTCAGATTGTTTGAATATATTTGAATTTTGTGAACTACTAAAAAATGAAAACTGGACAAACAGATCAAAACAACAGAAAAGATTCTCGTTTTTTTGCCGTATTTGAGGCCTGAAAAAATACAAAGTTCATATTCACTTTTAAGCAATACAAAATTAATTTAGGAAAAGTTCCAAAATTATTTTTGTGCGATAACTTTGTGTGATTTTTATCAGTTGTCATGCTGGCACCTTTAACATTGCTGTTGGTTGACTTCATGTCTCTCCTGAGGTTTGATTTAGTTGAAATTCACCAGACACTGGACTGAAATGACCACGATACATCTAGAAATGCTGATTAAATGAAAATCTGGAATGGTCTGTTAATATTTTCCACGACTGTATTTATAGTCTAAATATTGATAATTCAGTCGGTCAAACAAATGGATTTTAAACTGCATCCAGATTATAAATTTTGGTTGCTCATTTGCAAGCTCCATAAAATATAGAATTATATAATGCTCTTATCGCTTAAACCCACATATGTGTGTAGTTTATTAGGACAGTGAAAGTAAACCCTTGATAATGGTTTTGATATTTACTCCGCCAGTCACTCTGTTGTTCCTTTTTCAGCTGAGGCAAAATGTCAAAATCTGCATTTAAATGGAAGTCTTTTTGTTTTACCATTTGCATATTTCTGATTATTCAATTACGTCTCCTCCTCCATTCGCAGCGTCTGGCCCTCAGTCTCTGTTGGGAGGTCACAGGGCACTGATTCCAGATCGGCGGTCGCCAACCGTAGATACGCGTGCATAAGTAGGCTACCAGACAATGAAAGGAAGAGACAAATATTGGGTTTGTTATTTGGTTGTTTGTGTCGGAAAGAATTACAGTAAGTCCCTTGTATGCATGACCGATTAGCCATTGGTATTGTCCTGTCACTTATCATGTTGTCTTCGAACTTTTTCCTTGTTTTCTTTTGATTTAGTTTATTTAGCCATACTGTAGATGCATCTCGATCTGAAGGCTGGGTCGAACGTGTTGTGTTTGGAGATGAAAGCACTAAGGACTGTCAAAGATGACTCATAATAGGCAGAATCCATCAAACAAGCCTTTTCGATTGTAAGAAACAAAACAGCATCCTTCATTACTTCTCCTCTCCTAGACAATAATGCAGCTGAAAAAAACTACCAAAAACACAATGTCATTCATTGATGGCGGATATGTTGAGGTTTCCTCTTTTGCTTAGATGTGTAGTAATTTATTAAATAAACCGAAATGGGAGGGAACGTAAGCGTTCAACAAACAGCTTGCTTGAAAGATGCAGGTGTATTTCGCCTTACAAGTGATGTGGGAATGGATGCAAGTTACATATAAAAAATACTTTGATTAGAAACTCTGTTTAAGCAAACACCGGACACAACAAAAGGTGGAAGACAAAGTGTTTATTGACCGCTTTGAGCAGTGAGCCATCGACATCAGGAAGACTCCAAAGGAGTTGTGACCGCTGTTTGAATGCAGAAAGATGCCGGTGAGTTAATTGAGGAAAAGTGGGTCACACCATCACGAAACAGCACTGAATAATTCACCAAGCAAAGCTCTGTGCGAAAATGATAATGAGGTTACGGCCAATGTGGTAAAGATCGCTGGAAAACCGTCTGCTCTAACGTACTGACGGTTCCGTTCGCTGCTTGAGTAAGTGGACTGCACTTAACGGTGGAGTGGCAAAATGCAGAACACGTTTGGAAAGGGTTCCTTTGACTGCATCAAACGCCTTCTGGCTGGAAAGTGTCTGATGAAGACTTTGTACATTAAAGCAGTCCCGTTGAAGTTTTGGTGTTGGGAACTTTCAGAATCACATTCTCTTGCATGTTTCGAAGTCTCTTGATTCACTGCATCTGTTTTCAGTGACATCATAGATTGCTTCTCCACTAAACACATCTGTTGTTTTTCTAACAAGCTGTCGAAAGCTCATCAAAACAGTAGCGTTTTGTTCAAAACATGAAGTTCAGACTTTTTTTACTGGACTTCTTCACCGTAAACTCAGAAAGAATGGCCACTTTTGGAGTAATGTAAGATGGTTAACTGTTGTATCTTTATTTGAAATGACAAGGTCTGCAGTCAGGACGTGTACGGGTTATAATTTCTGTGCTGTCGCCTCGCAGCGTGCAGTGGTGTTTAGTCACGTGACTGGTTTGCCCATGTTTGGGTGGTTAAGATGTTTGGGTGGTTAAGATGAGCTGCCGCCATGCAGCTTGTTGTTTCAGCAAGAGATGGTGCTTTGGCTAGTGGCATACATATAACATGCGTTTGTGTGTTTGGTTTTACGCTGTGTCTTATCACACTGGCATACTTTTATATTTCTCGGCAGCAACAAACTTTTGCTTCTATTATCTAGCGCCGACAAAAAAAATGTTTTACTTTTATCCATAGAGGACAGTGGAGTCAGACAGGAACATGAGGGTAAGAGTTTGCACATTCTTCAAAATATCTTCTTTTGTGTTCTGCAGAAAAAACAATTCAGACATTGACTAGGTGCCACAAAAGTAGTACTTTTAATATTTTGAATGAAACTAAAATGTATTTTGTCGTGAAGGAATGTTAGATTTGTTTAACCTTTTAATGAACCATAGAAAGAAAAATCATCTTAGTTTAAGTGTCACTATCATAGTAATGGAGTGGAATCGGGACATGACCTGGGTCCCCGTGAGCCAACAGCTCATATATGTGTTTGGAGCACTAACCACTTGGCTACCGATCCGACGCCCCGGCAAAATGAGGGCTGACTGTTTTCTAGCATAAATGTGTAAGACGTAGTGTGTTATTTGGTAGCTAATGCAGACTTTCCTTTGTTCGTGTGTTGTATCATGTCACGCGTATGTTAAGGCACCATTTGCTGTTAGTAAGGAGCAGTTGGCTAATTATACATCTGCCTAATCAGTAGATAAAGCTAATTAAACAGCCAATTACAGCCCTTCACACGCCTCCGCCTCGCACTCACCGCAATGACAGCTTCCCGTTTCCTCTCTTTGAGCTCGGCAGGGAGCTCTCGCACCAACAGATGACTCAAAAACTGGAAATGAAATTTGATGGGATACGTTTTCTTGTCTTTGCAGTATTGTATGTGTGTCCAAAGTTAAATGTTGATATACGATATAAACAAGCAAATAATTGAATTTTGTCTTATTCACTATCTTTACTTGTCGTTTGTTTGTTCGATCTTTTTGTTGTTTTGTTTTTGCATGTAGCTGACAAAAGCAATGCAATTATGGCTAGAACACTGTAGTTTTGTCATGTTTATTGTTTTTGCGATGAGTAAAAAGACTAGGTGCCACGATAAAAGTACTTTAAATATTTTGAATGAAACTAAAATGTATTTTGTCGTGAACGAATGTTATACTTCTTTAACCATTTAATGAACCATATAAAGAAAAATCATCTTAGTTTAAGTGTCAATATCGTAGCAATGTATGATCATTATCAAACTTGTCATGCAATCCTCCCATTCGGTGATTTTGATGGATGGCTTCAGCATAGATGTAAATGAGGTATTTTTTTAGACCGGTGTCTGTTTTCTTGGCTGTGTATGTTTTAGTGTTTGGACTGCAGATGGTTCTTGGCATTCTCTCTGGATTTGTCAGGAGATATATAGGCTGTTACATAGCGTAAGTCCCTGGAAGCTTCTGTAGGCTGAGTCATTACAGATGTCGTCCCATACATGCACCCTGAGCAAACTCCAGGCCAGCATGTTTCTTCTTTCTTCCTCATTGCCTCCCCCCTCCTGTATTTGTGCACTGTGTGTGTTTGTGCTATAAATGGAACATAAAGGCACACATAGTCTATAGAATATATAGACACAGTAACATTTTAGCCTTTTCATTCATTTGTTTATTAAAGAATGGAAAGCCGTATCAGGTGCTGTTGAAGCAAACATGCGTGTCATCGTTTACTCACCCTGTTGTCATGTCGAACGAGTATGACTTTCTTTCTTCTGCAGAACACAAAAGAAGATATTTTGAAGAACGTTGATAACCAAATAACGGCGGCACCCATTGACTTAAATTGATTTTCTGTCCATACAATAAAGGTGAATGGGTACCGCCATTGTTCGGCTACCAACAATGAACAAATTCGTTCTTTTTTGATAAAGGACTAAATAAGGAAAGATATCTTATTTATGTAAGCCTGAAGTAAGTGTCTCGACTTTAAATAATTGACGATATCGAACGGAAAGAGACGATTTGGGTTTCAAACAAGTTTGAACAAGAAACGGAAAGAAAGTTTATAAAGATCCGTCTTATTGAATTAATAAAAAGTCTTGGAAGGGGCAAGAAAAAAGATGGATGCAGTTGATCTTCACCAAAGAAAGCTCAGCGGGACCTGCTGTTACTCGCAGGGTTTGATGACTCGAGCTCGACAGTTGCGGTAGAGGCGAAATAATTGAAGGTCCGTGGAGAACGAAAGGATGAAAGAAAGAAGAGCAGAAGAGAAATGACGCACATTTGAACACCACCAGATCTTCATTCTCTCTGTTAGGAGCACTGTACCGGTGTCTGCCGGCCCCACCGCGGTCGGTCATTTTTCTTCACCGTTTCTCTTTTTATTATACTTTAACTTTTCTGTCTTTTCGAGGTGCAACCGTTCTCTTTTTATTTGGACTTGAGGGAGGTTTTAACATCAACAAGAACTTGTTGTTAGCCGAAAGGTCAAATATTGTCCATAACACCCTTTTGTGGCGGTGGCAAACACACATTGATAAGGTCACAATCTGAATAACTCCCTTTCTAAAGAAGAATAAATAGACAGAGAAAATATGGGCTGACCTTTTATTAGTATGTGATGTGGGAAAATAGAAAACAAAACCAAGTTGGAGACAAAGGAGAGGCATTTTCACACGGCATGCGTTTGCTGGCGACAGGTATTGGAACGTCTGGTGTCAAGGACCCTTCAGGGGGACATGGATAAAACATCCAAAAAATCTTTACTGGATCACTTTTTTCTCAGTCTCTCTAAATGTAAAATAGATTAGCCTCTAACTTGTCTTTATGGAGGTCAGAGATATAAAGTGTGTCTTTGGGAGAAATGGCTCGGTAAGAAGTGAATTTGGGAAAAGATTTGACAGGAAAAGCACCTTTGTGTATTGATGGCCTCATTTTGTGTTTGCTCTCTGTGAGATCGACTCAGGGCAAGAAATTAATCAAAGGCTTTATGCTTTTTCATTTCGTGTCTGTCTGAGGTTTTTGAGAGATTTGTATACAGTGGGAAAGGGAACATTTAATTGTGTTTGAAAGCTTTTTAATATATAATAGAAAACCTGTGGTGGTTCTACTAGAGTGCTGCATTAACAGGTCACGAGTTTGATTCTTGGAAAGACACATACGGGTAAAATGCTCTGATGTTGACAACTAAACCCTACCATGTGTCCTATGGTGTGACGGCAAACATGTAGAAAACAAATCATGTTTGTAATGTAGTAATAATGTATTATTAATGTTAATATGATTTTATATGAGAGATCTCTTCATTGTTGGTTTATATTTGCTGTCATACTATATGACACATGTACGGTTTATCAACTATAGTACAGTATAAAGTATAGATTGAAAGTAGGGCTGTCAACGTTACCGCGTCAACTGTGATACATTTTATTTCATATTAACGCGTTACAATATTTAACACAGCATCCGTTTATTTTGTCAGACTAGCGTTACATTATATAATCACACTCTTATTCATGTAAAGGCCTTTAAACCTTGACGCGTTCAGTATAGATAGACTCTAATGTTTATCAAAGAACAAAAGAAAAGAGGAATCTGTAGCTTTGTATTAAATAAAGAATTTACCAATAAAATGTTTCATCATTTTTATGGTTGTTTTATTTTAACTGATAGAGACAGAATATCAAAAAACATTTATATAAAGGTTATAAATTGGTTTGCATTTCAGTCGAACTTTGTACTTACTGGAGAAACCCTCGTTGGCAAGCGCAGAGGTCAGACATTTCTGATGGTTGGTCACCAGGTTTTCACATGTGTCAGGATACAGGAGTCCACTCCTCTGTAAATCTTTAAGGTTTCTTGGCTGTCGCTCAGCAGATTGGAGTTTTAGCCTCCTTCACAGATTTCTATAGGACTAGGGTCTAGAGACTTGGCTAGGACATTTAATGTGTTTCACCTTAAGCCACTCTTTGGTTGTCTTTAACATGACAAAGACCCAAAACATATTGCAAAGGCACATCCACGACCCATCTTCAGTGATCTAGTTAAGGGGAGGAGGTTCTCGTCCAAGATTTTAAGCTACATGGGCCCGTCCCTCAGCCCCTCGATGCGGTGAAGTCATCCTGTACCCGAGGAGAGAAACATAATGCTTCCAACACAGTGCTTCTCTGTAGGGTTCTCTGTGGTGTTCTTGGGCTCATAGTCAGCGTTTCTCTCCCTCCAAAAACCGGAGACAATTTTCTTCCCGTTTTACCACAGCACTTTCTCCACAGTCTTTTCTGAATCCTCTTGAGGTTCGTGTCAAACTTCAGACGGGCCGCCTTGGGCAGGAGGACCTTGCGGGTGCTTCAGGATTGCAATCTAGTGTGGCATAGCCTGTAATCAATGGTTTGCTTGCTAACTGTGGTCCCAACTGTCTTGAAATCATTCACAAGCATCTTCAATGGAGTTCTGGGCTGATCTTTTACCAAATTAAAGTCAGTGAAATTAAAAATGGCAATTCAGATTTTTTTATGGAATGTTGCAGTTGTTTGTCTTTTATAAATGATTTCACTTTTTCTTTAGTCCAGAAGCCGTTTTACTCCACATATACATAACTATTAAACACCAACGCAACATTTTTTAATCTAAAATACACAAAAAAGTAGTTAATAAAACACAGATTCACTAAAAAAGTCATTCGTAAGTGGATGACCAGACATGTTTTGTTGTTTCTACATTGCAAAAGTCTTTTCACTCAAGATGTACTGACTGTCAAATATTTTAAAACACTCACTCACTTCTTCCTATTTTTTACCACATTTTAGAAAAAAGTAAACTCATCAAATCTTTGGAATAACATAAAGGATACTAGAGGATTATTTGGTGACAAAAACAATTGTTGCATCTTCAGTGCAAGTCTCTTTATGCCTAGAATTTTCAATCAATGTTTTCTTGGCATTTTATCAAGAAGCTTCTTGCTCCATCTGTCCTGGAATCCTATTGGCTGCTCTTTACGCATTATTCAGTCAAAGTGATCCATTTCAAATACACTTTTATTAAATAAACATTTACTTTGTAATGAAAGAAGTTTATATTTGGACCACGACATTTTTGTCGGCGAAACTCATTTCAGTCATTTAAGCACACACATTAAAAACCTTAAGATAAGAAGAAACATCTTGCTCAAGTGTTCTGAACTATTTGAAATAAAGTCGGCATGAAACGGAGGTTGCAGTTGTATTTACAGTCGAGTCGGAAACACAAACAAAAAAATCAGGCAAAAGGCCACAAAAGAAATTAGTAAGTTTGTGACTAAACTTGTTTTTGTTTGATACTTTTTTGTCTGCTGTTACAACGGGGTGATCCATCTTTAAACAGATTCTCTTTCTCTCTCCCTAGTCAACTGGTCCAGTGGGCAGTGGCAGCATGCAGCTGTTGGAGACGGATTTTTCCCGCACTCTAACCGGACTGGTGGATCTGCATCTCTTCCATCAGAAGAGCATCCCGGTGTTTCTCGGCGCAGTCACCATCGAGCTGTTCAGCCGCCAGACTGTCAGCTGATTTACCCATCATTCCTATACCACACAACGTTCAGGGAGCCCGTGCCCACACACACACACAGACAGAGCCTCTAAGTTAGACTCACAGAACTCTTTTAATGGCTTTTCAGGGACATTTAAACAGAGTTTAAAGTAGGTAGGTGAGCTGACAAGGGGATGGTTATTATGTGCGCTTCAATTGTGTGTAATCGAAAATCGCATTAAACAGCAAAGTTAATGGTCGCCTCGAAGCATGACATCATATGTACGACCTTATAAAAGACTTCACAGTGTAGGTTTTTACTGTATGATGTTTGAAGTTTGCTTATCAGAGGCTTAACAATCTTTTTATCAACGAAACAATAAAGAAATATAAAAATTTCCTTGTAATACAAATTGTTTTATTCATTTGGGATATGAAACACTGAAGTGATCCAAGATTCATTCCTCCAGTTACTATAGTTATACAGCAGTTTGTATTGTGAACTACTAGAATAAACACACAAAAAATGACTTATTATTATGAATTCCCAATCGATAAGCTAATAGTTCCTCTGAAACCACTGTATTTGCCTTGCAGCTCAGCCTCCTCGAGTATTATGTCTTTTTAAACATTTGTTTTGAACATTCTGGCACCGTCTCCTGGTGGATGTGGGAGTATTTAAATTCCTCCGTCGTTTTCGCGGGCAGCAATTAGAGCTCATTTTTTACTATTCATTCTGTTGTCTTTGTTCATATGCCACATAAAAGGCTACAGTTTCCTGTCCCACACACAATAAGTTTTAATCTAAGATGAGTCAGACCGCTTTCAGACGAATTTAGACTCGACTCCGTCGTGCTGTTATGGCCGTGCGAAGTGCCACTGTGCCAAAGCAATTAGAAGGGAATGTTACCCTCATCCTCCATCCGCGTTTCAGGTTGTGCGTCGAGGGCTTGGCCGGTATCCTCCTCTCTTCCTGTGCCAGAGATTATATTGCAGATACAATGGCCCTGCTGTTAGATGTTCCCATTATATGCTAACTCAGTCTTTGGCAACCGTGCACAAACCCATGTCAAACCGAGTCTGTTGTTCTTCCTGTATCCAGACCAGTTGCTTTTTTACGCCGCCTTTTGTTTAACAACGCATTGGTTCAAGCGACTTTGGCCTTCGAATGAGATCCCCCTATTCTTTCTGTGACTCCCACTTGCCTTTTAATCACCCGTTTTTAATATTTCATTCATTCCGAAATTTTTCTTCCCAGTCAAATATGGTGGCTGCTCATTGGTTATTTATGGGCGTTTTTGTTTTTGGTGAATGGCCCTTATATAATTCAGAGTTTTGGGTGGAGGATGCTGGTGGGGTTTATACCGTATGATAATGAGGTGCGGTAAATGGATGATAACTGAAGTTTTAGTGCCATCAGCCACAGAGGTGAGATGAGGTACTGTTATTTGAATGAATAACAGTTTATTCCAATTCTCTTAAAAAAGCAGGGTTGTTTAAACCCATGGTTGGATCAAAGATGACAAATTTAAAAGTTGGGTTTATAATACCTGGGCTTTCTGGTCAAATATTGACATTTTTAAGGGTCATTTAAACCAATGGTTGAGTTTGTCCATGTTTAACCCAACCATGAGTTGAACTAACCCACTGTTTAGTCATAGAGAACTAATAGGCTTGTGTAAATAAATACTACATTGACCAAAAATAATTGCGGGTCCGGATGGTCGGACACAAGTACACGCAAAGTGCCTCAGACACATTTTAGCCACATTATGGCTGTGAACATTTTAATGCAATAATGTTCATACAATAATGGATTTCATAACGTCAATTTAATGCTCCAGATGTAAACTACAACATACAGTGCAATGCATAAAGTATTAAAAGACCCCAAAGTAGTCACATTTGCCTCGATGATGTTTAGAGCCTGCATAACACTTTTTTGAGAAATGTCTCTGTGGTTGTGTCCATACAATGGGAGTGAATGGGGGCCAGTGTTGTTTGGTGACCAACTTTCTTCAAAATATCTTCTTTTGTTTTTGGGGGGAAAGAAAGTAAAATTTAAAATGACACGAGGACAGTAAATAATGAAGGAATTAAAAATTTTTGTTGAACTTTCCATTTAAGCCATGTACCGATATACATGATGATCGGTCGTGCCTTCAATCCATCTGTCAAAGCATCCACGTGTTTCTTTGTGGAGGTCTGGTGGTTCTGCCGGAGATGAGACGGGAGATACCTCTCTCCATTGTGCGCCTTATCTCTTCGTAGGCCGCTGTGGCATTTGCAACTGCAGAGAATGTCACGCCGTGACTGCTTCCTCCATTGCCACCGAGATACAGACAGGTCTTCCCAGTAGACACAACCCTTGTCACTCAAACTCAAAGTGTGATAAGTGGATGATTCCAGCAGGCTTGACGCTTTCGCTGTATTTTTAACTAGGGCAAGTGAAGGAATGAGAACAGGCCTACAGTATAATAAAGATTAGCTCTATAACTGGAAAGTCTGTCTCTCCCTATTTTCCTTCACATTCCTTTGGATGATGGCGGGTAAGGGATTTCGCTGCGTTCGATTCCTCTTAGGCTTGCCGAAAATGTTCTACAACTAGATAACAGTACTTGTGATTATATTAGCACCCTTGAATTGGGCACCCTCAGTCTTTCTCTATCTCACCCAACATACACGCGCAGTAACATTAGATATCACAGAGTCACAATCACATTAGCTTTCATAAGTCGGGTCTAGCCAATCGCTACGGTTTACATTGTTTTGAGGGGGGGTTAGAGGCACGTTAAGTATATTACAGAGCCCCGGGAGGAGTTTTCTTCATTCTTTATTTTGTTGTCTTGCTGTCATTACTCGTGATCTGTTTACGGATTACGAACATTCTCTGCTGTAGGGCTTTACTCTCTGAATGTGTTGAATCACAATCTGCCCGATCGGTAAAACTGCAGCCAATTAAATCAAAATAGACGTTTTTCTCAGAATGTACAGTATGTTTTATTCAGTGTTATTGTACTGTATGTCACACTGTAAACAATGACACGCGTATTTACTTTAAAGTATTTTGTGAAATATTGTTACCATAACTTTTTACAAACTTTTTTACTTTTATTTTTAATGCAATAATCCATGGATAGATCAAGTTAAATTACGTACATCTTTTGAGCATTAATTTGAGTATTGGAGTTAACTTCTTAAAAATACAAACCTAATCTCTTCTAAATCTTAAAGACAACTGAACAATTAACACTATCAAGTCTTTCATTTTATTGTAAAGCACATACAATTGCACTTTTTTTCGCAAAAAGGACTCCTAATCCTGTCGCATGCAAAGCATGCTGGGAACTCTAAATTCACTGCAAAATAAGTCATGTAGTGTTACCACAAAATAATAATGTAAAGATACTTTATAGAAGTTTAAGTGGGTTGAACATGATAAAAATTAACTTGAATTCCCTCCATAATTTGTGTATTTAGACTTCAGAGATTGTTTCTATAATTTCTAACTTAAATTTTATTAAAAATAAGCAAGAACACAATTGTACTAAGTAAAGTTTACTCAATTAATTTCATGAAATCTACCAAGACAGAATCTTTTTTACAGTGCAGTGGTTCTCAAACTGGGGGCCCAAGATGGATCCAGTGGGCCACAGTTGTGGTTTTTCATGCAATATATTTGTCCTAATATTTGTGCAATCAAACATCAGAAAAATAAGACCACCGACCAAAATGATTGATGTTCCAGGATGGTGTCGTTGGATTTGTTTTTGGTTTAATTACAATTTTAAGTTTAAGATCATAAGTCTTTATCGGGGAGGTACGAAGCGATGCAACCTACAGAAAGGGGGTCTTGCAAACAAATCAAATTTGTATTGCTTTAAAACGTACATAATTACATAATATACTTAGAATAATAATACATAAAATACAAAGAAAAATGTTTAAAAAACTAAATATTTAAAATAATAATGAAAGTAAGGTAGACTGTCATTCACTTTAATGAAACTGACCAAAATACTCAAAAACAAATCAAATAATAACTACAATTATTGTCAACTCTTTAACAAAATGTCAAATGCTCTTTTTGGATAAAAGCGTCTACTTTGAATAATGTACACAAAACTACATACTACAGTATATTGATTATTACAAAACTAAAATGTTAAGGTGAATGTGTCATATCCTTTTGCAAAAAATGAAAATAAGTATTTCTGTAGAGGAATGAAGTGGAAGCGATGTTACGGTAATGTTCTCAGCATACATTCAATTCTAGTTCAATAATGTTTTAATGCGTCCCAAATGGATAATGAAATTGGTCGAGAGAATACCGAGACTTTCATCTAAGCAAAGGGTGACTGTAATTTTATTAATCTCAAATATAAGACTCTTTTTAAATGGTCTCAAATAGCTACGTATAAATATCCCAAACTTTTGACCGGTCACGTACAGCAATAACAAATGTGACTACAAAACTTGTTTCAAAGAGTGAATGAACACTGTGAAAATGATCCATTACACCCTAAATCTCACCATTATTCCGCCTCATTCTTTAACTCGTTTGTTCTGTTCATTTTTCTCTCTTCCCTTAGGTCCACTGTCATTTTTTAATGGGCAGACTATGTCTTTGTGTGAGGATTTTATGCCGGGAATAGGCTGGCAAGCCTATTTTAAGACTTAATGTCATTTTTGACATCAAGTAACAGGTAATGGTTTACTAGCAAAGACTTGCACTGAAAGAAAGCATTTAATCAATAAGGATTGACCGGCGTGACGGTGTTACGCAAGCAGGTGTTGTTGTGAATATGTATATGCTGATATCCAGTACAGCAAAACGAATGCTGTGATTTGTTCATACAACTGCTCTAAAAACGATGGCCATGCTAAAATGTAAGAACTGTAGAAATATAGAATTGAACATAATGCACTGGTTTACGATTACTGAATGACTTTGTTACCTTAAATAGTTAAAAGCAGAGAGATGTCAATATTAGTGCCTGTGTCTGCATGATCATAAAGAATGATCTCATGCATGTTGTTTGCATCATTTTCAGGTTTTTATTTAATTTGAGTACAGTTCAGATTGATTTGACATCATATTGCATTGACTATAGCTCGTATTAAAATGATTCCTTTTACAAAAGCGCAACATTAAAGTTACGATTGATACAAAGTTGATGAAAGCTAAACCCACTTCAGAAATACGTTAATGACGTCTTAAATGTGCCGAAGGAATGT
This sequence comes from Barbatula barbatula, assembly GCF_947034865.1. Lineage (NCBI taxonomy): Eukaryota > Metazoa > Chordata > Actinopteri > Cypriniformes > Nemacheilidae > Barbatula > Barbatula barbatula. Next base: position 22,611,650 of record NC_136771.1, read on the forward strand.
GGCCTTCTGTCCACAGCGTTTCAAAACATGTTGAATGACATCGGTATCCTCACAGCTGAAGAATCCTATGATGATCAAGGCCAGTCATTTTTGGTTACATTTAAGATGAATACATATTTTGCAAGTATTGCTTTTTTCAGATAACAGTCAGATAACAAAACGCGTTTTAAACTACCACTTAAACAAGCACGATATATTGTGTAACACATACAACATAATATATTTCATAAATTCACGTAGCAATAGATATATTGAACCCTGATATTATTGCATTTCCTTGAGAAGGATTGGCTCTCAAGGAAAAAAAGTTATTATATATATATATATATATATATATTTGTATATATATTATAAATTATCAAAAAAGAAACCGATTCCCCGAACTACTGTAAAATCATACTTTCTTTTTTTCACATGAGCAATATCTGCGTTTAAATACAGTATGTAGGTCAGAGCTGATGCGATTATGTGTTTCTGTGTGGAAATGTTGATGTGTGTATGTTTGTTTTTCACAGTGAAATATGTTTACCAGGAGGCATTGAGAATGATTGGTGACTGTCCTTTAGCGTGTCTGTCCTCTTTTGGGGACAGATCAGGGCTGCTGTTGCCATAGTGATTCTATGTCATTTATCAGTTTTGAGATGCATTCGGTGACCAGGTTTGATGTAGCAACATTTTCAAAATATCCTCTGATTATTTATTTTTATCAACATAAACATCTTTGTTATGGAATATTTAAATGAAACAGTTATGGTAATTGTGACCATATACTGTATGGTACCATATTTATAGTGGGATGCTCCCTTAGGGCAACCATAATGAGAAATGTGCGATCATTGGACACATTTAAATGTGTAAATTGAAAGCTGTATATGCTGTACAGTATATACTAGTTAATAATGAATATATATTGGATTTTGGCTCCAGCGACCTTGCAGAGGGTATTTTGTTTGGTGCCTAATATTTATAATACCAAAATATTTGGTCAAAAAGAACCCATGTTGAAATTTGATTTTATATAATCATACTTAAATTATCTCGGTCAAAAATAATTTTATTAATAGGTAATAATTGATTATGTAGTTACAGTAAGAAAGAATTGGGAAACATACTACTAAGGCATGTTGCAGCCAAGACTCAAACCTTCATCGCAACAGCTCTGTGTTGCAAGCACATGCACTACCCACGACACCACCATTCTGCATGTGTTATATATCTTTTTCCTTCTAGTGTAGTGTCTGGGATCTTTTTCTCAAAATCCACAAGTCGATATCCACAAGCCTCTTATGATCCTTTTTCTGCGAGTTACTGAATGATGCCCCGTGTGAGTTTTTGACTGAATAGAAATTGCGACATCGGATTATATCCCAGTGCGTGTCTTCTAACTCTGCTGCGATATTTCATCCACTTCACACTCACCTTGAGGAGCATTAGAGGCATGACGCTCCCTATCTTCTGCTCGAGCACACCAAAGAGGGAGTGTAATAAGGTAATCAGACTATCTATTTATGTACAGAATCGGTCACACTTCACTTATATTGGGTGCATGGCCCATTTACTGTAATGTCACAGCTGTATTAGCTTGGATAGTTTATCAAAGCCATAGTACTTATTGAAAAACTGTGATTTTCGAATTTTGGGGTTCAGTTTTTATATTTTGCAGTGATTTTAGTTTTAGACAAAGCTTTTGTGCAATTGCGTTGGTGCCACTTAGTAATACATTTGACTCGCATAAACTTGAAGTTTCTTTGTATATTAATGGGAGGGGGTTATGTTACTCATAAACCAAATGTACTATTGCCTAAACATTTTATTTTATTTGAATATAAAATATAATGCCTTCACAGTAATGGGTGTAATTATTTATTTATTCATTATGCGTTTATTTCTTTAAATCATACAGTTTGTATGTTCAACCCTGTTACTGTGTCAATTGCTGCATTATCCCAAATATTCCGATGTTGTATTTAAAGATACAACATTGTTTTTTATTGTATGGTTCTCTTGTTATGGGGGAAAGTAACTGGTAAACTTTTTTAGGGAACAAAACATTGCTTTTGGCATACTGCACACTATATTGCTTGGTGGTGCCACGGTGTTTGCTAGCTAGCGACTAGTGTATTAGACGTTTGAGTTATAAGGGCGGTCCGATTCAAACCTATTCAGATTATAAGTAGTTGGCTTCCAAACTTGATTTCAACACCGTTACAGCTTGGCCTTGTAATCATTAACAGTTGGTACATTGCAAGGTCGTGTACTGTAAAGTACCACAGGTTTGGTTAAACATTATAGAATTGGATATTGAAGAGCATCCCAATTGTTGCCGGCCATGGGATAGTGGACCTGCTGCCTCAGATGGGAACTGTTTTTCTTTGTGAATGTTCTGCAGTAACCTTTTCGAACCATATACACAATTTGTCTTGTTCAAAGGGCATTGTTTCTTGAGAATGACCCAGCGGTGTGATAAAATATCTGCACAGCAAAACCAAAGTTTGTTCTAGCTTATAAACTTTTCTTCCTTCACCTCTTTTCATTGCACGCATGCACTTTGGAAAGAGGTATCATTTCTAGTGGAGAAAAAGTAAGTAGAGCATTGGATAATAAACGCACTTTAACTGCTTGTCTCAGATTCTGACCCACTGTATTTGCGACACGACGCCCATCTCAATTTGAGACACATTTTATGTTTAATTATATTTTTCGCTCTCTATCATTTTGAAATAGGCGAACATCATATGTTCTCTCCGGTGACCTGGAAAAATACTGGAAGTAAATATGACGCAGGGAAAGATTCTGCTAATGGTGAGCGAAGGCATCGAAAGACTATAAATAGAAGGTGATTACCGGTATGAATCTCAGTCAACCCCATGATGTGAACTCCAACTGTAGCTGGTAATGAGTGACAAAAGGTCACTGTCTCTCATACCATATTGTTGAAAAGTGGATGCTTTGTTTGTGTGGTTATGCATCTAAGGTGTGTATCTTTGTATAAATACATTATTAAAGCGACAGATCACCCAAAAATGAAAATTCTGTCCTCATTTACTCACCCTCGAGGTTTCTGTATAAATGTCTTTGTTCTGATGAACACAGAGAAAGATATTTGCAAGAATGCTTGGAACCAAACAGTTCTTGGCCACCATTGACTACCATTGTAGAAAAATGACATTGGTAGTCAAAAGAACTGCTATACCTATATTTTGTGTTCAACAGAACAAAGACGATTACGAAGCAAACTTTTCTACTATTCCTTTAAGAGTCAGGCATTTGAAAACCTGGTTTATATTTTCAATGTCAATTATAATTGTGTCTTGGGCATAACATGTTTAGTTATTGTGAAACATTACAATTTGCAGATTCCTCAAAAGATATGTTAACTTATGATGTGGTAAGTTACACGGGGCTTTTGATGGATATGTGTAAATGACGTCATATTTGTATTTTATAGGCCATCATAGTTCGCTAACTTCTCGTTTATTTCTAACTTGACACTGTCATAGGTGTGTTGAAAACGTCGGATCACTCCATCAATGATGGTCTTGTGCCTGCAAACAGGGTTGGATAAAAGAGGCCAACGCAGGGTTGATTCAACCTACTTAAAGTGACCGGTGCATTCATTAAACCACTAGTTTAGTTGCGTTAGGAAGACGTGCCAGATTTGTCTCATGACATCATGTAATTCAGTGATTTAGAATGGCCTTGATAATTTTACAGCAATGTATACATGCGTTAAGTAATGCAAACTTTTCACAAGGATCTATAGTTCTTATATTCCCTTGGACAGTTTTGCATTTTCTTTCAACAGAATTTATCATTAAATGAATTTCATTCTCTTGGAAAGCTTTTGTTCAAAGAAAAGGACGGCTTTTTTGAGATTTAATTGGTTTTAATAATTGAAAATACAGCATGTCCCTAAAATGCATGGTTATTCTTTAAATAGATCCTTTTAGCTCTAGTCTTATTTCTTATGCTTTGTTGTGGTATCACATTTGTATATGCATTTATCCCGGTACTGGCCCCATACAACATCTGTACCCACAACATTGGTCAGCTCACTTCTGTATACACAATGCAAAAAATGTTTGGTGGTTTTTACCCACCATTGGGACAAAAATGGAAATACACAATTGTTGGGTTAAAATAATCCACAAATGTTTATATCTGACCTAACAATAGGTTAAAACAACCCAGCATAAGTGAGCTTCTAACCCAATGGTTGGGTTTGTCCATTTGTGATCCAACGCTGGGTTGAAATAACCCAACATTTTTGTCACAGAGGCTTAATAGTAGAGCTACCTTAAGCTTTATAGATGAACGTCTTTACAAAAGTTTTACAGCTTTAGTCACAAAATGTCTTAAAAGAGTATTTATTTTCTAGGAAATAAAACCATTTTATTGTGCTCTTTGACATTTCCACCAGACATGAAAGCCCTTTTGAGATCCATTCTTTTCTCCGTTACAAGCAGCCCCACATGAAGCTGTTTTCTTGCTTTTTTACATTCACAGAGTCATTTTGAACTTCCTTTCATTGTCCATGGAAATCAGGGGTGCTACAGTTTGCAAATTAAAAGATGACCATTCAACTGAACAAACCTGTTGATTAGATACAGTGCATGACAGTTTAGCCTTGAAAAGGACAGATTTACACAGGGGACATTTTTTTATAAAGATTTGATTATGCTAATAGTTTAAATTTGTCAGTTTTGTGTATAGATTTATTAACAAAAATACATCCTGATAGTTTACAGAAGAACTCGATTCCATAATTATACAAACATTTGGATTAAATAATGATTTTGTCCCTGCAATTTCTATATCATGCAGTAGTCTTCTCCTGTAGACTTTGAGTAAAAGCTCTCAGGAATAGCCAGATTGCTTCAGTGAATGTTTAAAACGTAATTCTAAAAGTAAAGAAACACTTTCAGGTTGGGAGAGAGATGCAAAAAGGACCCAATGTTCAAGACTGGGTTGCAGTACAGACACATTTCAGAACGAAGATTCAATATACAGACAACTGTATTTTCATTGAGAAGCATGAAAAACAAGTTGGATAAACTAAATATCTAGATACAAAATATCACCTTTGTATATATTGTATTAGATGCAAATCATGACTTGACAGCATTCTAAACAAAGGTATGTTGTACCCAAGTGTAAGCAAAACTGTGTACGCGCTAGGTCTTAAAGGAACAGTACACCCAAAAATGATCTTTTTGTCAATGTCGTCATATTCCAAATGGCAGATTTTTTGGCAAAAATCAAGTAATAGGGACATGAAAACACCAAAGACATTTCATTGTGTTATATTCCAAGTCTTCTGGATCCACACAACAACGTGAATACAATTGAAGTCATCACATTTGAAGTTATCTGTGTTAATAAATGACGACATAAATGTTCATTACGAGTGAACTGTACCTTTTGGCTGACACATTTTACCTGTCAAGCACTTCGATTCGGATGTCTTTTGTAAGAACTGGTTTCACAGTACTGGTCTTAAATGATACTGTTCCCTCCAAATTTAGAAGCCAATTCCATTGTTCGAATCAGTGGAATCTAAATTGTCGATCAGCATTAATGGCGATAAGGAAAGATAGTGCTATTAGGAGAACATCTGTTGAATTTCTATCAGTAAAAAACAAGCTGCAGGATTGATTTAGCTTGTGGTTCACAGTGTTTTAGAATTGGCATGTAGTAGCAAAACCTTTGAAAGACTGACACACAAATTAAGTCGAGCAAACAAGAATAGAACTGGTATTAAACTGAGCTAAACTGATGTCAGAGAAGAATCAATTGAACACAGATTACATTCTCTAGTATGCATGACGTGTGTACAACATGTGACAGAGTTTGTTGGGGCTACAATACCACAACTTAAGATTGTTGATGAAATAAAAAAATAGCCAGTTCTACAAAACCTGCGCAAAAAATGTGTCGGTTTCAACCGCACGATGCAGGTTTGAGTTTTAAGGACTTCAAACATTCGTTGCATCTTTGAAAATGTAAACTTTACAAAAAAGAGTGAAGAAAGCATTAACAGAAGCTTTTCCCCCTCCCCAAAAAAGTCATTGTTTTAAAATCCAGTAGACTGTGCTTCAACGGTTGTTCTTTGAACAGTCACTAAAGAAAAATCTTTTCAAAGTCTTTATAAAATCTAAGGTTGTGGAGAACAGTGTTCGGCAGACATTTTGAATTGTATGTTCTTTTCTCCAAGTACACAACAGTCAATATACTGTCACAGGACACGGCCATGCGATAACCAAAGATTAAGTGTAATAATAAGAAGAATCAATCAATCTTAACAATAATACTACTGATCAGTGATGATGATGAGAATGATTACATAATAGTAGTTTATTGTTATTTCCAGTATATAAAAATCAAATGTCGAGTTGAGGTTAATACTGTTAAACGTTTTCTATTCTTACCACTTGGCACGTACACTCACTGCGAGATCTACTGTATCTTGTATTTTGTTTTCATTCCCAAACAGAATGATTGAAAAAAGCTATTCACCAATACTTTTAAGCTATTCCTCTAAAAGTGAGTGCTGACTTCTCGTTAATACTGTCTGGTTTGGTCCAGAGATACTTCAATTTGATGAGCTATAAAAACAGCAATCATGATTTCTGTTGAGCGGACACTCCCTTCCAGTAGTCCAGAATGTCATGTAGGTCCTCATCTTTGGCAAACTGTACTTTTCTCCTTAACGCGTGACCTGCTGCTATATACTCTTCCTCATCCCTATGGCGCTTGCGGTGGAGTTTAAAACGTTCCCATAGGCCAAACGATGGCCTGCAGCTGTACTCTGGGCTAGAATAGCCGCTCAGGTTATGATACTGCGGTGAGAGCTGAGAATAAGACAACTCACGAGGCCTTGACCGCGTTAGGGGCTCCAAAATAGAAGAATTCCTGCTCCCTGACTCCTCTATTGACTCCTCCATGTGGTGGGGTCCCGGGTAAGAGTGCCTGTGCTCGCTGTACTGCCGAATTCGCTCCGCTTCTGCTCTAAGGATTGCGGCGGCTGGAGTGACCGTTATGATTCCTGACTCGTCCAGTGGGGAGGACTTCTCAATATACTTGGACTCAGACCTGTAGGCCCCTTCGGAACGGAAAGAACGGGGGCTGCGCAGCGAACCACTTGACGATGTGCTTGGACGCTTTGGTGGAGCTTCCATACTATGATGTCGCTGTATGGGATGATGGTACCCACCTTTGTACACTGGAGAAAGAAAACCACTCTTGCCAGGTGGGTGATCTGATATGAGGACTAACTGTGGCTCTGCTGTTGACACGGCACCAGATTTTGCAGCCTGGAATGATGTTGAATCTGATTTAAGTGCGTCAATGCAGTTGTTGATGATTTGGTTTACTTTGTCTACTTCTTTTGCTATGGTGGATATCTCTGCGACAGATCCCTGGCTGGTTTCCGAAGGAGCAACGCTGCATTCCCTTACGTTGCGGTCTGGTTGCTCTGATCTTACTTCCATATAATTCCCTTTTGCTGTCTTGGGCGTGCCAGAGATCTCTTGCATCTTGTATTGATCGGTGTCACTAGCTGTTGGCAAGTATGGTATCCTTTGTACTGTTTCACCAGTGGACAGAATTTGCTTTTGTGACAGCTGTGATATGGTGCCTTGTTCCAGCTCAGTCCCATATTTCATCTCAATCAAATTTCTTTTCATCTTTTCAAGCTTTTTGCTTTTAGGTTCATCTTGCTGCTTGCGCTTTCTCACACAGTGAAAGGCCAAGCCCAAGACTATGAGCATTCCAAAGAGGCAACCAAGTATGGTCATAATGTAGTGAGTAGCAGTCGAGTGACTTGCCACACGTTCTTGCAAAGTTCTTGGACCAGTGGAGATGGTCAGACAGGTGTGATTGAATCTCAGTGAGTTACGTATGGATGCCACACAGTATGTGTAGTTAGTGTGAGATTTTAGGTTTTGCAACTCAATCTCTTCTCTCTGACTCTTTAGGTTTTGGATATCTGTGAAGAAGCTGTTATTGTACAGGACGAGTATGTACATTTTGCGAAAGGGGTTGGGAATCTGCACTGTAAGGATTGCACTTGTATGAGTCACTTCTTTTAGTTTCATTATAGGACGGGCATCTGGATCGAAAAATGTGGGGCTGATGCTTATAGTTTCCTCTGGAAAGGTCCCTGAAGAGCAGTCGTCCGATCCACAAGGGCTCAATTTAGGGTACATCGTGGGGAGGCTCCCATCTGAAGAGTCTTGAAGATCAGGCGTCACATTGATATCGTTGCAATCGGATGAAAGTGTATGGAAAGCATTCCGAAATCTGGGCATCCTGGGGTTTTGGCTCAAAAGATTGTAGCCTAAAAATCCAGCTGGTGTGTCACATACCATCCTCTCGCTCGTCCGGTTTGGAAACGCTGCAAGCCAGCGCAGAAATCCCAGAAGTTCACATGAGCAGCTAAATGGGTTTGCATAGAGCTCACATGTTGTCAACTTTGACAGGCCACGAAATGTAGCACCATCAAGTTGCTGAATCCTGTTCATAGAGAGGTCGATGTTTTCAATAGTAGGACACTCCCAAAATGCATTGGCAGTTACAGTCTCTATCAGGTTAGCTTGTAGATAGAGGTACTGTAAGCGTCCCAGGCCTCTCAGCATTCCCTCGGTTAAATTCCTCAACTTGTTAAAACCAATCTGTAACACTTGCAGATTAAATTGAGCTGAGAATGCCCCGTCTTCTATGTAAGATATGTCGTTTTTGGTCAGATTTAGGTAGGTGAGATTGCCAAAGCGACTCAGGGAAGAAAAGTGGATGCTTCGAATCTTGTTCTCATTGAGTCGTAAGTCAACGATTGTGCTGTTAATGTGCAATGGAATATTTTCGAACGGTGGCTGGTTTTGGCTGCAGATCGCTAACCACACAAAACCCTTTTCGCCTTCGATCAGCCAGCAATCACCCTGAACAACTGGCATGCTTGTCAGTGAGAGAAACACAAGGGCCATAGCCCAGCAAAATAAGGCACTGGTCACCATACCACCCCCATGTCCACTGGATCCAGACATAATCTGTGCCTGAGTCATGGTTCCACGAGGTGCTTATCTGTATCTGATCTATACTCTATTCCACAGGAAATGGGACAAAGCTAGAATTATAATTGGATGTTATGTGGAACTGACATTGAACGTTGATTGGGTTCAGTAAACTTGGGAGAACTTCTTATTCTTCTCGCGTGGTGTCTTATCACACTGGAAAGTGAGCTTCAGTTATGACCAGAGTCTTGCTTGTGTGCAATAGCTTTTCAGATTGCGTATCCGAGTAATCCCACACATAGTCTCCCACAGGGCAGGAAGTGCTTGTGTCTTCCGAATACTGCATTTCTCATTAGACAAAGGCTCATGGCCAGATTTTCATATTACGTCCTGCAAAAATAAGAAGAGAGAACATGTTATTGATATTTGCAAGAACTGGATCAGGGGGATGAAGTACAAGGGCCCAGATATTCCCCTATTGAAAATGACATAGATGTGAATATTTGGCAGGGCTTATTATTAAATAAACAAGTGACCCAAAGTTAATGTCAAGGTGCTTTACAAATAAGATACAATTAACACCCAGCACTTCTGCCGTACCTTGTTTTCAGCTATAAAGAGTGATACCCAGAGCACAATACTGGCAATTTAAAAGCTTTAACCATAAGTTTTGTTTAGCTGACACCGGTTTTAAAATATATAATCATTATGGTTTCTCACCAGGTGAGAGTGAAAGTTAGCATGGATCAATCACACAGACACGCTCACACTCTCTCAAAGGCCAATTACAGTCTAACAGCTTCGCTCATCCTGATAACACACGCATCTATTTGACCTTATTAGCTCATAGAAACTCACCACTCAAGTAATGAAGGGAAACCCTTTAATGGGCTACTTTCTAATCTTTTCAATTACAGTGGAACATACCATCGAGTAAACATTGCCTTTGATTTCATGGCGACAGAGACTGGAAGTAGGGAAAACCTTTTTCCTGTCGCACTGCTGCCATAGCCGTTCGTTCATTCATTCTGCTTGTTTTCACACAAGCATTCGTTCAATTAACCAAAAGCAACATTAGCATATGTTGTCCGATTTGTTCATGGTTTACTGGGAGATAGGAAAACGGTACAAATACATTGTTTTTCGAGCGATTTATCAAGTTCTGATATATGTTAGTCAAATCAGCATAAGAGGGAGCGCTACATGCCTATTTGCCTCTAGTCTCCGTAACTGTTCTGGGCAGTAAACGGAACTAGAGCATCGAATGGACAAGCGTTAGCCTACTTCCGGTTTGTACACGTTACGCTGTGAAATAGGTCTATTCACGTAAGAGGAAGTGATTTTAAAATGTTGTACACATGAATTTTCCTAGAGCAGGGGTATCTAGTAAATACATGTTGAAGGTTAAATAAAGTCTGTATCTGTAGATATCGCTTTACATGTTGCCAGACATTCCAGCCAATGCGACTTTGAGACTCTTAAAGGGATAGTTCAACAATAATGTGTAATTCTGTCATCAATTACTCGCCGCCTTGTCATTTCAAACCTGTATGACTTTCTTTATTCTGTAGGACATGAAATAAATATTTTTCAAGAATGTTGGGAACTGAACAACAGGGGGGACCCACTTCTATACTATGGACACAAAAGTCATAAGTTACCAACATTCTTACATTTTTGGGTGAACTATCCTGTCGAGTCTCTTCCAGAAGAGAATAATGTTACCTTTTGTCAATCAAGTCAGTTTTCTGAAACTGTGTATTTGTCTGCAGGGCTGTTGCTTTCCAGTCTAGTCTTATGGATGTATTAACCTTTATTAAAATTGTAATGTAAGTAAAATTTGAACTATTTGAATAATTAGTCTATTTTGACCTTTTTTATGCCGCGTACCTCATGGGGCAACACACGTACAACTTGTGATAGAAACACCACTGCATTTAAGGAGTCTTATATTTCTGACATATGAATCCATCCAAATATTTCAGAAAAGCTCTGTGCGAAGTATCTGTGCATGTGTTTCATGCGGATGAGCTTTACAAAACAGATAAAGCTACCTGGTCGCTTTTGACAGCTTACAGTGCATTTATGTTAGAGAGCTTTGTAGACGGTAGGAGAGGCGGGGAGGAGTCGAGATGAAAAAGGCTCTGTTGTCTGAATCTTTCATAGTCTTCGTGTTGTCGAACACGCTTTCGATCCAGTGTCACGAAGTACATCATGCACAAAACAAATAGCTGCTCCCATAAGTACCCTTCTCATCACTGCAGGCATTTCAAATATTGATTAGTTTATTGTGTTCATAAACTCTCAATGGTAAACCGTGTAATTCTCACACAATGTGTAATGGGTGTGTGTACAAACATGCTCGTGTCAACAAAGTCTATTGCAACCCTGCTATTTAGAAGTTTTTTCTGAAGATGATAAATATCTTCTCTACAATGGCTCCAAAAAGGTCTTAAAATGTATGTAGTTTAATTATACAGGGTAACATTAAAACCAGAGTTATTATCATTTAAATTTATTTAGGTTTATTAATATTATAAATTAGATTTTTTTTTAGATCTTTAGTTAATGTTCATTTTAGATAAAGTTTTAGCAATTTTGGTATATGCTTTTGTCATTTTATAATTTATTTGTTAATTTATGATGTTGCTATCTAATATTTATTCATTTTAGTTTTTGTTTATTGTTATAATTTTAGTGCTTTAAACTTATTTCAATTTATTTTAGGCAACATTAAAATGTTTCCTTTAGTTTTTCCCATTTTTTGGCCCAATATTTATTTAGTTTTCAAAGTTTATCTTACGTAAACTAAAACAAGTGGCTTTTGCTCAGAACTCTTCCAGAGTCCTCTTTGCCTTTTTTTAGCCAAATAGTCTGAAACTATTTTGTAAACTGCTGTCCTTCTGAAACCTTTTGTCTGCATGTTTTGTGATTTAAATTTTTTGCTATAAATTATTATTATTACACTCTTCAAAAAGTGAGTGTTCGTTATCAACTCACTGTTTGTGTGATGCTTTTTAACACATTTTGTGTTAAATAAAAGGAAAGGACAACACAAGTTGAGTTACAGTTAAAGTACCTAAATTGGCGTTGTCCCAGAAATAAGTGTTCAGTTACACTTTCAATAGTTTTTAGTGTGTAGTCAACCCTTAGCTGTATGTTTGTCACTGGGTTTTGCAAATGTCTAACCAACTAAACATAAGAAATTTTAAAATATAAGTACCAAGTATAAATAAGTGTACTTTTAAATGATTATATACTTTTTAGCAGTTTTTTTTCCTTCTCCTAAAAACTGTGAATTTGGACATCCAAGGTTTTGGGAGGACATCCACAATATGAAATGGGTTTCACGTCGGGCAACCACAGTTTCTTAAGCTCATCGCTGATGAAGCTCATCTTCTGTGTGCCAAAACATTTTGGGGCTACTGTATCGGTAAACTCCATCTATGACTCTATGAATAGAAATAAGAATTTGGGTTAAAATGGTAAAATGCACGCTGAAGTGAAGCTTTGAAGCTCTGTGAAACATTTATAATAAATGTTTTAGACTTAATTGATACGGTTTAATTTTCTATCTGTCAAAACTTCTTTGTATCACAATGGACTCGTTTAACAGTGCGGCAGTCATGAGCATACGCTGTAGGCAATACGCCTCCATCATTCGGCCGGCCGCACTTAACCTGCATGTCAAACCATTCAGAATCTTCAAAGCAAATGCATGGCTTACTGTGTTAGCGCCCATGAACCAGCTTCGATACACTACTGCACGGCAAGTGCTGTTTCAGACATCAGACTAACGTTTCGTACCTCTTACCCATCTGTCCGCATGTATCAAAGACTAGATTTGTGTGGTTTGACACAAACTTGTCCGGACCTGTAGCGTTGTTGCCCGTGGCTTAAAATAACACAGGGCCTTTTTTATGGTCAATAAACAGCTGTGTGACTTTGTGACATTAGATTAAGCCACTAGCTCTGGGCAAAAATAACAGATGCAGTTCTCACCATATTGTATACTCCCTTTATCTCTCTCTCCTTCTCTTCCAGGCACATATCCCGACACCGCCGGTTTCTGGGAGCAATTTGCGATATTGGATACATTAGTCCTCCAAAGTAAACAGACTGTAAACATGTCAAGATGAATTTAAGTGATGTGACGTGAGTAATGTAACATGACAATTCATTGACACGCTAATACAGTGCTGCATTAGTGGAAATATGAGTCGAGTAGATAGAGGATAGTGCATCGATTTATAAATTGTAATATATATATGTATTATCCAGTATATACTGTGGTCACTCAGAAAGCTTTTGATGTTGTTTGCTAAGGCACTTTACTTATCTGTGCTAGACATGAACGATAGATGATAGATATTCATAGCTTATTGAAAAGAGGTATTATTTTTCTACGCAATTCGCTGTACGGTTTGCCACCTATACTGTTGGTTTGCTTTACAACCAAGCCATATCTGTTGACAATAATGTCCTCTAAGCAAGGACTGGAAATTCAGAGGTTCACAGAAGTGAAGTGTTTTTACTTTGAAAGGTACAGATAAACAACTTGAGTTTTTACATTGAAAAAACATGACATTTTAAAGCATAATATTGTACTTATTACTCCAGTACGTTTCTATACTTTTGTTTACCCTTTAATGATGAATAATAATGCAATAATAAATAAAGTCAAATAAATAATACTTAAGTAAAAGAAAGTAACATATTTTTCTATGTAAATTGTCATATGCTTTATAACGCGACGGAGAAACATTTTTCCAAAGTAAAAACAGTCTGATAAAGATCATATTAGGGGTTATCACAACATACAGGTGCCGGCAATAACCGTGATATTAAGTTATCCATATTTGGTTAATTCTAGACATATCGTCATATCGTAAACTATTCATCACACTTTTAAAACTCTCTCTCTGTCTCCATACACTTGTATTTTCAGTGCGATTCGATTCATTGCCCACATGACAGACAAAACACAAAGATGAATTGCACAGATGACATCATTTCTTTCTTTCTTTCTTTCTTTCTTTTTAAACCGATACATTTCACAATAATATGGCAATGATAACCGTGTATTGAAAATCTTATTTCATGACAGCCCTATTACAGAAAAATACTTCACTGCTCTCCAGCTCCGCTGATAAGCAATGACCCATGACACCCTTGCAACCGTTTAGTAATGCTGCCCTAGCAACCACCCCGACTGCCTCAGAAACAGCTCAGCAACGCTCTGTCGATGTTGTGAAGACTTGCACACTACTCACATTTTCTACAGGAAACAAAGTCTTGTAAAGTATATTGGCCAAGATTTTAACCACGACCGGTTTCTCCAGAGAATTTATACAATTGCTTACACAAACACTTGGGAAATTGCACATAAAACCGTTTAGATCTTAAAACATTTTTATTAAAGAATGCGGCAAAAATGGCCTCTTGAAGTTCGTGAGTTTGTGTGTGTTTGTAAAGGAAAATAATTGTGTAAAGGGGGTTGGTACGTGACAAATAATTGAACCGGGTTCAGGTAGCACCACAAACACACACTGCGTACATCTGCTGAGTTCTTTAAACGCCCAGGGGGAAGTCTGTTTTTGTGTGTCAATCCAACGCTTTCCTTATCTGATTAAGAAAGAAGAAAGTGAGCCTTACAGTGTTTCATTCAATCTGGGAAAGGCTTTAGAAAAGAAAAGAAATGGTATAGAGGCCTACATGTCCATTGGGGCTGTTGCCATGGTTACACCGCTTCTGGTGACAGGCTGTGCTACCCATAGGGCTGCGATTTACACCGTTATGATTAGAGTGAAACTACAGATGGCACGGAGAAACCTACCTAGAGTATGCCACAGCTGGCGTCGCTGACAGAACGTAAACTAGACACGGTGGACCATATACAGACGATTGGGCATCATGTTGTACTTCAGACGTTTGGGGAGTGCGAGGTGATGAGGAAATTATATATTGGACTGGTGTGGCGTGTCGAGGCTTTATGCTCTGGTCTGACGTTTTTATGTGAAAAATGTCCCAGTAAAATAACAGATTATTGCTGCAAGCAAGAAAGCGGGACGTGTTCAATAAAAGTGGGGCCTATACAGTAGTGATGGCGAATGAAAACAGTGACTCATTTGGTCTTGGAGCAAAACATAAGTGATGTTTTATCATCATCGTGTCTTTTTGTGATAAATTGTTATAATGTGTTAGCTAACATGAACAATAAAGAACAACAATACGATCTTAGTTTATGTTAGTTTCAGCTACGTTGTATCTGTTATTATTAGTTAAAGCACCATGAGCTAACAAGATCAATCAGAAACTTCACGTCAACTTACATTAACAAGGATTAATACATCAACTTTGTTGGTCATTGCCAGTTGATGTTTGCTAATGCATGAACTCATTGATAACAAATACAAACTTATTGTAAAGTTTAGCCACTTTTACAACGTGTTATGTAATCAAATAAAAAAGTAATGCATATTTTTTACTACGTTTATTGTAAATTTACACCGTATTCCGCTTGTTTAGTCGTGACGTGAGGAATGCTGTTTTCAAAGTCCAGCGCTATTTATTCATGTCACACATTTAACCCAAACTTTTATAAACTCATGGTGTGCGCTACGGTCTCGCCAAATCTCTGACGTCAATATTTTAAGAAATTGTACAAATGAACCGCTGTCTTAACATCAGCGATTTTATTATGTCATGTTTTACAGGGAGTTGGACAGCAAACCATCAATGTATATCGGCATTTTTGTGGCTTGTCTCTTGCATCTGATAGAGAAACTGTATACAGTATGGCCTCCCGTATACGGCGGTGCGTGATGTCATGCTTAACAATGGGATATCGAAGTTACTTGTATTGTATGTATTGTCACTTTTTTGCTGCTTCGGACTATGAAATGTTAAGTACCTTTGACTGAATGTTTTTTTTTGGTGGGAGATCCTTTTGGTTCATAAAGACTTTGTGTTATAGATCTAGAGTTTGTGTAATGCTAAGCATGATACTTTTCTCTCAGTCTGTGTACTCTGTCCAACCACATGGTTCCATATTTGACCAAAAATGCAGTGGATAACAGTTCTTCTTTTATTTCCATGCATAACCAGCGTAAAACAAACATGCCGTGCATCACAACAATAGCCGAGTAAGCCGCTAGCTCCAGGGCGGGCAAATCCACAGGATTTTACTGAAGCACTTGATCTCTTTTCATTTAGAAGCAGTTTTTTGAAGTTTTCGAACGGAAGTCTCAGGGTGGTTTCCCACGATTCTGTGTAAATACAGATATGCTGCACTATATAAGGAAACATTCCTATTTTACGGAGTATCAATATATAAATATTGATGTAAATATGTGATATATAGACATTTTAGTAATAATGCTTGCTACTGTACGGCCCATTCACTTACACGCTTAAGATCAAGATCGTCATCTTGTGCCATGTCAGAACCGTTGCTTCGTTCCATACTTCATTACATTTAAAGGGCCATTAGTTTTTTAACAAACATGCTGAATATGTCTCCGTATGAATGTAATACATCATGTGCCAAAGCTTTCAAGCGTGCAATAACTCGTGAGAGTCTCATTCATTACCTGGCCGTGAATGTGTTTCATCTGTATGATGTGTGTATGCGCTCATGCTAGGAGATTAGACTGCGTATTGGCTCCGAGAAAGTGTCACGCCGCTTCACTGCCAACTTCAAGAAAGCTGCATAAATTTGCACGTCTTTCCACAGTGTTGAGCTATTTTTGAACTTGGCAATAATTTATATCAAGTTTACCCTGGAACAAGACTACAGAAAAGCAATGACACAAAAAGGGCAGGTTGGTCGAGACGAGGCAGATGTTCCCTATTGTGACCATCAAAGACTTCCCACGCTTCCCACTGAAGGGCCAAAACATCCTGGCCTAACATTAAAAAGGGAGCTCTCCTGAACTTAACCTAAACATTTCCTTTACTGTATGAATTTAATTTAGTAAACTCCTCAATGATGTACCAACCAGAAATATTGGTGATGTTATAAGGAGAAAGCAGGATAGATTTTATTATTTGACAGACTTGATAACGTGACTATGTGGGAATGCGGACAGATCTTGTTGTAAACAATGGAGATTTTAAAATTATACTGATACTATGGCAGAATACAACCCTTAGACAAAATCTAAAGGAACCAAAATGAATAATATTAAATTCACGATAAAGATGTGATATTTATTTCTGCTCCGTTACATCCAAAACTTGAATGTATGAAGAAGGAATGTATCTCTGTGCAACGCATCATTTTGTATATATTTTGTGGTATGAAGCATGGTACGCAGTACGCGTGTGCTTCAGCATGTGAAATTGGCCCTGGGAAACTGTTATGCCATTAACATTCCTTCACACTTCAGAAATCTGTTTAGTTGCTGCTGCATACATAAAACCTCATTTACATATCCTGAATGTCGGCAAAAACTAATACCGCAAACGATTACATTTCACAAACATCAGATTACAATTTGTAAACTTACCACTGCAAATGGGTAACTACTTGCTTGAGGTGTTAACTTGCACATTTGATCTTCTAATAGTGTTTGGCAGGATCGCCTGGTACATGTTAGAAGAAGATGCAAATTATTCTCCAAGAAACTGTGTCCGATGTGATTCTACAGATATGGGTGGTTGCCATTGTGTTGCTATGCAGTTCCAATAGACTATACATGCAGTGCGACGGCGTACTTCAGGTTTAATCTTAGCCAGCTACTGCGGTCATTTTTCACCAAATGCTGACGATATGTTTACTAAAAATCATTCTTTGCCCTTTTTGGTTGTCGATGTATGACGTGGTGTTTGGATATTTTGACTCGCGTCTTTGACCGTAATCCTAGCGACCGAGTCAAGTTTCTATGTGGGCCTGGATGCTAATAGGTAAAATGGTAATTACGATGATTTTGCTCAGAATTCTGACGACAATTATATTGCTAAAATGTTTTATCATTATTAATAAACTCAATGATTATTTTGTCATAGGGGAACCACTTTTAGTGCTATACAGAGCCACATTTTGGTACTTCAGTGGATCTTCAGTGGCTTAACAGGTTCTTTATACCGAAACTATATACTGTAGCACCTCGGTCACCCCAAAGAACCACTGAAGCACCAAGATATGATGCTATATTGCACATGTTTTATAGTGTGTATACAGCCCTATTTCTTTGCCTGCTATTGACTAACAGGTAAGTGTTTGGCAGGATAGTTTGATTCATATTTGGAGGAACATGGTACATAATGCCATATTTGTGGCAATGCAAAAGTTTTTAACACGATGCACCAGTGGTTGTCAGGGGGTTGCTATGCAGTTGCTTTGATGGGTTGCTGTGGCATTTCTGTCGTACAACGGCTTCAAATGTGTCTCAACTTTACATTTTATAACTCGCAGTTGTGTAAAGCCACAAGCGTAAAGTTTCTTCGTATGCCGATGTTGTTTAGATTCCCTACTGACTACCTCTCAGCTGGACCTCACAGTGATGGCAGCTCCCCTCACCAGCTTCTAATTAAAGCAGAATACATTACTCCTAATGAGTGCGCGAGCTAGCGCGTGTGCGCGTGTTTTCTGCCAGGAAGCCCAAGGAGACTTTAGGTTGCGAGAGTATAGATTAAAAGTTTGTGTGGGTTTGACTTATAGACGTCTTTAAAGGATGCTGTCGTGGAGAACAGTCGTGACTGCGCATCAGTGTTTGATACGTAAAGATAACCCACAGGGAATACTTAAATAGAAGCACAGAGCAAAATTGTGTTAGCATGCAGGGAAGAGGAGTCTAGCGCAGCTTACCGCTGGATGTTTTGGCAGCGTGTGCATATTTACTGATGGATATGAGAGCTTGCTGTAATTTGGCTTTTGTGTAAACCTCAAACGTTGTAACGTGCTGACTGTTTTTGTTTCCGCATTAGTTGTCGGTCTGGGCCAGATGCAACTGGAGTTTTTCATATCTACTCGTACTCGCATGGGAAAACGTGACTATAAAAAGTAAACCGGAGCCCTGATTCTTGCACTGTGAGTGCAGACTTTTTCGTTTTCTCCCTTAATATATAACGTCGAACAGGCTATCAGTCACGTAGCTACTTTTGTTTTTTATGCCCTGCCCGTGTTTTGCACAAGCATCACTCAAATTCTCTTTAGAAGATGCGAAAAGTTCTCATTTTAACAGCTAAAGTGACCAATGTTCACTGACGGTTAAAAATGTACGGCATTAAAAAGACGAAAAAAGTAATCTATTATGTTCAGCTTCCTGAACTCAACCTCATTCATCAGTGTTATGTGGGCTGCGAGGTGTTAGTTCTGTGAAGCCACTGTGAAGCCAACTGTGCCATTAGGACCAAACATGGATTAAAAGGAAAATGTCAAGACTTCAAGGTTTGAGAACTACTCTAGCAGCTTCTCTTCACATACTGTACACACTTGACTGTTTTACAAAAACTTGTATGTCAACTGTATCTATAAAGAGCTTTTCATAAGTGTACTAAAATAAAGGACCTGAAGGCTTTTTCTCAACACAAACATTCGGAGAATGGAAGTGCGTAACCTTTGAGAAAACTCTAGAGGTCCAACTAAGTATTGTTTATGATCGCTGATCATGTTTTCATGCTACAGATGTTATATAAGGTTTGCTGTTTTGTGGCACGTTTTTTATGATAGCAACGATATTACGACATTTAACAAAAAATATATCTAATAAAAATACATTTGAGGGGGATGTTCATTTATCCGAACTTGGCTATCACCGAGTTGGGGTTTAAGACCGATTGTGGTTTGGAACTTAATCTATAGCCATATATGAAAATGTTTAAAATAATGTATGAATTCAGAAAAAGACCTTTGTCACATTTGCGTTTTATCGCTCATAAAAAAATGTGAACAGGGTTGATGGAAATACACAAAACCTGCAAATCCAGAAAGTTTGAGAAAAGGTTTTGTTTGCTGCTGAACAGCAGCTCAAGACACAGATGGTGCCTTCTCCCTCTCTTTCTCAAGGGTCTGCTGGACTCTTGACACCCGTGCATCATGGTTTCCATCAAGCTGTTCAGCATCACCAGCCAGATAACAGAGATTAAGTCACGATGAAAGGTTATGCGAAGGGAAAATAATAGATGAGAGTTCTGTAATCTCTCTCTCTCTCTCTCTCTCTCTCTCTCTCTCTCTCTCTCTCTCTCTCTCTCTCTCTGTCTCGCTCTCTCTCTCTCTCTCTCTCTCTCTCTCTCACTCTCATCTCTCTCTTCTCTCTCTCTCTCTCTCTCTCTCTCTCTCTCTCTCGTCTCTCTCCTCTCTCTCTCTCTCTCTCTCTCTCTCTCTCTCTCTCGCCTCTCTCTCTCGCTCTCATCTCTCTCTCTCTCTCTCTCCTCATCTCGCTCTCTCGTCTCTCTCTCTCTCTCTCGCTCCGCTCGCTCTCTCTCTCTCTCTCTGAATATGTATATGTATATTTTGATTTTAGAATTATATAATAGGCAATATAATAACAGTTCTGTAGATTAACGGTAGGCTGGTAGTGGTGCACTTGCTAAGCAACATGACCACTAGTCACATTAAAAGGACAGTTCACCCATAAATGAAAGTTCTGTCATCATTTGCTCACCCTCGTGTCATTTCAAACCTTCATGATTTTCTTTCTTCCGCAGAACACAAAACAAGATATTCTGAAGAATGTTGGGCAACCGAACAGCCCTGGCACCCATTCACTTCTGTCGTATGGACACAAACCCAATGCAAGTCAATGGGTGCCGGTTAAAAACTATTCTCTTTTGTATTCTGCGGAAGAAAAGAAAGTTAAACAGGTTTGAAATGAAAAGAGGGCGAGTAAATTATTTCATTTTTGTGTGTACTATCACTGTTGAATATGCATTTATGCTTTTATTGATTTTGAACATGGTTTGTTCAATCCTATTGTATATAATATCAGTCTTTATACCTTAATACCGCCATGTATTTTGTAAGACATGTCTTCTCTGCACAAGTATTTCTTCTCAGCGCTAGTGTTTCTTTTTAAGCTCACCTGGATCTTCCCAAAACTTACTTTATCCTTAACATTTATTGTTATAGTACTTCAGTCAGGGCAGAGACCTCATGCGTCTAACCTCAGTATTAGTCTCAGAGCGATACTTCCCATCCTAATGCTTCCTTCTAAGCCACAGTCACAACCAAACTACTGCGAGACGTGCTGGGAAGAGTAAAGTCCTTTTAACACCGTGAGTACGTAATTACAACAAAACAGAAGCCAATTGAATTAAATAAATCAGGAACGATACAGTCGGTCGTGCAGTGCTCAAGACAACCACATCGCACCGCGTGACCGGAAAGCTACCCAAGCAAGAGATAAGCTCGGTTGAATATTTGTTTCTCCTCCCACGCCCAGTCTCTTGTCTTTGACCCTGCCTTCAGGTTTCAGACTCGGTCTTTCACAAACCATCATCTCTGAAGAAAGTCTGAATAACTGTGGCAGTCAAAGTAATTCATATGCTGTGTATCTGGTGAACACTAAACGGGCTGTTGTACAGAAAAGTCAAGAGATAAGATGCGACCTGAAGTGCTGAAAGCAAGTGTGAGAACTCTAAAAGTTGTGTACAAGGAGCCGTTTCGTAAGCACAAGAAAGACAAGTCAAGCACAACCATGTGTTCAATAGATCGAGTATTAAATAATAGTTCATACAAAAATGATTTATTTACCCTCGTGTAAAGGCTGAATATGAATCTTTCTGTTCATGCTCGGTCTAATTTTGTGACATTCTCTGGTAGACTTGAAAATCCAATTATTTCATCCTCAAAAGCCGTTTTTGTATTGTTAAACCACACAATTGCATTTTCGGCCAATGCAAAGAGTAAGGTTTGTGCTGTCACCACTTTGCACTTGAGCAAGAATATGAATCCCATGTTTGCTCCGTGTTTGTCCTTGGACATGGAAGAGTCTGTTGGAGTGTCACTGGTCTGAAGTATCGAGGTTGGAGATATTTTCTGATCTGAAGTAAATTTGTGTGATGATATAGACAAGTTGTAAGATATTATAGATATTATATTATATTAAGACTCTAATGTTACGTCACTTATTACAAATAGACCTAACCAATCATCATCTACAACCTGAAGTATATAAGATCACTACTTGCTCTCTGTTTGCGTTTGCTGTCGAAGCCGCCGATATTCATCCCCATCCTCCCCAACACCAACACGATGGTCCCTGTCCATTAACCCCAGGGGGTTTGGCTGCGCCCCAGCCTACATTTTCAGGCAGGAAGTGCAAGAATCTGTAACCCTCTGGATGAGAGCTATGGACCGGGCCTATGCGCCAAAGGACTTTATATTACAATATTTTGTTATCTCTTGCCGGTCAGTTGTTTAATAAATGTTCATTCTCACCCATCTTGCCTCCCGAGTCCTTCTGGTAGAACTATGGTACATGTCCAAAAAACAAGACACTCAAAAGCAAGGCACTGTACCATATTTTGTAGAAACGTCCCAGGGTACAAAGATACTACGTTATGCTTATTTCAGTGCATCAGGGTACCGTGATTTTACCATTTGATGCCATCACTGTAGGAAAGAAACCTTGCAGTATACGTTTGTATAAGTGTAGTCACAGATCTGACAGGCTGATGGAGCTTTGAGGAGCCTGACAGCCATAGCTCACTGCATGCTTTCAGTATATGAAAAAGTCACAGAATCTATCAAAAATATAACCATTGCGGTCGAATAGTATCTCTGTGAGCAAATAAAATAAAAATCTGATAGGTTTTGAATGACATGGCGATGAAGGGATTATCATTTCCGAAGGAAGTGTTTCCTTAAACTCTATCTGGCTGGCATTTATAAAAGCATTAGATGTGATGGATGTGTTTTTCCCTGGATCTGTTTATGTTGAGACAAAGCCAAAGCAGACCTTGAACCATCTATCACCACCTGGTCTCCCTCACGGCGGATCTGTATCGATACAGGCAATCAATTTCACTACACTGTTGCGTAAGAACAACAAACTTCAAGAAACCTTCAGCCGTTGTGCGAGACCTTTTGTTTCCAGCGCTGGCGATTTTCCCTCGTGACATCAATGTAAAAGAAGAGCGTGTTTACTTTTTAATGGAGAGGACTGACAGTCATACTGTACGCTGCTAGGTTTCTATTAGCTGAGGGATTATGATGTTTTGAGGGTGTCAAAGCTTTTGTAAATGAATGAATTCCAAACCTCTTAAATCCTGTTAGCCGCATACGGAGGTGAGAGAACGCAAAGCCATGGCTTAACTTTAAGACTGACAGATTCACAATTCCGTTTTATTGCATCTCTTTTTTTTTCTCGCTACACAAACACTCCAGAATAGCCGTAATCCCATAATAATAATAATAAAGATGGTCAGGAGAGGGAGTGTCTATGGACCACCCATATTTTTTTGTTTTGCTGCCTGTGTGAGTGAATCTCCATCTCTTAGTGTTATGAATGTGCTCTGTTTAGATTTTAGAGATTTGATTTATAAAAAAACACCACCAATTGTTTGGGGTTCCAAAAGTAGAAGTCTGGTGAAATTTCTTCTTGCGTTTTTCTCATTTACAGATTTTATTGTCAGCAAAACGATATTTCTTGGCATTAGGTTTGTTCAAAACCTGATCCTTCATGTTGTCCAGAAATTATTTTAAAATGTTACAAAGACATCATTTAGATTTTTAGGATGAACCGGCCCTTTAAATTATATATAGAAAATCTGCATTTTTGTTTACATGGTTGATGTCGCAAGTTATTTAAAAAGTAGAATCGCACGCATTTCGTATTCAGTTTACGTTGTTGCATTTTCCTTGTTTTCGAGCTTTACATTCTCAAAGCCTTTGATTTTCAGTTTCAGATTGTCTTTTCGGACCCCGTCGTCGCACACATGCATATGCATGAGCTTTCATTTGCGTTTATTCAAGAAAACAGAATAACGCTGAAAAGAAATGAGCTTTCCTGCTTCGTTTCTCTTTCTGTCCATTTGTCTTCCCGACCACAAAATGAATCTGCTGCTCTGTCAGACAGAATAAAACCAAATCAACCCTGAGCTTCGGAGAAGGAGGACGAGGCTTTTTTGGGGGGGAACCGGAGAGAGAAATGGATAAAGATGTACATTAGTCAGATGCCGAGAGTGTGGCAGAAGGCCCATGAATCTCAATCTAACTTTATTCAGCTGGGACCAGGAAGGTCGTGCGAGATCGAGTGACGCAACAATTACACGAGACTGGCAGGACGATTGTGATTGGCTGTCTTGCTTTTTGATCCAATAACTCCAGTCTGGCAGGGCGGTTGCGATTGGTCATTTTGTTTTTAAAGGGGTCCTATTTTTCAAAGTCATAATTATGGTTACGATGTTTCAATTTTCCAAAAATCCTTTATATATTACACATTTCACCTGTTTTTTGTCATCTTGATTCTCAGTAAACAGGCCGTTGAGTTCCTGGTTCTATGAAGTCCCTCCTTATGAAACGCTCTGATTGGTCAAGCTAAGCAAGTCTTTTGTGATTCGTCTACCGCTTCAAGTGTGTTTTGAGATGGGTCAATGTAAATTTGGGATGCTTGATGTCATTATCCCAGGAACAAGTTTGCCAACCCAACGAGCCAATCATTGTAGTCTTGTGTTAAAGAAAAAATCTTTCTTTTCTGTAAACTTTATAGAATTCTAATAAAGAAATTGAAAAGAAGTGAAATTACACCAGACCTCCCATTTAAAAAGAATCTCATTAGTAATTTATCAGATTTTAAAACCCATCCCATGTTTTCCGCTGTATCCCAAACTCGCTGTATATTCCTTGTACTGGTCGGCTTTCTAAAGCTGAATAAACTAAGCTTCAGGTCATTTTTCGAATGCTTTTTCAAACTCTGGGCTGAACAATTTAGCTGTGGAAGACTATCCATCACTGTGGAGTGTTTGAACAAGCTTTTGGCCGGACTGTTTCGCAAACGTTGTCCGTGTCTGAACATTCAGTACAGATTCAGAGCTTAAAGTTAAAGATCTAGTTCAGGGGCCTAAAGAGAAAATACTCATACTTGCATTTAATAGAATTACATGTTGAGTTGTGACTAAAGTATAATGATGTGTTTACTGTATAGTGAAGAAAGAACAGTCTTTAAAATACAAAGCTGTTATTTAAATAGGCTTTCATCTTTACGTGTGTTTGTTCAAGAACAGGACGTCCTACCTTTGTTCCTGCAGCGAATCAATTGGTGCTCCTGGGTTATCAAGTGTCCATTCAGGGGTCCTCTCGTAGAACCTGCAAACATACACAATCGACATAAGATTTTGAGATATTAAAACACTTTCAATCTCTTTTAAGACTATCATCAATTTCTGAACGGTTATTGGAGGCAGAGAGAGAGAGAGAGAGAGAGAGATTTAATTGTATTTTTAGTGGTATTTTTTATTACAAGCTGAAATATGAGTTTTGTAAATACCACAGAATATTAGACTTCACTCACTTCATTGGCTTGTGTTCTCGAAATGAAGTAAACCTCAAATTGTGTGACTTACCGAGGAAAGCAAGACATCGTATTGACATTGAAGCAGGGACCCAATATCACGTTATCAGTTTTATATACGGACTGGCCTGAAGTTAACTTTCGGACTGTGTTTGTTTATTGGTCTGGCTAGTGGCGGACTTTAATCAATTTCTATGAATATTAATTTACATTAATAATTTATTCTATCAAAATGTTGTTAAATAATAATTTAAAGTAATAATGCAACACACACACACACACACACGCACACACAGCGTTCGAAGAAATTCAATGGTGAGTAAACAATATCCAAAATGAAACCGAATACAGTCGTCTCTACTATAAGTTCTATTACTGAACTTTT
The DNA here is from genome assembly GCF_947034865.1 of Barbatula barbatula. Lineage (NCBI taxonomy): Eukaryota > Metazoa > Chordata > Actinopteri > Cypriniformes > Nemacheilidae > Barbatula > Barbatula barbatula. The sequence continues at coordinate 22,637,500 of NC_136771.1, forward strand.
CTTCTGGAAGTTCATGAGGGTCTGGAAAAGTTGGACGCGTTCCCTGTTGAATAATAGTCCAGTTTCCTGTTACATGCAGTTAGGAATGTGGACAAGGTTCTTGTGCACTGAAGCGGTTTCTTTACTGTTAAATACCATATCGTTTGGTAATGATTGACAGGTCTAGTAGCGCAGCATTTTCTGAAGAAATTTGTGATTGGCACTAATTCATGAATTCATCACTGGATGAAAAGGAAAAACCGCAAATGGCGCCATGCCCTCATCTATCTGGCCCGCATACCGAACCTTCTGTTCCTGAAATCTGCTTTATTTAGTCACACTGACCCAGGATTCAGAGCCCCGTGAGAGGAAAATGACCTGTGGCAGTCTCTCTTTCTTTTTCTGTCCAGAACCTGACACCTACATGCACACTCAACATAAGCATTGCTTCACATGCATGACATCACAAATGTGTCATGGCAACTATAAAATGTAATGCAAGTGACTGTTATCTTTCTTTTTTTCTTTATTCCTTCTATCCCTCTCTCCCTGTTCTGCTACTTTCCTTCTATCGCCCTCCCTTCCTTTTCTGATTTTTTTTCTTTCTCCCTCTCCCTACCTCCATTCTTTCTTCATTCCTCCCTCTCTCTTCTGTTTTAGTCTTTCTCCCTCCCTCTATCCCTCCTTCCCCTTTCTGTCCCCCTTCTGTCTTTCTACCTTCCTCCCTTTGCTTTCCTTCTTTGTTCATTCCTCGCTCTTCTGTTTATTTCTCCCTCCCTTTTGTCCATCCATCCCTCCTTCTCTTTTCTATACCATTCCTTCTTCTCTTCTGTTGTTATGCTTATCTGACAGGGTTGCATTATAGATGGTCCTTTACTGCCCCAAGTCAAAAAAGAAAAATATGATTCTAGCCTCTATAGCATTGGACTCTCTTGCAATATCAGTGTGTAGATGTTTTTAAAAAACTGCAAAAATAAATTTTCTCAGTGACTTTCTTGAAACCTTGTAAAGACAATAGAGCACCCAAAGTAGAAATAATAAGTCAAATTAAATGAAACAAATATTATAGAAATAAAATGCAAAAAAAAAAGTGTGTGCTCTGAATCGAAATCACCTCCTAGATAATACACAACACACGTTGCTTTTACGAAACGTCATCAATAAGATATGCAATTTGAAAAACAAATGGGACACCCCCATTTCTATCCATCCACCCACCCTCCCTCCCTCCCTCTGCTTTTACGAGATGTCATCAATTAGATATGCAATTTGAGATATCAACTGTGTGTATACTATAGAAAAAAACAAATGGGACACCCTGAAGTTTACTGTAAGATTTACAGTAGGCCCTAAACAAACTCTATGTCAGTGCAGGCACTCATCCTTCCATCCATCTAAACAAATATAAAATAGAGGTTATTGAGGTGTCATTTATATCAGTATAAACAGTTTTTTTTCTCTGGCTCTCCCTCATGTCCCGCTATTCAATAACTGTGTTCCTCTGTCCTTTTAACTGGTGTTAATTAAATGAATGCAGTAATCATGGAGAGGTGTCTGTCGATGCAATTAGCTTGACATACTGTGGGACATTAGTGCCATCTTTGCCGTGACCTTATATAATGTAGATAAACTTATTTCAAGTGAATTGCCAGGTTAATGAGTTCACAGTGGGTTGTGCCTCTCTACGAATGGCTTTCCAGAGCGCTGAAGGCAAGCGGATGTGTGTTTCGCTGCTAAGGTTCACATTCTTTATACATAAGGACAGATCACAAGCCAATGAAACTCTAGCCAATACACAGATTTAATGTTCCTTGTGTTGTTTGGAGCCAGGAATAGGGAAGAAGAGAATGCATACAGTGTGAATGCACTGTTTGCTCTTACGCTTTCCGCACACAAACTCATATGTATTCGCCTCGCGGCCATCCCATTGCAGTGACCCAGAAAAGCAGAAAATTGCACCGGCTCAGTCAGAAATCATCAAACCTGGTTTCAATGACCTAACAGACGACCACGAAAGCACACGTTTGGTCGAACGGGTGCTATAATTGTGCCAGAAGTGAGCGAATGTTTGTGTCCAAATGTGTACGTGTTTGTTTGTGCGCAGCATTGTACAATTTCTTTCAAGCACCTCTTGGTTGCATCACCTGTTTCAGAAATCAATGGGCGAGTTACCCGATGGTTATGTATTTATATATGCATTTGTATTCCAGACACGGCCTTGTGAAGCACGTATTCAGCACAGCGAGCCTCAGCCTGCAGGGAGGTAAAATGCTTCAGAAAGACGGGAAGTAAGGATGTGTAAAGTACACAATGTGTGAGACACACCCTAACTGTAAGTATTCATGTTGCACAAGTGCAACTTAAAGGCGTAGGAGATCCTGACTTTCAACTCTCATTTCTTAATTCTCTTTTATTCCTAAAGGTAATCTGCAAGAAAATGCATCAATGCTAAAACTTCTGCAGGCACAAAAAAGATCATTTTAGGATGACGCGGTGCTCTGGTAAACAGCACACGCAGATGCATCGGATCTTGTGGAGTACACAAATAAAGCATCAACCACCCGCCTCCAACCAATTTTACGCCGTTTGGACCCTCCACACAGCAGCAGAATTTTAATCAACAGGGGTTACCTCAGATCATGCTGTTTTAATTGATAGCTAGGGATGCCAGCTGAATTTCAGGCTTTGCAGGTGATACTATCACATAGCCAGAAATGGGCTATACTTCATTATTTCAAGATATTAGAATGGAAATGAGATCATCATGAAATGCAATATTGATGACAGCTTGCGATGGGCTGTCCCAAAGTGAATTACGAATAATACGAATACATCAAAAACATTTTTCTTTTTGATGCTTTAAATTTAGTTAACAAACACCTTTACATTTTCTTCAAAAAGTTTTTTTTTCAGAGAATTGGCGAAACATTTTAAAATATTTTTTAATGTATGCTATCTGTCTTTCTCTCACATTTTGTATATGGTGCATTTTCGCTCATCAGGTAAAGTTGCAAAAGTTTAGGGTCATCTGACTTAAATGTTTTCAAGATCTATGCGGGTGTCTGAAATGAGATGTGGAGAAAAATATAACATGTTCATTTCTTACATTAAAAAACGTTATACATGAAATGTATTAAATAACATAAATAAGCCCAAATAATAAGCTGACAATACGATGGATAACTATTATCATACCTGGAAAAGCATTAAGAGTGACACCTCAAAAAACGTGGGAAATAAAATGAATTCTTTTACTAATTCTAGTCAAAGGATGGATGTTTTGAAGATGCTCAAATTGTATCATGTATGAAGGAATTGAAGTATGACGTTTCTTTCTTACAACATAATTCACACACTTGTGTTCTTCCATAGTTTTGCTCTATTGTTCTTCAATGTAAAGAATGATGACCCTAGACTTTTGGTACAATTGATTTAAAAGCTGCGACCCTTTAACAAATCAGACCCACCCATACTGTTGTCTTTACATTACAAGCGTGTCATATGGTTTAAATCCAACAGGGGGTGTCCCTGTAAACCCCACACAGAGAGACATGAGGAACATCACACAAAACCACTCACACCTCACGCGGCGAGCTGTGACGAAACATTAACCGCGAATGTTTAACTCATATTATTGACATTATTCAGGTGACATTTTGCGGGTCTGACTCCTTGTTGGAAGCGTTCTTGTGGAAATCTCTCATCCGGTGAGTATAAGACGTGTGGTCGCTACAGCAACACAGTTACTTTGTTTTGTGCTTTATACCGATACATTGTTAACTTAAGAGAAGTTTCGTACCGCTACATGTAACGTTGTCCAGCTGACTTCAGTGCAGAAGATGTGAATAGGCTAAAGCACCGATTTTAGTTCGTGTTATTGAACAATGTAGATATAGCATTCTGTATTAGTGTTTTTCTCTTCATGAAGTTTAGGATGAAGTTTTGTACTTTTACATTAGACGTTTTTGTGTCAGTAAATTGTAAAGTTGAACTGCATCTCAGTAATTCAGTTTCCCAGGGAAAGGTTCTTTATTGTTTATTGTGGGAGCGGAAGGACGGAGGTTGCAGTGGCTTAATTTGTAACGGAACGAGCCGAATCCGGATCCGGTTGCGCCACCTCCAGGGCTTCATTTGCGCTCATTTGGCCGATCCCTCTCCTCGAGCGCTAATGGAAAACGTTCGTGTTGACCTGTTGCGTGCATTTATTTAATTAAAAAGCATGTATAATAATAATAATGACAATAACTGTTTTATTTTGATAATGAAGAGGCTGTCAGATGCTGTGTTCACATAGAGCGCGAATGAGGCGTCAAGCGCGAGTGATTTACATGTTAAGTCAATGCAAAGACGCGATAGACGCGCTTGCGGCGCGAATAGCGCGAATGAGGCGGCGCGAATCGCGCGAGTTGAAAAATCTGAACTTTGGCGAAAATTCGCGCCGCGTTAACCAATCAGGCGCCTGCTCTAGTAGTTACGTAGACGACGTAGCGAGCAGAGGCAGAAATAAAAAATAGAGGACAAGCTCATCTCCGTGTGTGGACACCCGGAGCTATATGATACGTGTTCATAAAAATAGCAATAAAAAGGATCTTGCTTGGAAGAAAGTGAGTGAGGAGGTCGGAGAATCCGGTAAATTGTAAAAACATTTTCATGAAGAGAATTTCACTCGCGAATAGCGTGAATGACGCTAGTGATTCGAATGAAGTGAATTTCACGCGCGAATGAAGCGAGTAAACACAAAACGTTCAAGCGTCCAACTACTCGCGAATAGCGCGTTTTTGACGCCTCATTCGCGCTCTATGTGAACACAAGGCACCTGTACAATTGCTTGAGGTGTTGCTTATAACGGTAGAAACAACTTCAAAAACTCTGTGATGATGTCAAACAGATATGACTATGAGTACGTCATTAGAAACTGCATAGTTTGCACAAAAAATGTAACATTGTGCTTTTGCAAAACGAAGAAAACTTACAGGGGTCGTCTTCTTTCCATGAATTTATTTGTGGAGCGCTGCGCCTCACACGCTGAACAAAACTCAGCAGCATGTTGTCACCGATTTCCCCTATCCCTGTTAATTGTCGTATTAATATATTTGTGTTGATGGACGAATGTTGCGTAGAGACGCAGAAGAACTGATGAAATACGGGAGATTAAATGCATTATTTGCCTATGTTATACACGACGGCCTCCACCTGACCCGCAGGTGTAATTTAAATTAACCCTTGAGCTTCTGAATTCTACAAAAATGTTCAAAGCTGTGTTTTATTTCTGTACATGCACATATGTTCACATCATCATCATTACTACAATACACTAAGCGGCTTTCCATCACTCTGGTTAAAGGGGTGATTTGCTGGAAATATGTGTTTTTCAGTTATAAGTTGCCCATGCATGTATTAGACACGTAAAATGACAAAATGTAAGTGTCGGAACAAAAAATGTATTTTATCTAGAAGCGAATGCTCACCCAGACCTGCCTGAAACCCCGGCAAATCAACGTCAGTTCGTAACTCTATTTGACTGAGAACGCCCCCACATCTAAACGCAAGTAAGGTGGTCGGTCTTGTAAATCTGATTGAACCGTCGCAGGCGCAGTATGTTCCAACTAGAGGCAACAAATGTCGTGTTTATAACGGGGTTTATTGTCTCTGTTGAGTCGCGACGAGACATGTCGTAACACTGTTTAATCAAGAAGGGCCGGAGCACTCGCGGTTTATAAGAGGCGTTACATTTACATGCAGTATTCGACCAATCACTACACACAGTGAACTGGCCAATCGTCGCTTTTCAGAGAATTTCAGAAAATTATTATATTCACTGAGTTCTCTCTTACTTTTCTTACTGATATTTAGTGGCAGTTGATAAGGAAGGGACGGTTGACTTGTTGGATGGAAACGGTGCCTATTCGAAAATGTTTTCAATTTTGCACATAAGCTAAATTCGCAGCTTTGGATGGAAACCATCAACTTAAGGCGCATTTTAACTAAGATTTTGAACTTTGATAAATCTGAGATTATCTTTGCGTGTCTGTTTCTATTTAGACTTTTTTATGCGCTTTTTCAAAACATCTAAATATTGGATAGAAAACCTCTCAGATATTGCACATTGCGTTACTTCTCCCCACCGAACTTACTTGCCGCCCCCTTATACCGGCACCTTGGAATTTACAAATGAAGATGTGCTTGCAGTGTAGTAGCACAAGTGCAGTTAACATGTTTTGCAAAAACAAAACGATACTGTATGTTAAAGACATTTGATCACTAGAATCAATAGAAAAACTGCTCACTGGCCCAAGTCTTAAATATAACCATGAATTCTCCTTATTTAAATGTCAGCTTTTCCTCATTGAAGCTTGTGGTTAAACTGGTAAACTTGAAGTTCTTGGATATAAATCATTCAGAATATCGGAGGGATGTACTTTGCTACTAAAATACAAGCAGGTCTGCAGTTTGCGCTTTTTACAATTTACAATCCCCTCTTCAAATATTTCCTTGACCCAGGAGTGCCTTGCTTTTCCCTTGAAATGACTCTATTTTTTTTTTACTTCTTTGTGAACCCTTTTTACTATGATGACCTGCATATGCTCTGTGTAATTTCATTGATTTTGGATCATGTCCACCACACACAGGTTATGTAAAACAGTAAGTACACTGTCGCACGCATAAATCCTCTCAAGGGTTGTCTCCTAATTCACCCCGTACTTAAAAACAATATAAGATTGTATATACAATATAAGAATGTAGATGAATATATAAGATAAATAAGTGGAATTTAAATGGGTACAATTTTTACGATGTGTTTTTAGATTAGTTCATTAAAATGGCCTAGAATTTACTATGGCATTTACCCTGTTTATATCTGTCGGATGATCATCTGTGAGAGATCCAGAATGCGTCTCCTGTGACCACAACTGATCAGATTTTACTTAGCGGAGGGCGTCTGATTTCATTTATCACTTCACATTAAAGCCGTTCATAGCTGGCAAAGTTTAAAACCGTTTTGCCGTAATAATTACATTATGTGAGTAGGCGGTCCTTTAATGTTGTCTGGGTGCATTAGCATTTACCCTACCAATATAATGTGGTTATATGCCTTTCTGACCACCTTCAGACGTGGTTCAAGTGATCGGATCAATGTGCATCGTCAAATAAAAAAAATTGGAGCCTTTTTAAGAGTATTTATTGCCGTCGCTTGTGACTGGATCTGTAAATTGACCCTTTCTGTGTTTCAGCAAATGTGAAATGTTCAATTTTTTTGCTTTATAATCGTGTTGCTTGCACCACGTCCTGGGGGAAACTGTGAATTCGAGAGTACTATTTCGTATTTTATAGTGCCGATTTGTCAGTTAACTGAAATGAAATGGGCCATACGCACACCTATTTCCAGGTAATAGCCAGATCAGTCACTTTTACGTCAATTCATTTTGCAGACACTTTTATCCCCTCTTATTTTACTTACAAATGAGGAACGCTGTCATTTCAGCTGTATTTTAGAAACCAGAAGGAGAATGCAAAGTTATATAGTCTGTGGAATGTTAACAAAGTGATTTGTTTGTGGACGTCTCAGATGATCCCTTTAGGGATTTAAAAAAATCAAGAAATCAAATTGTATTGTTAATATATTTTCCTACTGTACTTTTGTAAATTGATTAGCAGAATTTATTGCATAACGTAATAAACCTGTGCTTCTAGCTACTGCATTAAACTTGGCACTTAAAGTTCATCTCAAAATACAAAATTGAGTTATTTTTTATTCACCCACATGACGTTCAACATGTTTTGAGACCTCCCGGTGTCTTCGGAACACAAATATAGATATTTTAGGTTTCCAGGCCTCCTGCTAGACATCTTGGTTATAGTTGTTGTCAAGGTCCAGAAAAGTACTAAAGACATTGTTAAATTGGTCCATCCGCTCAAAGGATATTTTGATGCGACAAGAATACTTTATGTGCGAAAAACAAACCAAAATAACAACTTTGATCGATATATTCTCCTTGGTCTTGCAGCAGGGGCAAGCTCTCTTGTCTTGTCAGTCTATGGTGTGCCTTCACAAGACGCATGCACATTCGGTTTGAGAATATATCAATAAAAGTCGTTATTTTGGTTTGTTTTCGCACATAACGTTCCCTTGACGCTTCAAAAAATTCAGCTGAGCCACTATGAGCGGACGGACCAATTTAGTACTTTTATGGAACTTGACAAGAACTATAACCAAGATGTCTAGCAGGAGGCCTGGAAACATAAAATATCTATATTTGTGTTTCGAAGACGCCGGGAGGTCTTTAAACATGTCGAACGTCATGTGGGTGAGTAAAAAATAAATCAGTTTTGATGTTGAGGTGAGCATTTCCTTTAAGCATTTGTTTGATATCACAGTGATATAGTATTGCCATTTTTCCCCCATACATTTTAGTACAAATATTTAAAATGATTTCTTCGTATGATATTGTCTTGAATAGCTGAAGTGTGGAAGCGTAGCTTATTAACCCGACTTCTCCTTTGTACCTTTAAGGATTGTAAAGTGAACTTTCCCTCATATAAAATAGAATATGTTTGTCATGCACGTTGAGGAAAAAAAAAGTGCTTGTACTCTGTCCACTGTGCTCACGTTCTACAAATACTGACCTGGGTAAGACTATGATTTTTTTTGGTAGAAATGCCATATAGACAGAAAGAAAGAAAAACTCTAGATATTACTGTCACACATTTGCCTGTCAGTTTTCAGACTGTAAAGTCTTTCTTTAGTAGGTTTACAGTGAAAAAAGAACGAGTATTCTTAAAGGATGTTTAATGAATAATGCTAAATTTGCATAACATTTTCCATTTTTGTTTGAATGTAAAAGAATGTAGTTGTTTTATCGACGGACAATTGCTCAATTGTTACATTAATTCATAGTATTGGAGCTAGATGAACAGAAATGACATGGAGTTATGCAAATGTTTAACTTGTTTGTATATGAGAAAAGCATGTCTTTAGTTCATTTTACTGTTTTATTTTCTAACATAAAACATTTGCATGTTAATATCTTGTCTGAACGACAGCTAAATTGTTGCCACATGTAGTAAATTATGATTCACATGCAATGATTTTGAAAAGTCATTAGTGGATCACTCTCGCTACCTTGCTTTACCACAGGGGCCATGAAGGGACCGATTTTTCAGGTGTGTTGCCAAATCATCATAACCCTCCTGGTGTTGACTGCCCCGGTTGTTCAGAGTTGGAAAGTTCTTGTCTTTGCAGTGGACGGCAGTCACTGGGTCAACATGAACATCTTGATCGAGGCCCTTCACGCCAAAGGTCACAACATCACAGTCATCCGGATGTCAGATAGCTGGTACATCAAAGAATTCTCATCTCACTACACGTCCATAACTGTGAATTCTCCTGGAGGGTTTGATGAAGAATCCTTCGAGTTGTTTGCTTCCAGACTTATGGCGATTAAAAGGGACGGCTCCACGTGGGCTCGACTGAACATGGAGATCGAGATGTGGCAAACTACTTTTGAGATCACCGAAACTGAAAGCAAGATGATAAAACATATGATGGAAGACGAGGGGTTAATGCAGTCCTTCAAAGCGGCCAAGTATGATTTAATGCTTACGGATCCACTGTTGTTTGGAGGTGTCCTGTTGGGGCACTATCTGAAACTACCCATCGTCTACAATGTCCGTTGGACAATGTATAATGAAGGTCATTTTGCAATAGCTCCTTCACCGCTATCTTACGTGCCCTTACCAATGCTGGAGTTATCAGATCGCATGACCTTCTTTGAAAGAGTGAAAAACTTTTTAATGTACTTTGTATATGAAACACTGGGCACCGTCCTGTTTGGTAAATATTATAATGGACTTTGTGAACAGTTTATTGGACCCGGAGTATCCTTCCTCAGCTTAATTCAAGGCGCTGATCTGTGGCTACACAGGGTTGATTTTATTTTTGAGTTTCCACGGCCCACTATGCCAAACATTGTCTACATAGGTGGCTTTCAGTGCAAGCCATCGAAGCCTCTTCCAGCAGATCTCGAGGACTTTGTGCAGAGCTCTGGAGATCATGGCGTCATCGTCATGTCTTTGGGAACTCTCGTTGGTCAGCTTCCTGATGATGTGGCCGAGGCCGTTGCTGAAGCTTTTGCAGAACTTCCACAGAAGGTCATCTGGAGATATAAAGGAAGGAGACCATCTGCACTGGGGAACAACACCTTGCTAATGGACTGGATGCCTCAGAATGATCTTCTTGGTCATCCTAAAACCAGAGCTTTTGTAGCTCATGGTGGAACCAACGGTATTCAAGAAGCCATCTATCACGGGGTACCAATCATTGGATTTGGGCTGATCTTTGACCAGCCCGATAATCTTTCAAAGATGAGAGTCAAGGGTGTAGCCAAGAACATTGACTTTGGCACAGTGGATAAGATCTCTTTCCTTGAAGCCGTCAAAGAGGTTCTTTATGATCCCAGTTACCGGGAGAACATGCAGAGACTCTCAAGACTTCACAAAGATGTTCCAGTCAAACCTCTGGACAACGCCATCTTCTGGATTGAGTTTGTCATGAGGCACAAAGGTGCCGCTCATCTACGCACAGAGTCGTACAAAATGCCCTGGTACTCCTATCACTCTGTTGATGTCATACTGTTCCTGCTGTCTGCTGTGATGCTCATAACCCTGATCACATATGCACTTATTCGATATTTATGCTGCAGAATATGTTTGAGAAAAACAAAAAACAAACTAGAATGATTTTTTAAATAGAAACAGTTTTTACTGATGGGGTCTGCAATACACAATTTCTGGGCATGTGGATGAGAGAAAATGAATTGTGTTTTAGGTAAGGAATGATTAACATCAGTTAGTTTGTTTCAGTTCATTTGTAATTCTGATCTTGACTGTGTGCCAAATCAGTACTAGCTGTGCTACGCTATGGCCCCTATACATAGTTCTGTATTGTTAGTATATATAAATATTGTATAAACCTATTAACGTTATATGGAGAAAATTATGTGGACGCCCCACTATAATAAACACATTTATTCCAATTACAACTAATATTAAAACTATACCATACAATACCATATTAAACCATTTTGTTTCCATCTTTGTAGCAACAGTTTAGGAAGGTCCAAAATGATTGTACCCCTCAAGTCATTGATGGGTTTGGGTGACGATTGTTTGGCTCAAAGGTGTTCAGTCGGGTTCAGAAAAAGAAGTATACTTGAGCAAAGTTAGGTTGTATGTAGTAAGTGTAATAATATTAATGGACAAGTAGTATACTTGAAAGTGTACTAATTGAATACCGCTTGGGGCTAAACTGGCCCACTTTTTAGTTTATAGAACTATACTTATAAGTTGACTTTAAGTGTAACAGTGGTAAACGTTTGAGTACACAGCAAGTTTACATTTAAGTTTTCATTTGTTCTAGAACAATACTCCAAGTAAACTTGTTGGTAAACTGATCGTTTACTAGTTCAATACTTTTAGCACATGTTTAGTCTATGAAGGTACACTTTATAGACTCCCAGCATACTTGTAGGTTTTCTTAGGTGTGCTGGTAGTCTACTAGTTCATTACTTGTTATCATTTATAAAAGTACACTTAAAAGTTTACTCGCAGTAAACTAGATTTATTTTAAGTATGCCTGTTAGCTTTCTTTAAGTGAACTTGCAGATATACTGATAGTTCACTAGATCAATATTTAAAGGTGTATTCTTAGTAAACTACTACTTAAAGTATGCTTTTATTTTTATGAACAGACTATTTAGTAGATAATATTTTTCACTTGAAATGCTTGTAATAAACTGTACATCTACAGGTGACTCAAAATCATACATTAAATTAACATATTAGTGTTCACCTCACTAGGAAAATATTTGAAAGCACATATCAAATTTTGTAAATAAGTAAATTAATTTATCTTCAATTCAAATTTATTTCCATAGCACAGTTTTAATATTTCATAGCTTTTCAAATACATATTAATATAATAAGTAGTGACAGAAAATTACAAAATAGACATAAATAGAAAAGTTTCTATAAGGTATATACAAAAATAATAAACACAGAGAGTCAAAACATTCATTTCTGGTCACATAACTTAACAAAATATTTGTTATATATGTTTTTACATATAACGGAGCATATATCATATATGTGTTAGGTTTCCAAGGTCATCCATTAATGTCTTTTAAAATAATCACTTTTGGAAGCCTCCAAATGCAGTATGTCTCTCTCCGACAGGTGATTGGGTTTGTGATGAGCACCGTTCTGTAAGAATGAAAAACAATATTACAACTTGCATTACAAATATGAACAAGTGTGCATGCTATTTAAACAATCAGAAGCTTCTCCATTTTGTAAGTAACAGGTCTTAAATTGAAATATTGTGTACAAAGTTATCAATAGTACGATAAACCACACAACAAAATATAGAGTTCTTTCATTTAAATCAGAATTCACAAAGCAGTGTTTGTGAGTCTTTCAACATTTGATAGATTACATTTCAGAATAAATATGTTTGTTCTGATCTTATAATCTGATTTCTAAAGAGCCGATACACAGTCTATTATATCTAGTTTTTTGGGGTTAAATACAACTTTAATGCATTGTATGACTTATGTTCAATGGCAGTATGCAGCACCCATTACAATGTATATTTTCAACTTGTTTCACTTTTGCAAATGAAAGAGAAAATGAGTTTACATAATCCATAGAGTAGTAAAGGGCTGTTCACACTATAATTACGTTATGTTTAGTGTTCTCAGTCATTAAAATGAACGTAGATGACCTGCAGATGCAAAATATGACAGCAGAGGCTGGATGCTCTCTCTGAAGGCTGGAGGCACGCTCATGTCCGGGACGTGTTTGCCAGCTTGCCGATTCATACGCGTCACATAAATAAACACACCACGATTTCTTTTACGTCGTTCTTTATAGTAATCGTTAAAATGTGAACTGCCATTTACACTAAATTCTATTTATAGGCTAAATGAAACATTACCATTGGTAACGTTACGGCTGCTTTTCCTTACCAATGCAAACTGCTAGTTGTAGAATTCATGTTTTAATCTCCGTATTGGTTTATATTATATACACAACAACATTAACTCATCTACAAATCCAAACAATTAGCAGTTTCTAACGTCAGTTTTCTAATCGCAGTTCAAGTGGAGAAAACAGTCTTGTAATGTAAACTTGGAACTCACTCAACATGACTGTTATGTTGTTGAACAATGAAATTTAAGCTATTCAGCGGTGTGAAAAATGTGATAGAAAAGCACCAACATACCTCGCCGTGTTTCTTGCCTTTCTTTCACTCTGTCGGCGTTCAGATGGACTTCCTTCAGCTACAGGTTCAACTGCGCAACTGCGCACAAGCAGTGCGCATTCATGTAACTCACACTCTAAGCACAGATATAGGAACATGTTGAGTTTAATCACCTTCTATCATTCAGATTTGTCATCGCTTTGTTAAACAAAGAAAATAATTACAAATCAAAAGAAGAAATTCACTTTTTTTAAGCCTTTCAGTTCCACACAATTTGTGTGTATTATATTCCAACCCAAATCACATTCTGAAGTATGTAAAACTCAAAGAAAAGTAACTTTACGTGCTGTGGCAAAACATCTCGATTACAACTGTAACCTCTGTTCCCTGATGAAGGGAACGAGAGGTTGAGTCAACAGAATGGGGTGAACTATGCTCTCCAAAAGGAATTTTTAAAAGGCCAATGAATTTGGCAAATGTTATTCCAGTCTCCGCCCCGGGTTTAAAGGAAGCCGGCGTGCCCATCATTCAGCTGTTTGCTGTCATCTCCCGGTCGCTGCAATCAATCAGGGAACAGAGGTTACAGTCATAACCAAGACATTTCCTTTTCTGTCAATCTCTCGACGGTGTGTCGACAGAATGGGGTCCCTTTGCGAAACGCCACATCCAGCCGCAGGGAGGTAACCATGTGGCCCTCGGTCAGGGAGTACCAAAGCGGGCAGTAGGTGGTGTCCAGGACCAGCACATGCTGGCCTTGGATGAGGGGCTGGAACCTCCTGAAGGCAACTGAAGGCGGGGGCCCGTCCACTGACCCGACACTGCATGCCTGTGAAACATAGCATCCCAACCGTGCAGGGAGGCTTCTGTCGTCACCACCATGCGCCTCGTAACTTGCCCGAGCAGGACATTGGCTTCGAGAAAAGCCAGGTCTGAGCACGGGTTACGGTGCAACGGCACTGTGACGTGTTGACAATACGACAATCCATTCCAGGGAACGCGACCCTGAAGCCAGTGCTGCTGCGGTCTCATGTGCATCAATGACCATGGCATGGAGGGTGGAGGCGGCAGTGTAAGCTTTTGGTAGAGAGCCTTGGCTGACCCTCCAAGTGGTCAAGCAAAAGAATAGACATAAGTGCAACCCAAGTATACTTGTAAGTCAAAAGATTAAGCACAAGTATAGGCCAAATATCAAGTATACTCAAGAGTAAATTTAAGTTTATTTCCGAGAAGAACATAAAGTATATTTCTAAGAAGTACATAAGAAGCAGACTGAAAGTAAACTTTCCTATTTTAAGCTTAAAATAAGTATACGTGTAGCACACTTTAATAAACTTATTTTTGATAAAGGTGGGCAATATGCAGACCAGTCATGTTCTTTCATACTAGACTCAATCATCTATTTATTTTTTAATCTTGCCTTTGCACAGGGAGATTATCATGTCGGAATAGACTTTGCCCTTAAAACTATGCTGAACCTTTACTTACATACTATGACATCATAACAGAACACACGGCAAGGTCACAGACAGTAAGCTTGCAGTTTTTGAAACAAACTTTTGTTACACCTAACAAAGGCTGACCTGAGTAGAAGTATAATTGTATGGTTTGGAAATATGAAAAGATAAAAAGGAATAACTGTCAATGCAACTATGTTCAGAAGTCTGAACCTTTAACTGTTATAAAGTTAATGTTTATACTCCTTGCTGTTAGAATCACTGATTCACTCAAGTCTTTCCAGAAAGCACTATGTGGCATTTCTTGTTTTATTTAGTTTGTAAAATCTATTTACAGTCAGTCAGTTACAGTCAGTATTGTAATTGTTTATCCCTACATTTTCCATCATTCAAGTTCAAATGACATAAATATGCTATTTGGTTTAATTGTTATTAATCGAGAATGCAGAGTAAGGCCCGATTCACACTTCCCGTCTAAAACCGCTCTGAAAACGGCACTCCGAAAAGTTGAACTATTTCCATCTCGATGTGGTGCCGAGGCGCCTAGAAAAATGTGCATGTCGCACCTATTAAAAGGGTATGATTCATTATAATTGTTCATAATGTGTGTTTTAATACATTAAATGTTGTAAAGACTTATAACCAAATAAAAAAGGCAAAGTGTAACAATGATTGATAATTGATCACCATCACCATCTTAGCAACGTGTCACCATGCGTCACTCCCATATAATACAAAATGGGCAAAAAGGTGGGACGTGGTTGGATCTGAGGTGCCTGGTGCTAAAACCACCTGTCACTCAAGTGGCCACGCCCTTAATTATGCAGAATGTTTAGGCTTAATATTATTTAAATGAATGAGTTATAAAATAATTGATCTCGTCATGAAAGGCAAGATTAGCTTTATAGATCAAAATAATTGTTTTGTACCAGGCTGTGAACATGATTTGTTCTGCTTTATCTGCTGAAGTTGGTCCATGAATTGCAGTTTAGGTCACTTACGTGTTTGTTTCACGAGACGAACGGAAGGTTGCCGCTTGATTTTTACAAGTGTTATTAGCTGTGTTGGATGTAAATGTGGTTTATGCATCTACCTTACTTAACAACTTCATTGGATTTTAGCATAAAACTATGTCCTGTAAAGTCTGTTATACAATATGTAGTTTAATAGTTTTCTTTATTTAAACACTTTTAATATACTGTACTAAGTCAATACTAATGAAAACCTATACACGCGATATTGTACGGTAGCTTATCAACTATATCTGCAGGTAAACACCCTTTGTCCCTTTAAAGAGGGTTAAATGAACCTTCATCGAGTTGTTATTGTATAAATATACCATTGTGCACAGAATGTCAGTGGAATTGTAGTTTTGTGACGTACACTGTACTCAAAAAAGGCTTACTGTACCATTATAGGACAATGTACGATATATGTACAAAATATCGCAAGTTCCAATAAACAATAATGTCACGTATTTGTTGTTCTTTACTTCATGGTAACGAGTGAACGTGTCAAAACTGAGTTGACTTTTTACTTTCATGTACATAAATACCTCTATATCGCCGTCTCTGTTTGAAGTAGAAAACCTCAGGTTACGTAGTTACTGTGAAATTACATCAAATTTGCCTTTCCCCAAAAAACTGTTTTAGTCTTAGTTCACATATCATTTAGCCTGTTAACTGTGTTCATACTGTTGTTGTTGTTTTTGTTCTCGTTTTGCTGGTTTAAGTAAAGTTCAACACAGATAAAGCAATGCTTACAGTATTGTGTTGGCTCAAAATTTGGTCTATTTATTTATTTGGCATCGATTCTTCAAAATCTGGGGTTTGGCATTGAGTCTCAAATCCACTTTGCCTCTATCTTGCCATCTCTGTTTGAAGAATAAAATGACAGGTTACGTAGTTACTGTCAAATGACTTCAAACTTGCATTTCCCACAAAACCCAAAAAGTTTTACATATTACATTTACAGTTCACATATCATTTGAAAGTATTTTTACAACATTTCTCTGATCACTCATATTCTCGCTTTCCTGCAGGTACTATGAAAAGACAAACTTTTCAGGCATTTGGCCAAATCTTCTTAATCCTCCTGATGACAACAGTCCCGGTCTTTCAGAGCGGGAAGGTTCTTGTCTTTCCTGAGGATCTCAGTCACTGGGTCAACATGAACATCTTGATCAAGGCCCTTCACGCCAAAGGTCACAATATCACAGTCATCCGGATGTCAGACAGCTGGTACATCAAAGAATTCTCACCTCACTACACATCCATCACTCTTGAGTCTCCTGGAGGGTTTAATGAAGAATTCTTCAAGGTGGTTGCGACCAAAATGCTGAACATTTTAAGAGGCGGTTCCACGTGGGCTCGTTTGAAGCTGCAGATAGAGATGTGGGAAAATATTTCACAAATGTTTAAAAAGGAAAGTGAGATGATTGTGAGCTTGTTTGAAGACCAGAAGCTTCAGCAGTCGCTAAAGGAATCCAACTATGATTTGATGCTCACAGATCCAGTCAAGTTTGGAGGTGTAATACTGGGGCATTATCTTAAACTGCCAATCGTCTACAATGTCCGTTGGACTGTGTACAATGAGGCTCATTTTGCGATAGCTCCTTCACCGCTGTCTTATGTACCTCTTCCAATGCTGGAGTTATCAGACCAAATGAGTTTTTCTGAAAGGGTGAAGAATGTATTGATGTACGCCGTATTTCAAACACAAGTCACTCTCATGACCGCTCCAATTTATAATGCACTATGTGAACGCTACATCGGTCCAGGAATGCTCTACTATACTTTAATTCAAGGCGCTGATCTGTGGCTACACAGGGTTGATTTTATTTTTGAGTTTCCACGGCCCACTATGCCAAACATTGTCTACATGGGTGGCTTTCAGTGCAAGCCATCGAAGCCTCTTCCAGCAGATCTCGAGGACTTTGTGCAGAGCTCTGGAGATCATGGTGTCATCGTCATGTCTTTGGGAACTCTCGTTGGTCAGCTTCCTGATGATGTGGCCGAGGCCGTTGCTGAAGCTTTTGCAGAACTTCCACAGAAGGTCATCTGGGGATATAAAGGAAGGAGACCATCTGCACTGGGGAACAACACCTTGATAATGGACTGGATGCCTCAGAATGATCTTCTTGGTCATCCTAAAACCAGAGCTTTTGTAGCTCATGGTGGAACCAACGGTATTCAAGAAGCCATCTATCACGGGGTACCAATCATTGGATTTGGGCTGATCTTTGACCAGCCCGATAATCTTTCAAAGATGAGAGTCAAGGGTGTAGCCAAGAACGTTGACTTTGGCACAGTGGATAAGATCTCTTTCCTTGAAGCTGTCAAAGAGGTTCTTTATGATCCCAGTTACCGGGAGAACATGCAGAGACTCTCAAGACTTCACAAAGATGTTCCAGTCAAACCTCTGGACAACGCCATCTTCTGGATTGAGTTTGTCATGAGGCACAAAGGTGCCGCTCATCTACGCACAGAGTCGTACAAAATGCCCTGGTACTCCTATCACTCTGTTGATGTCATACTGTTCCTGCTGTCTGCTGTGATGCTCATAACCCTGATCACATATGCACTTATTCGATATTTATGCTGCAGAATATGTTCGAGAAAAACAAAAAACAAACTAGAATAAATTTGATAACAACTGACGTTTTTTATGGAGGTCTGGAAGAGTCGTGTGTAAAGTAAAAAAGCATTTCATTGTTTAAGAACTAATTCTACAAATAGACATTAAAATAAATATGCATTAATATTAATATATTTGTTTACAACTTCATTTATTTATCCAAATTGATGAAGTCATTTATATTTGGAAAAATAAATGAAGTTGTAAACAAATGTATTAATGCCCAGCTTTATTGTAGAAACAATGAAACGTTTTATTACTTTACACACGACTCTTCCCGTCCTCCATAGTTTTTCCTGATGTGCTAAAATTAGCATAGACATGCTATCGCAATCACAAAATGTCTGTATACACTGTAGAGCACAGACACCTTTGGGCTTTAAAAAAGACAGTTTCTAAATTTAATGTTTAGTGTAATTTCAATGTCATACAAAGTAGTCCATTGTGATTGGTACAGGTTTCTTTGCAAGGTATCAGTGTATTTTAATGCATATAAAGTCAGATATATACAGTAATATATTTTTACAGGGATTTCTCTCTTTAGTTCCTTGTTTTAACTGTCATTAGATGTGGTGAATGTTGTACAGTTTATACAGCCGTGGAAAAACTTAAGAGACCAATACAAAGACCATTTTCAGTTTTACTGAATTCGTTTATATGTATGTGTTTCTATTTGTATTTATTTGCAGAAAATGAAAACTGGAGAAGATAACAGAAAAGATGTGATGTATTTTTGCAGACCTCAAATACCGCAAAGAACCCAGATTATATCCACTTTTTAAGTAATATATGTATATATATTTAGGAAAAAATGTGATAACCTGGATTTTTATCAAAGTTTTCAGGTGTCTTGTCATTCTATCATTCCGTCTTTCACATTTCTGTTGACTGACTTTGTCACTCGTGAGGTTTGATTTTCTGGAAATTCAACAGACACTGGACTGAAATTCACACAATACATCTAGAAATACTCTTGATATTTTCTGCGGCTGTACATAAAAAAACCTGGCCACTCAAGGGCTATAATTTGACATCATCACGAAATGGTGTCAACATTTTTATCCTGTGATTTATTTTCCTTTACTGTTGTTACCTATTTCCAGAAGCTGATGTACCTTTATCGGATTGTGTTTGGCCCTACACCCAAAAAGAGACTTCTTTTATATCATGTGTTGTAATACTGAGCGGTACAGTAGTTTATTAACAACATCTCAAGGTAAATGCCCTTCGCCCCTTTACAGATTGTTGACTGAACCTTCACTCCTTTATGAATGTAAATGCATGCATAGTAATGCTGAAAGAGCTGAACCTGTGCTTGCACCTTTAGTTCTGTGACTTACTGTATACTGGACTTAACACTGTTTATGTTTCGCGGGTAATGGTTTGCATGCTTAATAATCATGGGTAAGAACGCTTTTATACAAATTTAAATGCATTTAATGTTATTATACAGGTTTGATAATCGTGCAAAAGTAGATGATTTTATTTATCTTATCTTATTTTACAGTAATGTGCACTGGGATTGATCGCTGTTTTGTATTTTGGCAAATGAGAAGGTTCTATCTGCATTCTGAGCAGTTTTGAAATATTGAGCTTGAAAGTTTTAGCATGACATTTGACTTTCTGGATCATGTAATTAAGTAATATACATATAAAAATATGCAAATAACTCAACTGTGAAAAAATAGTCAGATAGAACCTTATAGACGATTTGCCTTTCACAGGGTTTGTACAGAATGAGGATGAATTCAGTAGTTTGATCATGTTAACAGCAAAAAAAAACAAGCAATATGTTCATTACTGTTTGCCAAATTGCAATGAACTTTATTGTTTTAAATATTTGATTGTTTTGTGAAAGACATTTTATTCTGCAAATATGTTTGTGAAAGTCGTAAAAAGCTTTAAATGGTTTGAATGAATAAAGTGAATCTTTAGATGCCGTCTTCCAAGTTTTCATAAAATGATAATATGGGTCACTTAAAATAGTCATATAGGTAGGCAGTAGCATAATTTCCTTTAGGATAAGACAATTCTGAACAAGTATGATTTCTCATTTCACAACAGACTGAAATATGGTTGACTGTCTTTGAATTCAAAGCATTCTGTTCTCTGATGTAAATCTGTAGTAGACTTCATCATAAACAGATTTTCAAAAGTCCATCAGTAGATGATTCTGTTCTTGTGCTCTGTAACAGGTCCTATGAGTGGACAGGTTTATCGGATGCTTGCCCCAATCTTCTTAACCCTTCTGGTGACAACAGTCCCGGTCGTTCAGAGCGGAAAGGTTCTTGTCTTTCCAGTGGACGGCAGTCACTGGGTCAACATGAACATCTTGATCGAGGCCCTTCACGCCAAAGGTCACAATATCACAGTCATCCGGATGTCAGACAGCTGGTACATCAAAGAATTCTCACCTCACTACACATCCATCACTCTTGAGTCTGTTGGAGGGTTCGATGAAGAATTCTTCAAGGTGTTTGCAACCAAACTGCTGAACATTTTAAGGGATGGTTCCATTTGGGCTCGTCTGAAGCTGGAGATCAACATGTGGCAAAGTTTGTTAGAGATGATTGAAGCAGAACGTGATCTTATAACCAAAATGTTTGAAAACCACCAGCTTCTGCAGTCTCTTAAAGAAACCAAATTTGATTTGATGCTCACAGATCCAGCCATGTATGGCGGTACTATATTGGCTCATTTTCTTAAACTGCCTCTTGTTTACAATGTCCGTTGGACAATTTATAGTGAAGGTCATTTTGCGATAGCTCCTTCACCGTTATCTTACGTTCCTTCACCAATGCTGGAGTTATCAGATCGCATGACCTTCTTTGAAAGAGTGAAGAATGTTGCGATGTACATCATAACTGAAACACAGGTCGCCCTAATGTTCGCTCCAATTTATAATGCACTGTGTGAACGCTACATCGGTCCAGGAACATCCTACTTTACTTTAATTCAAAGCGCTGATCTGTGGCTACACAGGGTTGATTTTATTTTTGAGTTTCCACGGCCCACTATGCCAAACATTGTCTACATGGGTGGCTTTCAGTGCAAGCCATCGAAGCCTCTTCCAGCAGATCTCGAGGACTTTGTGCAGAGCTCTGGAGATCATGGTGTCATCATCATGTCTTTGGGAACTCTCATTGGTCAGCTTCCTGATGATGTGGCCGAGGCCGTTGCTGAAGCTTTTGCAGAACTTCCACAGAAGGTCATCTGGAGATATAAAGGAAGGAGACCATCTGCACTGGGGAACAACACCTTGATAATGGACTGGATGCCTCAGAATGATCTTCTGGGTCATCCTAAAACCAGAGCTTTTGTAGCTCATGGTGGAACCAACGGTATTCAAGAAGCCATCTATCACGGGGTACCAATCATTGGATTTGGGCTGATCTTTGACCAGCCCGATAATCTTTCAAAGATGAGAGTCAAGGGTGTAGCCAAGAACGTAGACTTTGGCACAGTGGATAAGATCTCTTTCCTTGAAGCTGTCAAAGAGGTTCTTTATGATCCCAGTTACCGGGAGAACATGCAGAGACTCTCAAGACTTCACAAAGATGTTCCAGTCAAACCTCTGGACAACGCCATCTTCTGGATTGAGTTTGTCATGAGGCACAAAGGTGCCGCTCATCTACGCACAGAGTCGTACAAAATGCCCTGGTACTCCTATCACTCTGTTGATGTCATACTGTTCCTGCTGTCTGCTGTGATGCTCATAACCCTGATCACATATGCACTTATTCGATATTTATGCTGCAGAATATTTAGGAGACAGGCAACAAAAAAACATGAATAATTTTCTTATTTAATAGAGATAATGCTTGGCTACATCTTTACTAAACAGTTTTTTTTAAAACCTTTGTGCCGCAGATTGTGTATTATATATATATATATATATATAATATGATTACTATTATAGATTATTTTTAGCAGTAGTGCCATTACTGTAATGTTATGTGAATCAAGGTTATCCTAGTTTACTCAAATTAAAACCAAAAAAAATTCTGTTTATTGAAATCCAATAAAATAGTGTCCTGAAAATTTTAAGAAAAATTAACTAAACAAAACTAATCTAAAGTTAGGTTCTCAGTTCAAATTCAGCTTGATTCAGACTTTAGCAACTAATAAAACATTTTGGAAGAAATACACTGACCCTGGCCTTTCCCATTCATTTCAAAACAAATTTTGATTCACATCTCATGTTTACGATTCACTTCTGCTGAGATAAATGGGGATGGGGAAAAAACCTCGACATTGACCTTGACCTTTCTATTTATAGCCAGAAAAACAAGGACATTATTAAGTCCCCTAATGAATTTGCTCGAAACATTGTTTTATGTCTGAAACTTGTTTTTGTTTTAGTATAGTGGTTCTAATAAATGCTGGCTGATGGGTCATTACCCAACACTGCGTCACAGGTCCGTTCAGACGAGGGTCCCAGACAGATGGGAAAAACAATGGTGATTTGCAAATAATAAAGTCCAATTAACCATAAAATTGTGTCGACTCCGAAGAGCTAAATAAATAGGCCCATCTCCTTGTATTTGTTTTTGACGTCAAAGCAGGGCATTTCATTTTTGCTCACGTTTTTCTGTCAATTCTGTAGGCTATATATAGTATATATATTAAAAGTAATATATATATATATATATATAAAATATGAATATATTCATAATTATAAACAAAAGCAAGGTTTATATTTTATACTTATTTTATTATAAAAAACAATTACAAAAGCAAAAATAACTTTGTTATTAGTATTATAATAATTATTAGTAGTAATATCAAAGTATTTGCGTATGATGGTTAAATATTTAAATAATGATTATGTGAAATTATTTAAAATATTATAAATGTGAAGACAATTTTTAAAGTTAGCCATTCCTGTTTGATGGATCGGTGCATATTACAATGTGACACAAAACACACAGTTGTTTACTGATGCTGTTTTAAAGTCAACCTTACTCATCATACAAACCACTGGACTGCATCTACATGCATTTCTCTCTCTCTCTCTCTCTCGCTCTCTCTCTCTCTCTCTCTCTCTCTCTCTCTCTCGCTCTCGCTCTCTCTCTCTCTCTCTCTCTCTCTCTCTTCTCTCTCTCTCTTCTCTCTCTCTCTCTCTCTCTCTCTCTCTC